>NC_133326.1:380263878-380598979 GCF_042186555.1 Aquarana catesbeiana | reverse complement strand
TAGGGCAGTGATATGCAATTAGCGGACCTCCAGCTGTTGCAGAACTACAAGTCCCATGAGGCATAGCAAGATTCTGACAGCCACAAGCATGACATCCAGAGGCAGAGCACGATGGGACTTGTAGTTTTGCAACAGCTGGAGGTCCGCTAATTGCTTATCCCTGCTCTAGGGTCTCTGCTAAAAAAAGATATATAATGTTTGGGGGTTCTAAATAATTTTCTAGCAAAAAACATGGATTTTAACTTGTAAACGCCAAATGTCAGAAATAGGCTTAGGCGTGAAAGGGATAGAGAGCGAGGGCTGATATTTATAGATGGTCCTAGTTTATCTATGATTCCAGGTGATGATAAAACTCTGCTGAGGTTTTCTGACATTTATATTGCTTTTCTTGACTGCTGAGGTGCAATGAGCCCAGGTCCCATACCATACCATTTCATAGCCAACTTTTAACCTTACCCCTTCGTCCCATCCAATAAAAACCGCTTACAACCATTAATGTTGGAAAGGGCAAGGCCACAGCTTTTATTAACTTGAACATATAACATTAAACATTTCAACAGTGCCAGTCACAGTTGCACTGCGAGCACCCAATTCCAAATGGTGAAAGGGAGATAACTAAGGGGCTTGTCCTTACCATAAGTGCCGGACCGGCCGTCTATCTCCCAATTAACATGAAGGGCGTACGTATTGCAGCCATGTTTGCTGGCAAGGTCACCAAAAACCGGCACCCGCCTGTCAGTAAGCTACTGACAGGCGCCCCACCGCAGCCAGCGCTTGTTCCACGCCCCTCTGAAGGCCCAGGTTAAAGATGTCCAACCCGATATCATTGAGATGAACTCCATCCCTTCTCAGCAAATCAGTATTGTCACCTTCTAGGTCTTTGTGTCGGACCACAACACCCCCGATCCGACGAACGAACTTAGCCACTTGAGCATTAACTTTCCGACGAAAGTGTTCCAGACGGGGGCCAGGGACATCTCGCGCCCATATAGCGCGAGGCACAATTTCTGACCAAATGAGGATCAAGTTGGTAAAGGAAGCATAACATTGGGCAATGTCACTTTTAATAGCTTAAATGATGTCCACAGATCGCGTGTAACCAACATCATTCCCACTAGCGTGTATAACCAGGATAATGGGACCAGAAACGTGGGCGCGAAGTCGCTGACATTTCGGAAGGACCTGAGGCCAATGCAACCCGCGTAACCCGATCCAACGGACTCTTGCCAAATTGTATGAGAAGCCCAAATTTCTACCATAGGTGCGGATCTCTACACGGCGAGCGGCCCAGTAGATGAAAGAATCACCCAGTATCCAAATCTGAGCCGGGAGGCAACCTGTAAATTAACACAGAAGATGTGGACGGACATACAAAGAAAAGTGAGATGATTCCCATCTACCTAGACGCTGAAGTTCCGTATCGGAGAACCCCAAACCAGAAGCGGCTGTTGCAGCACCAATGCGAAACGAATGGGTCGAAAAATCACGCGCAGGAAGGCCTAAAGCCTCCAGGCAACGACGGAAAACTCGTAAAAATTGAAACCGACTCAGCGAGGATGAATCGGCATGAACAAAAACGTGGGAGACGGAGGGCGCGCAGACACAAATTGGAGGGCCAGGGTCACCGGGCAAAATGGGCCACCGCAATGATGCAGGACTACTCGGCGGCCCCTGCCGAAACTATCGGTCTTGGATGTACGCAACAAAACAGTCAAGCTGCGTTCTGATAACGAAACGTCCTCCCACCGAATACCCAACTTAGGGACAACTTAGATTTGGAAACCAATTCGCCAATGCGAAAGGCACCCAAGAAAGCCCACGAAAAGGCCACCCGGAAAAGAAGGGTCTCAAACTCCGATGAGCACACGGTCGGCAACAGGGACAGGATGCCAGAGAGGATCTGGACAGAAATAAGACGTCTAGTGTCAGGTGAATGAGTAACCTGTTTCCAACCCCGCAGCACCCGGCGGACCGGAAAAGCTTTAGTGACATCCTCCCACCCAAGGAGTTGGAACCAGAATGACAATGCCGACAAAGTAGATGAAACCATAGAGCCCGAGACACCTTTTTCCAGCAAATAAACTAGATAGGCAAATAGAGCCAGACGTCTGTCATCTGAAGAAGAAATGTTAAACTCACCGCCCGATGCTTTGGCCCACTTGTGCCAGACCCGGCAGTACGATGCCCACGTCCGCGGGGAAAGCGATGACCGAAGGAGCTCTAGCAAGCACCGGAAACGAGGTTCCATAAGTGGGACGGACAGGGGAGGCCCTCCAGAGAAGCCGACGGAGCCAGGGTTCGAAAACGGATGAACTGTTGACGAGAAAGAGCATCGGCAATATCATTTGAGGCTCCCGGAACATGTCTGGCCCTAACACAAATGTTGAAATGTAAACATTTTAAAACTAAAACTAAAGACCGTAGCAGCGAAATGACTGGAGGAGAACTGGCTGACTGCTTGTTCACTACCTGCACCACACTCATATTGTCCGACCAGAAGACAACCTGGTGATTATGCAACCGTTCACCCCAAAGCTCAATGGCAACAATAAACGGAAACAGCTCCAGTAGGGTGAGGTTGCGCAACAAGTCCATTCGGGCCCATGAGGCCGGCCAGCCTTCAGCAGGCGAAGATCAGGTGACCCAGCAACGATTGTAGCTGTTTCAACTGCAATTTTCTCACCCCTTTTGCCAAGCGAACCAATGAGAGCAGCCTGGTTAGCTTGTTACTAGGCAGCCGGAAAACCATCGCCACTGTGTCTCTATTCCTAGAAACGACAACACCGTTACGAGGCCATCAGTTTTGTCAGTGGACAGTGGGACGGTGAAAAGCCGGCACGTATCCTGAAAAACAGAGCGTAGGCGTTTACACTGCCCACTGCCCGCTGGACCCACGAAGAGGAAGTCATCTAGATAATGCAATAGGGACTGAAGACCAACCTCCTGGGTGACCACCCATTCGAGGAAGCTGCTAAATAGTTCAAAGAAATAACACGAGATGGCGCAACCCATAGGAAGGCACATGTCGAAAAAATAGCTTCCTTGGAAATAGCAACCCAGGAGATGGAAACAGTCCGGGTGGACCGGGAGGAGGCGGAAAGCAGACTCGATGTGGATTCCTCCCTGTCGATGCCGTCGTTCACCGAGGAGCCAGAAGGGTAGGATAAATGATGAATAAGACGGAATTTTCCCTCCGCCTTTTTGGGAACCACACCGAGGGGGGACACCCTCAGGTTGTGGAAAGGGGGAAGGTCAAAGGGGCCTGCCATTCGCCCCAGGTCCAATTCCTTCTGAAGCTTCTCGGCAACGACGGACTCGAATTCCACTGCTGATTTTAAATTTGGAGACATGGTCGGGGCGTCTGATGGGGAAAAGGGGATCCAGAAACCACGGTCCAGGCCGTGAATCAGGGCCTCCCTATGAGGGGGGTACCGGTCGAGCCAGGGAAGCATCTCTAAGATGTTCACCAGCGTCCTCCGGTTTAGGAAGGTCAGTCTTGGCTCCCGTTCTGGGAAGCGGTTGCTTGCCTTTTCGGAAGCACCGGCTGGCAGGGAGTGCCCCCCCACAACTGGAGCACTCATGCCTGAAATGACAGGCGGAGTACCACTTACAATGGCTTTCATTGAAAAGCCAGCAGATACCCTTTATTGAAGGGGCCGACGCTCCGGATTGAGGAGCGCTAAACGCAGACTGAAAGGACGAAGGCCTGTGGGGGCACATAAGCAGCAACCACAGGCTACCGTCCTGACAATCAAAGCGAAACTCGCTACGTGCCGTCATTTTCTGGTGAAATTGGGTGTCATAATGGAACCAACACTGTCCCCCGTAAACCTTGTATGCACCCCAATGAGATCTAAATAGCCAAACAGCGAAGTTGCCAACTCCGGGAAACGCTCACAGAGCACTCCCGCGTAGGCGCAGAACCCTTGCAGCCAGTTCCCAAATGTCCTAGGAAGCTGTTTAGGTTTGTCACCTTGAGCTGATACGTCAATCCGTCGAGATTTGTCGATAGTCTCCCTATCCGGCGGGACGAGAGCAAGAAATTCAACGAATTTGCGTCGCCATATCTTTTCTTTCATCTCCTCTGTCAGATGGGTGCCAGTAGGCGCAACCGCCCACAAAGCACCCCCGTAAGCGGAGGTGGGGCTGGGTGCCGAGCCCGAAACTCCCATACTGGAAAGAACCGATTTGACGACTGACGCTATGCGGTCCTCCGGGCCCGATACAGAAGCGTCAGCTGACCTACCCCAAATTAACTCGCAGTCATACTCACTTATACGCGGGGGCATCACCGATGATGGACGACCAGCCGCCGGGCCCGGCGGCGAATCCGATTCCGGAACGACTCTGGAAGGCTGGAGACTGAGGCGGCCAGCACTTTGAAGACCAGCAAGGCCGTGTTCTGCAGGGCTGTCACGACCCAAGGAGAGGTCCAGGGGTGGGGGTCCAACCAAAGACCCGGAAGAATCCAACTGGCCAAGGACGGCGGCTGAGCAACGACAGGAACACCTACTGGCTCCATCCGGCTGACCCGGGGCGGGTGCTGCCGCCAGCCCGGGTCTGGAGCCGAGATCTCCCGCCCTGCCGGGCGCGGGGAGACGAGGCCGGGTAACCATGGCAGGCATCCCACCTGGACCTCCGGCCTGGTCGGGCACGTAGGGGAGCATCTGCCCCAGCAACGGGATGGAGGTCAAAGGTGCACGACCATCCTCCGCCCTGCAGGGCGCAGGAGGATGTCGGTGGGCACGGAGTGGCGGAGGAGGAGGGGTTATGAGCACATCGCTCGCCCTGCCAGGCGCAGAGGTGCCATATCCTACCCTGGACGCAGCAAAATGAAATGCCGAGGGGGGGAACCGGTCTCCCGCCCGTGCGGGCGCAGGAGGAGTCCCTTACGATAGACCTTGTGCACAGGACGGCCTCGTGTCCCACGGTGCACCCGCCCGGGAGGGCGCAGGGAGAGTTTGCACCGTTCTGTAGTCAGTGACCACGCTGCCCGACGTACTGCGACCCCCCTCCCTGCAGGGGGCTGTGAGATGCTGCATGCCAGCACCAGAATCAGCCAGATGTGCTGTGGAATTTAAATCTCCCGTCCAGCCTGGCGCAGGGAGAGAACTGTCCACTAGGGGGAGCCGATCCGGCTCCAAGTCCCCGGCGGAACCCCCAACCAGGGGGCCGGGACTGACGGCGGTGGAGGAAGCTGAGGGGCCAGGTGAACGGAGCCGTCCCCTACGCCCCGTCCTCCCAGATCATCTCCGGGCGGAGGAACTCAGGAACCGACCGGAACCCCCCCGCCATCCGCGGGGGTGGGCACAGGTGCAATCACCGGGATGTCAGGTGGGAAGAAGCCGGGGAGCGCTCCGGCTCCAGCCCGGCCCTGATCCACAATACAGGCAGGGGAGAGGGGGCGGGTCCCAGAACGGGGGCTATGCGAGCGGGGGCAGCGCGAGGAGGCCCGAGTCACGGCCTTACTGATCGGAGATGCCGGCCGCCGAGGGGGGGCCGACGAGCGCGGGCTGAGGTGCCACGCTTCCCAGTCGGGGAAGCCCTGACACCTGCTGCCGAAGGGGGAGCGGAGGGGGAGCGCTGTACGTGGCCCTGGAGGGACTAGGGCTCAGGCGGGAAGGCAGGCGAGCCTGTCTTCTGGCCCTAAGCCGTGGGGTATCCTGAGGGGGATCAGAAGGAGGGACAGGAGAAGGCGCCTCAGGGGACAGGAAGGCAAAGAGCCATTCAGCCTGACCCTGGAGAGCCAGCTCACGGACCCTGGCCAGGAGGAGCTCGGTATCCATGGTTGGAGGGACAGGGTCAGGTACAGCTCTTACCAATCTTCTTCTGAAAAGACCCAGAATCCCCTGGGGCGCCACACTAGTGAGCTCAGGCCCAACCCCGTCCCGTCCCACCACCATAGTCACCTTACTCCGTCCTGGCTATGCCCCCATCAGTCAGGGCTCTCTTTCCCAAGGGGTTCAAGAGGCCTACATTTCCTTTGCTTAATACCTTAAGTCTTGGATTATCATTTTATGTATATGTCAATTATACTTGGTTGGTTTATATGGACCATTTTTGTATTTTGTGGGCAATTTCCAGTAGCGTCTGGTAACCTGCCTGTTGCCTTTATTCTGTATTACATTAAGTTAATTCATATTTTTTTCTGGTAGTCATTGAGATAAGCATATTGTACCGCTTTCGGAGCATATATTGTAGGGTAATATTTTTCTTTTTTAATAAAGAAACATTGAAAAGAAAACAACAACTTAAAAAATGTTGTCTTTATATACACTTTAAAATGTATAAACTGAAAGGCTTTTTTAGTTGTTGTTAGGTAGTATTAACATAAGGTATTATGGATAATGCATTTATTGCCATACATATATGCGGTAGATTATATATTATATATGCATTAGCCCTGGGGCTGACTGGCAACCTTTGGCCCAGGGGCGAGTACAACCCAGAGGCTCATGATGCAGCAACACGGCCCCCCTCCCGACCCCTTCCCAAGCTGAATCTCCACTCCAGGTACTCTCTGCTCACTGGGCAGCTCAGGCTGGACAGCTCCTACTGCACCAACTTTGGGTTCCTGAATTGGCCGGCAGAGGGCGGCCCGTGACTGCAGGGGTTTGAGGGGCGAAGCTGGCGGGGTCGGAGCTGGCCAGGGGAGGAGCACCTCCCGTGGGGAACAGAGCCGGACTCTGTTCGGACACGGCGTACACCATCCATACCAGGGGCGGAGTGGCCTGCACTCTGTCCTTGTCCTTATCCCGCACTCGGTAGGACACCGACAGGGACTTTTTACTCCTCTTCATCAGGAAGCATTTAGGCATGTTCAGTGCTGGGACAAGGTCATCTAGCGCTCAGGGTGAAGATGGCAAACTGCGTCGTCGTCGGTGGTATCAATGGAAGGAAAAAATTTCTCTATGTCAGTGGTGTCACTGAAAGGAAAGAATGTCTCTGTGTCAGCGGTGTTGCTAAAAGGAACAATGGTGCTGCATCAGTGTCAGTGTTGAAAAACTGCCGCTGCATCGCTGGTGTGTCAGTCTAAGGAGGACTGTAAATGGGCTAGAGGAGGGAAGGGGAGGTGGTTTCTGAGTGGTGCAACTATCATTCCTGTGCCTCTAATAAAATGATCTGTGGCAGATTCATTTTCAGATTGTATTTGATAGGCAGTGAGGAGGCAAAATGCCACCTTCTTGCTGCCTGTTTTAACCCACTGACCCACTGTACTGCATTTGCAGTGTGGCACCTTTCCATTTAATTTTTGCTATGGTTGTGAAGCAAAGCATCAGGCCATTGCATGGATACAGAACAGCTCCATTTCCTTGTTCAGGTGGGTGGTCAGGGAGAGGAAAAAATGGGGCTCAATTGCTTGCTTTTACCGCCCTCTGTCCGCTCCTGTGAACAAGCCCCTAAGGTCCTATTTCCACTTGCAGTTTGAAGTGGTGGGGGCAATAAAACAGGAGGTTGAAAAATGTTTTAACTGCCCCCACCCTTGCCCTTCCTGCGCTGCCAAGGTGAAAGTATGGGGTTTACACATGCTCAGCAAAAATTATCCACATCATGTTCGATAGGCAGTACTGCCCGCTGAACATGACCCATGTAAGTGAATGGAGCTGAGCTGCAACTACATGCAATTTTGGCACAGTGGTACAGGATTTTAGGGGATTAAAACAGGTGGTGAGGAGGAGACACTTGAAAGTAAAGTCACTGTAGATCCAAGGGGGGATAGGCAAGGAAAATAAAAAACAGCATTTTACCTTGCACATGATTGGACGATAAAATCAGCAGAGCTTCCACTCATTTTAGATCTACCCCTTAGATTTAGAGCGACTGCACTTCCAAGTGCAAAGTGGATTTGCCTTTCATAAATAAACCCCAATGTGTCTTCTCTGGCTGTCAAATGCCCTCTGAAAAGTGACCCAATGCAAATCGCTCTTCAGAGGGCTACAACAAGTGTAAACTAGCTCTGAGGCTGCATTCACATCTTTGCAGTTTTGATTGAGTGTGTGCTTTTTTGTGCAGTATGTAAAGGGCAGCCCTATTAATTGCAATGTGCTGCCCTATGTGCTAAAAATGCATAAAAGAACCTTTTAAAAAATTGTGCTGCACAAAAACGCATGGTTCTTTGTTGTCTGTGGTTTGGTGAGAAAGAATGAGTGCAAAAGCAAGGTGCGTGGGGGTGCCATTAAGAATAAAGGCACCACCACAAGCCTGCAAAAGATCTGTGTTTTTTTTTTCCATTGTAGGAACGCATTCAAATTTTTTGCATGTTCCTGCAACACACAAATGTCTACCTAGTAAAAGAGAGAGGAGGCAAAGAGGAGGAGAGGGGATCTCTGGGGAGGTCTGAAGAATATGGAAGGTTTCGGGGGGTCTAAAGAGGGGGAGTCTGGGGAGGTCTGAGAAGGCGGAGGGAGGTCTGGGGGAGTCTGAGGAGAAGGGAGGTCTGGGGGGTCTGAGGAGAAGGGGGGAGGTCTGGGAAGAACTGAGGAGGAGGGGGAAGGTGGGGGGTCTATAAAGGAATGGGCGCCTGGGGGGGGTCTAAGGGGAAGGGGAAAGGTTTGGGGGATCTGAGGAAGAGGCAGAAGCTCTGGGATGGGTGGTCTGAGCAAGAGAGAGGTCTGGGTGGGGGGATCTAAGGAGGAGGAGAGGAGAGCTCTGGGGCCTGGGTTGTCCTCCTTCTCTCTTGTACTCACAGATCATCTGGAATTTAGAGATGAGGAAGAAGGGCAGTCTGCCCTCACTAATCAGCAGTGCCGTGCTGAGACTGAGCTGAATTCTCAGTCTCATGATCGGCTCTCTATCGCCACTTGCAGGCTGGAGGGAGAAGAAAGCCGAATCCTCTCTCGGCCGCTGCTCCTTCTGACAGGAGGTATCACTCCTGTAACTGAGGAGTGGAATGCACGGTTTCAGTGTGCCTTTTTGGGTGGAATAGGAGCGGACTGGGGGCTTATTGTCCCCTCCACGGCCCAGTTTGCCCCTGCATTAGCGCATTGCCTAGTCTGTGTTTTTTGTGGTTTGTAGCTATTTTGGTGTGTTCATCCATCCTTCCTATCTCCCCTTCACCTTCTCCCCTTCACATTCTCCCCCCCCCCTCTGTTTCTTCCTCCTATATTTTCCTCCCTTGCTTCCTCCTGTCTTCTCCTGTTAGTCTTGATACTCACCTTGAATATTTATGGATCTACTATTTTTCCCCTTGGGTTATCTCTGCTTTCTTTGTTCATACTAGGAGGGGGGAGAGAAAAGGGGAAAGCGCCACCTAGGTGCAGAGATTAAAAAGATTTTAATAGCGCAAGATAAATGACACTTACAGTATATAAGTTAATTCTGGCTCATGAGTCCAAGGATGGGGAAGATGTATAGTCTTTCTGCGTCCATAGGAATGTAATCATCACTCTACAGAGGGACTCTCTCCCCTGGTTATACACACATCCATATGTGCATTCATTTATCATAATACCCACGGATGTACTATGGACTAATCAGTTTTTTATGGATTCCTATGTGTGTTTTAATGTTTTAACATTTTAATTCTCTACTACCATTTTTTGGATCCAGCCGCAACTCTTGCTATTAATGTACAGTATATGCAGTATGCAATAGTGCTGGCTAAAAGGGAGCCTTTCAGTCCTCATACAGATTTCCTTGTTTTAATTTTTTTTCTTTTTTATATATTTTTGGGACTTTCTAGTCCAGTTTGTAATTAATAAATATAATATTGTAATAGTAGGATTCCCCAATATGCAATATAATATAAAAGCGGGGTCTTTTCTTTTGGGTATACTGTTAATTTTGGTTGTTTTTGTTTTGATTTTTGTAATTATATTCCTTTCGGTGGATTTCTGTAAATTTTGGCATTCCTGACATTTTTCTTTTTCTATATATATTTTTTCATTTTTCTTTTTTTTTTTCCATGTTTGTTTTGAATTCTCCAAAATTCTGTTTATATGTCCTTTGTCTACTGTTTATTTGAAGTGTTTTTTGACATATTGATACTGGACATACCTACTGTGCACCTGTACTTTTGCCAATATCCACCTGATGCTTATTGTTTGCAGCAGCAGCTGATGATGTATTTATTCCCCTCTGCCACATGGAATGTCGACCTCCATGAGTAAGCCTTGTGGGAGGGGCAAAACACATTGGGGGCGTGACCTGGACAGAGGCGGGCTGAGGCTGCTTCAACTATAGTGACTCTCAGGTTTTGTTGCTGTGCAGTACCCGGCGCTTTTCTACTCTTTACATTTTTGGTGTGTTGTCACATTGTTGGCTATGATTAGCATGCTTTACATGTATAGCCACAAAATAAAATGAGTATAGACACTAATCAATCACTATGCATCTAGCATAGATCAAGTTTCTTTTTCTACCAGTAATTATTCTTCAATAGCATCTCTAGTTTCATCACAAACGTCAGACCTACTGTATATGGCTTATCAAGAATTCCTGCCATCCAGAGGTGGCTCCCAGTTGATTGTCCCTCTATGACTTATAATAATGTGCAAACCCAATCAGCCAAACACAGTTATTCTTGTGGTAAACCAATGGCCATTCTACAATATTAGATTTCACCAGCAGGTGTCACTGCAATCAGAATATGTCATTTCAGCTCACAGTTCTTAAAAACAAGCAACTAAAATATATTTCTAAAGGTCTCATTTTTTTCTCTAAAATAAAAAACACAATACTTATCTGCTCTGTGTAATGGTTTTGCACAGAACAGCCCCAATCCTTCTCTTCTGTGGTCCCTCGCTAGCGCTCCTGGCTCCTCCTGCCTTCTGAGTGCCCCCATAACAAGGGGCCACTTGAGTGGGTTCGATCCTGAGCCAAACAGTGTGCATCTATCGGCTCAGTCTCAGCCTATTGACTCAGGCTCAGGTCCGCTCCCCACTCTGTCCACATGAGTTGATTGACAACAACAGGAGCCAATAGCTCCTGCCGCTGCCAAGCCTACTTTGTGAGAGGGTAGGGAATAGCATCGCTGCTGCAGACCCACACAGTGCTGGATCGATATTCAGCTCAGGGAGGTGGGGGGAGCTGAACATGGAAAGGTCTTTTTACCCTTAATTCTGAGAATGCATTAAAGTAAAAAAAAAAAAAAAGTGTACCTTTACATCCACTTTAAGAAGTGTGCCCTAAATGTTACTACCTTTGGGATCCCAAAAATCTAGGATTTTTATATTTCCTAAAAATTCCATCTGCATGTTGCTTGTTCCTCATAGAGATTAATGTATTTTTTACTACCTCTAATGAGTTGTGTTTATATAACCAGTTGTGTCCCTTGTTGGAAAAGAACAACAGCATGTAATGTAAAGTTCTTAATAAACTGACAATACTGTATACATTATACCTATCTATGCAGCACATGGCGCTGTAGTATTATAGTGTATAGTTCATGTTTTCTATGATATAACAGGATGTATTGTCTATCTCAGTGCATATATTTGTATATTCCTGCTTCTTGTTCATGTTTCTCCATGCTGTAAGACATGTAATATATTTCTCCATGAAAGTAAAGCCATATTACTGCACCCAAGAAGCTTACAGCGCTTATTGCAATACTCTGCACAATAGGCTAGGGGTCCCAGCCACCCAGCAAACCCAGCAGCACCTAGAGGCACTAGAAAGAATATTCAGTGAGTACAGCAAGTCAGTAAATGCTGTATACAAGCCACTGAAACATGGCAAGCAGTTCAGATGTGAAGTTTGCAATTGCAAAGCTGAACAATGCCAATTACCAGCTGTGGAAGTTCAAGCTAGAAGTGCTTTTGAAGGATGAGTTGTGGTAAGTGCTGAATACAGACAGATAGAGAGACGGAGGAATGGGACAGGAAAAACAGGCAGGCAAAAGCAACTATAAGCTTACTAGTGGAAGGTGACCAGCTTATCCACATAAGAACAGAGAAAAAGGCCAAAGGTATGTGGACTATATTACAAAAGCTGCATGAACGTTTAAGTCTAAACAGCAAGCTGTTTTTGCTACGAAAGTTATACAAGATGAGACAAGAAGAAGGCCAGCATATGTGTGACCATGTAAATGCTATGCTAGAGATCAGAGAGCAGCTGCATGCCATCGGAAAGGACATCAAAGATAATCATATTATTGCCCTGCTCCTCTGCAGCCTTCCAGAGACATATACTGCTCTCATTATGCTTTAGAAACCAGACCCGAGCAGAAGCTGACACTGGAATATTCCAAAGGGAAATTAATCGATGAATATGACAGAAGGAAAGAAAATTTATGCACCAAGATGTACAAAGACACAAAGCACAACAAAGAAAGTAGAGCCTGTTTTCGCTGTAAGAAGACTAATCACTTAAAAAAGAACTGTCTGGAAAGCTGAGCAGCAAAAGCTAAAGCTATTCACAAAAGAAAGGGTCAAAGCAATCACAAAGAAAACCGAAAACACATCATGGAGTGGCGCCTTTAAAGTGACACAGAGAGGCAAGCCACGCGGCTGGTGTATAGACTCAGGTGCAACAAGCCACATGACTAGCGATGAGACCTTCACAAACAAAAGTGCAAAAGGCAACGTTTTCCTAGCAAACGGGAAAAGTACCACTACCGAATGTAAAGGCCAGGGCTTCCTGAACTGCATTGCACCACAAGAAGGCAAGTATCCTTGTAAAGAAAGTGCTGTATGTTCCACAGCAGGCAGCCTTCTATCAGTGAAAAGTCTTGTAAAAACAATGGTCTCACAGGTAAGTTCCAGGTTGATGAATGCACAATTCCCTATAATAAGCGATTCCTCACAAAAGGGAAACTGGATGATCACCTATACAGGCTCATCACCACAGACCAAAAAGCCAATATACTGGTAGTCGCTAATAACCCACACAGCAAATGTATTCACTTATGGCACAGGCGGCTGGGGCACAGAAGTCCCAACCCTATTCAGGACATTATAAAAAGAGGCTTATCAGAAGATTTAACAATAGCGCCTTGCAAAGTGCTCATGAAATGCAAGTGCTGTATTGAAGCAAAAGCCACACGTGCTCCCCTTCCACAGGCATCTCAAAGAAAAACTACCCAACCCCTTGTTGTGGAAATTTTATATTAATGTGTTGTCATAAGTCTCCCAGTGTGTCTGATCAACCACAGCCCGTTCTAAAGAACTGGCTGGGGCAGATCGATGCTGGCTGAGACCTGTTAGGTAATGGAAAACTTCCTGATGTTTGGAGAGAAGTGTTTGCGGAGAGAGGACATGTCCGCCAGCAAAGGGCCCCTGTGCAATGCACAGAACGATCGTCTGGTGGGAATGTGTTCGCTCTGCAAAGACATTGTCGGTTTAACGAGTGTACTCTCATGTTGCCCCTGTGTGCCTGATCAACACATTTGTGGTCCAATGAGTGTACACCTGCCGATAATCTCTAGTCCACAAAGACAGTAGAATAATCCAGGTATACATTGTTCTCTGGAACAATGTATAATAAGGATTTCTATCAACGGAAATACGGGAGTCTTTTGGGTTCTGGTTGGAGACAGGGTTAATGTTTGAAAGCCATGTGGCTTCTAAAAACATACATGCACCCTGTCTCTGCTCAGACACACCCATAAGACTCCTGTAGTCATTGTTCATTGGTTGTTACATTTTCCTGTGTTAAATCCTTATATGGTCATTTACATCCTGTGAGGTCACAAGCTTTGTAAGGGGTGTTTGGCTGTTGGAGGCGGAACCCTCGAGCTTTTGGGACCTCCTATTGATATGCTAATAAAGTAGCTCACGCAGACAGCTAAGGAAGGCTGGCGAGCAGTGGGTTTTTTGGAACCTGAAGGAGCAGGATGTGATTTTTTGTGAGCATGAGACACACACACACACACACACACACACCAGAGGATGGATACGATCAAAAGGTGAGATGCACTGGTATTATATCATTAGACGAAATTGCTATTATGATTAGAAACAGGAGATTTGGCTGTGTGCTTTGCGTACAACCAAATTTCGATAACAGCATGGCGAGCCAGAACGTAGGAGTGAACAGAACCTCCTTCAGAATCGGATCATTAAGATGTGCTGGGGAGGGTCTGCTTCACAAAAAGAACAAATTTTTCGTCTTTTGAAATAATGCTGGAAGTTTGATCGTATGTCTGGTGTGTGCCTCTGTGTGTGTGTGTGCCTGCTTGTGTGTGTGTGTGTGTGCCTGCTTGTGTGTGTGTGATTTGTATTTCGAATCTTTGTGTAAGGAGACTGTGTGTGTGTGTGTGTGACTGATGCTGTGTAACAAGTTTATAATGCAGATGTTTGAAATAGAAATGTATGAATTGATATTATTTGCAGCCTGCAATGTGTGTGTGGAGTAGTTTTGTAAGTAGCTGAACCTGTTTGTAAAGATGAGTTTAGTGAAGGGGCAGGCATTGTTGTTTTTGTATTGAAAGGGTCTACGCCCTGGGGGAAGGGAACTCTAATGTTCTGAATAGACATTGCAAGCATTCACTGTCTGTATCTTTCAATGTCTTGTTCCTGTGAAAACTGATGTGAACTGAGTTTGAGGGTATGTTTCAGCCGTGTAATTGTGGGTTATGTGCCTTGGTTGTTTCGTTGGATAGCATGTGTTCCGAAGTTGTGCTTTTTGTAACTTTAACACTTTTAAATGTTTGTCTAAGCGTTCATTTAGTATCTCAAGTGTGTAAGTTTATGGGGAGACATTTTTGGTTTTGGCAGGAAAATGGTTTTTGTCTGCTACTTCCTTTTGTTCTCTTGTTGTTGTTGTCTACCATGTGACTACGGTTGGCCATTTTCTTTTCCTTTTGTGTGTGAACTTTAAAATGTTTATCCATCTTGGTCAGTTTTGGCGGGAAAATGCGCCATTTTGTTGTGGCCTGGCCTTTGTTGTGGTCACCATGTGCATCGGTGGCCATTTTGAAGACCTGTGAGCTCCCCCTGGAGCTGCTCCATTGTGTATTCATTTGTGTGTGCAAAGCCATGTGCTTTAAGCTACAATCTGGCTTCTAGGCACCATTTTGTGAATTCTATGTTTGTACTGTTTACATACTTTTCAAGGAAACTATTGCGTTTTCTGTATTGAATATTGGTTTTAAGTTGAAATGCCTGTCGCATATCCAAGTGCCCATGCATTGTTGGGACATCACAATAGGAGCTGTTTACACACTGTGGGGGTCTCAGGTTTCTAGGTAATAACATGGGGGGAGTTCTACCTCTCAGAGTCAAATAGAGTGTAGTGTTTAAGAAATCCTGGTTTGTCTTGTCATTTGTTAATGTCGGCCATTTTTCTGTAGTCCTGGTTTCATTCACCATTTTGCCATGGACCGATTTTCGATTGCTGCAACTGCCTTCTTGTTTCTGCTGATTTTAGTATCGAGCGGAATATCTCTGGTTTTGTACTGAATTCCATTTCCAATAGAATCATTTAGGTTTTTATTCCAGTTGTTTTAAAGAAGTTTATGTTTCTAGTGAAGAAATCTCGATTTTGGCGGGATCAACAACTAAATTTCATGTGTTAATGGCACCATTTTGTTTGTGGCTGCCGTGGAAGGAAAAAGAACTCCTTCAGCCATCTTTTTACAGGAGTTTCAGTTTTTGGCTTTTGTTACACTGTTGTGTGGTATTTCTGTCAAAACTTTTGGTTTTCCTAGGGGATATGTGAGTCAAGGGGGATTCCCTCCCATTTGCAATATGGGGGCTTATTCCAACCACTCCAGGACAAAGAGTTTTTATCTGTTGATGTTAGCCATAGATTTTTCTAATGTTTTGATAGACAAAATATGAAGCTATTTGAGGCTTCCCCTCCCCCTCCCTCTTCCTACTCAGGTATGCAACAGGAAGTTGGTGGGAGGGGCTTGGCATCTTTTGACTTGTGTTTGGAAAGACAAAATCATTTTTATTTTTAAATTAAATTAAGGTTTATACTGTAATACAGTTTTGGGGAGAGAGCAAACAGGAGGCATCCAAGTTATTGTTGTAATATCTGGGTACAGATAGAAGCCATGAGATTGTTTTTGTTTTGAATAGCGGAGGATTTTATGGTGCTTTGTAGTTTGTCTGACAAACACATTTATAGGGCTGCCGATAACCGGTTGTAGAGCATATAAATGTGAGGATTAGTACGCTAGCACACCGGGAGGCCGTGTAAAATAATCGGAGAACGCCGGGTGCCAGTACTGTAAAAATAGTCACTAAGCAGTACTGATCCGAAAACTAGTGCAAGGGTGCCCTGGACGCAGGGACCGTCATAAGCGATTCGAATCGTTATGGGTAATGTTGGTCCATGCGTTGGAGGAAAAAAATGAGGCTCCACACCAGTCAGACAGCTGCACTTCACATGAGATCTGTATCTGGGGCTCCGGACATGAGACCCCTTAAAGATTGACATAGGTGGTCCAAGGATACTATTTTGGGTATCCCTCTGGAGTTGATGTAGCACGATTGCGGCTTTAGAAATCTGTAATGTTGAGTGAGTTGAGGGATGCGTAGTACACATTTGTGTGATTAAAATACACAGGCCTGTTTTTGAACTTTGTGTGGCTGGTCCATGCAAAGATTTTGAAATGCTCTCGTGCCTTTCAAATTGTATTCTTTTTTTATCGCTAAAAGAGCGAAGGCAGCATTCCATCTGGTCGTTTTTATTTTTATTTTTCATTTTCGTTTTTGGGAACTATGAAATATCTCCCCCACATTTGTATCTAAATGTTTTTCTTTGTCTCATTGCTTGTATGTGGTAACAAGATGTTTGAACCTCCCGCGACAGCCCTCTTGCATGTCGCGGCTGTTGTATTTTAGGAAAAAAATCACAAAAAAACGTGAAAGTAAGATTTACAGAGGGTTTAGTTATTATCGGTTTTGTGGAATGTCAGTGACAATTTACCAAAGTACATGAATATTGTATTGTTTACCATTCTTTGAAGGATAGAGTAATAACCTTTGCTTATAAGTATCTTTTCAGGTCCAGTTTCTGGAAGTGTGTGTACAGGTGTATAAGAAGGTAAAAGTATCATAGGCTATTTCACTGTTTTATTCTGCACCATTCTAAACCCGGCATGTCTTCCTCCAGTTTGTAATGAGGAGGGAAGAAAAGGGGGGGATGAGAGTGGTGAGAATAACACATTTTCAAACCAACAATACTAACCGCTCTAATTCTAACCAAGTTTGTGCCAAGACTGTCTTTCTTTGATGGAATTTGAAGCAGCAAGCAGCAGTCTGGTGAAGTAGGCTCCCATCCCAGATGCTAAGAACCTTTTTGTCACTGGTTCCAGGTATTACACCCCGGATGGTAAGCCATGCACAGGTTATGCAGTGACCACAGTCCCGATGTCGGGGTTATTGTCATATGAGGTTTGTTTGAAGGTCAACCAAAAACAGAATTGTACTTTCCTCATTAGCTGTCACCTACATTCTCAGCTGATGGGGTGGGCGCAATCACTGTAACATGAACTTCAAAAGGTCC
This sequence comes from Aquarana catesbeiana, assembly GCF_042186555.1. NCBI lineage: Eukaryota > Metazoa > Chordata > Amphibia > Anura > Ranidae > Aquarana > Aquarana catesbeiana. Next base: position 380,581,582 of record NC_133326.1, on the reverse strand, counting down.
ACCACAGGGTTCACGAGTCCATCCCGGACCCTGACACAATAACCAGTTTACATTCTTTCCAACCAGGTGACTGGGTCATTGTAAAGAAGCTTGAGGGATGAGACCACGCCAGCCACTGCAAGAAGCGGATCAACCACAAAAGAGTAGAGAAGTATCTTCGTTGATTTATATTTTTTTGTTTAATACATTTTGGCAAGGGTAATGATGAAAAAGCATCCCAACTGGCTAAGAAAGAGAACAGGACACATGGTCGGGTCTACTAGTGCCCCAGCGATGACGGCGGTACATGCTATATGTGACATTCATATTGGTGTGAGGAGTTTTGACAGACTAGTAAAATCCAAACAGACACCTGTCAAAAGAACTTAACAAAACATTTCTAGAGGGTAAATTTAATTATAATTTTAACAATAGCTCTGGTTCTTGCCAGCTTTGGTATCGGGATAACTAGGTAGCCCACAAGTGTGCTACAACTGAAGTTTGGTATTAATGCGTATCTACAGTTTATAAGGTAATTTCCAGTAAGGCAAGAGGTTCATGTGTGCTGATGAAACTCGTCCCAGCATCTTATGTCGTGGCCGATCGTGAGGATCTGATGGCACGAGAGAAGGTAAGAATGGCAGGGACAGCTGGAAGGGAATTGCTTATATACGGTGGGGGCTTGAGCTTATGAAACGCTTGAACAATTTCTCATCCATTGAGGATGGGATGTTTCATGTAACGGTTGAAGCTACAAGGAAGTTCCTACATTCCAAGGGGGTTTCTGGGAATTCATAAGTAAAGATTGTTATATCTGGATCAGGGATAGTAGTGACAAAGTTCAGGCCCATATGGATAAGGTTTAGATCCCTACAAGGCAAAGCCAGAGCTATAGATAGTGAAGGTTGGAATCCTTTTTAAGGGTTTGGGAATCGTTGGACATTTAATTTTTACCTTGCAGCAGATCATAGTGAAGGAAGTAGGGGTATATATACTTATGTTGTTTTTGTTTCTATTCCTTCTATATGCCATGATGAGGTGCTCCTGTTGCCTGATTGGACGCGGGACCAGAGCCTGAGCACATGACCACATCTTCCCTGATGAGATGCCCCGAAGCCCGACCCACGTACAAGACACAGAGGATCCCAGACCGACCGGCGACTACTACAGCTCACCATGTCATCTCCAACAGAGTCTACATGTCAAGCCGTGTTTTACTTTTTATGGACTAAGAAGATCAGGATTCATCGAGGGACACATGGGATCATATGACAAGAGGAGGGACTGTTGTGGAAATTTTATATTAATGTGTTGTCATAAGTCTCCCAGTGTGTCTGATCAACCACAGCCCGTTCTAAAGAACTGGCTGGGGCAGATCGATGCTGGCTGAGACCTGTTAGGTAATGGAAAACTTCCTGATGTTTGGAGAGAAGTGTTTGCGGAGAGAGGACATGTCCGCCAGCAAAGGGCCCCTGTGCAATGCACAGAACGATCGTCTGGTGGGAATGTGTTCGCTCTGCAAAGACATTGTCGGTTTAACGAGTGTACTCTCATGTTGCCCCTGTGTGCCTGATCAACACATTTGTGGTCCAATGAGTGTACACCTGCCGATAATCTCTAGTCCACAAAGACAGTAGAATAATCCAGGTATACATTGTTCTCTGGAACAATGTATAATAAGGATTTCTATCAACGGAAATACGGGAGTCTTTTGGGTTCTGGTTGGAGACAGGGTTAATGTTTGAAAGCCATGTGGCTTCTAAAAACATACATGCACCCTGTCTCTGCTCAGACACACCCATAAGACTCCTGTAGTCATTGTTCATTGGTTGTTACATTTTCCTGTGTTAAATCCTTATATGGTCATTTACATCCTGTGAGGTCACAAGCTTTGTAAGGGGTGTTTGGCTGTTGGAGGCGGAACCCTCGAGCTTTTGGGACCTCCTATTGATATGCTAATAAAGTAGCTCACGCAGACAGCTAAGGAAGGCTGGCGAGCAGTGGGTTTTTTGGAACCTGAAGGAGCAGGATGTGATTTTTTGTGAGCATGAGACACACACACACACACACACACACACACACACCAGAGGATGGATACGATCAAAAGGTGAGATGCACTGGTATTATATCATTAGACGAAATTGCTATTATGATTAGAAACAGGAGATTTGGCTGTGTGCTTTGCGTACAACCAAATTTCGATAACACCCTGCAGCTCATACACAGTGACGTATGCGGTCCAATGAAAACGCCCACATCAGACAGGAACAGATATCTACTGACCTTCATTGATGATTATTCCAGGTACACAACTACTTATCTGATGAAAAACATGACTAAAGGATTCGTCAATCTTGGGTCCTTACCATTAGATTAAAGACACAGACCGCGTGACATGGGTTTTAAAAGGCCACAGCAGCCCCATTTATTAACCAAATAATAAATAACATAACGTGAAAACACGTAACACATACCCGTAAGAACAACAATAATATCCAACAGCAAGAGGTCTTTGGGTGTATTAAAAAAGGCACACTTTAATGACTTTAATGGTCTATATCCTCAGCTGTGCCCCAACTGGCTCGAGGACGCTCGGACATCACACCAACTTCCATATTTCCTTCCCCCAGGGGACTTATCTCCTGGGAGAACCACTGCTAACCAAAGGAAAGCGCCATCCTTAGATGGGCCCCACTAATCCTGTGACCATGCAAAATTTTCACTGACCCCCCAAAGACCCCTTTAACCGCCGACTGCTGCGACAAAATTGAACAGTACACCTTAACATGAAATTATACCATAACCATAAATATAGTTGTTGCTTTTTTTTTATTTTTTTTTTTTTTGTGTTCCTTCTCTTTTTTTTTTTTTGAAAAGCAAAACATGTAACAAAACATTTACCCCATCCTGAAATACCAACACTCCCTCAACCTGTCCAGCATGCTAACCCCTAACACAAGGGCGGGAGGGTGGGAAGATGTCTCCTCTCCAACTTCTCTGAATGATGAAGAATCCACCCCCTACACTGGACCCCAAGCCTCTGGACCCTGCCCCATCTGCTTCCTACCTCCAATCAGGTAAGAGATGACTTCGTGCCCCCACCACTGACCTGACTGACCGTTACTTGACCCCTGTTCCTCCCATAGTCATGCAGCCCCTGTGTCCATTCTCTCCTATGGGTCTCACTAGAATGAAACATCAGAGAAACTTCAAGAGTTTGTTGCCATGTCTAGCAACAAATTCCAACACAAACCAGGAAAAATAAACACCGACAATGGAGGAGAATACATAAGCAAAGAAGTGGCCTCATATCTTAAGTGACAAGTGTAGCACCCACCTACTTAGGTGTATGCTAGAGTAGGCAGGATTAGTGCTAGGTAAAATTGGGAGTGTTTTACCCTGTTGGTGTAAGCTGGTTGGTTAATGTGGTTGGGCGGTTTGTTAGAGTAGAGGAAGGTGTGGCCACCTACACTCTGCCCTTTCATCACTTTCCCTGAAATGTTCTGGAAAGTGGGTGGACTGAAGGAGAAGAGTGGCAGGTAGTTTTGGAGACCCCTCTGAACCAATCATTGTTTTTCTTTGGGCAGAGGCAGGACTACTATAAAAGTGAAGGTCACATGCTTCGAAGGGGTTCTGTTCTAGATTTTGGAGAAGAAGAAGGCAGCATGTAAAGGCTGGTGCAGCTCGGGCGCTCTCCCCTCTGGGGAGGGGAACATGCCATGCGGAGAGGAGGGATGGAGGAGACATCAAGAGGAAGTTGCTATTACTAACAGGAGGAAGTTGCTATTACTGACAGGAGGAAGACTGGGTGATCGACCCTCTATGGCAAGCATGGACGATTGATCAGGAGTACAAGTGAGTGGAAACCCAGGGAAACAGTGCTTTCAAGAGACTTAAAGGGTGTTAAAGTGCGGGTCATGGAGGAGGAGGTGCCTGTCTTCGGCCTTAGAGAACCAATACCTGGTAAAGAGCATTGGAGTGCGGGTCAATAAATAAGTTTGTGCAAGAAGTTGGGCCTTAGAGAATTAATACCCCGGAGAAATCCAATCAGTCAGCCTAAAGGGACTTTATTCAGAGTATCGTTCTTTGGGTATACTTGGAAGTGCTGTACAGTTAGGAAGTAGCAACAAACAGGAGGAAGGAAAGCTGCAAAGTGTAACTGGAAGCAAGTGCAGGTTAAGAGTTATTCAGAGTGGCTCTATATCAGTGGTTCTCAACCTGGGGGTCGAATGATGATTTGCCAGTGGTCACCAAATCCTGGGCTGTTCCTGAAGCCTGCACCGCTCTCCCAGCATTTTTGCGGCCACCCAGGTAGGCTGTTCCTGCAGCCGCCCACTCGGCCTCTTCGCAGCCGCCCATTCAGTTCTGGCTGGGGGGCAGAGACTAGAGGTCAGCTGACTGGTGAGGAACGTGAAGTGGGAGGGGCTGGAAGAGACCCTGATTTCGGTATTGGTGTAATACGGTACGACTGGAAGGGACCCAGGTAGCGCTAAATGTCCGTGGATTAGGGGCACAAATTACTTGTCTTGCCTTGTGTGCTGACAACCTACGCTACGAAAATAATTTTTCTGTTCCGGGTCCCCACAACTTGGGAAATTTTATCAAGGGGTCACGGCACTATAAGGTTGAGAACCACTGCTCTATATGATCTGGACTATGTATTCTCAGGACTCATTTCACTTAGTACTGAATCTGTAAGAGTTATTCAGAGTGAGTCTGTATCGCAGTACTGCAATAAGTGCCAGAGAAGAATAAAGTTCAATGTTTAATCGTTCTGGACTGTCTGCTGTGTCAATCTGTGGAGGGAAGGGGGTAAAGGAACCACACTAGCGAAAAGGAATGAACTACCCAGCAGCTCCTACGGGGGTAGTGCGCTACACAAGGAATAGTACATCAGACAACCACACCATACACTCCTGAACAAAACTGTAGCAGAAAGCAAAAATCGCACTCTTATAGAAATGGCCAGATGCGTGATGTTGGATGCCAACCTACCTCACAAGTACTTGGCGAGAAGCAGTTATGACTGCAACCTACCTACAGAACAGATTACCCTCAAGAGCCATTAAAAGTAATCCATTTGAAATGTGGCATGGATCAAAGCCTAGCATAGTGCACATCAGAGTGTTTGGATGTAAAGCATATGCCTATATTTCAAGTGAAAAGCAAGTTTGCTGAAGACAAGCAGTCTAAGGACATGGATTACTGGAACCATGTCCTGTGGTCTGATTAGACCAAGATAAACTTATTTGGTTCAGATGGTGTCAAGCGTGTGTGGCGGCAACCAGATGAGGAGTACAAAGACAAGTGTGTCTTGCCTACAGTCAAGCATGGTGGTGGGAGTGTCATGGTCTGGGGCTGCATGAGTGCTGCCGGGACTGGGGAGCTACAGTTCATTGAGGGGACCATGAATGCCAACATGTACTGTGACATACTGAAGCAGAGCATGATCCCCTCCCTTCGGAGATTGGGCCGCAGGGCAGTATTCCAACATAACGACCCCAAACTTCCAAGACGACCACTGTCTTGCTAAAGAAGCTGAGGTTAAAGGTGATGGACTGGCCAAGCATGTCTCCAGACCTAAACCCTATTAAGCATCTGTGGGGCATCCTCAAACGGAAGGTGGAGGAGCGCAAGGTCTCTATCATCCACCAGCTCCGTGATGTTGTCATGGAGGAGTGGAAGAGGACTCCAGTGGCAACCTGTGAAGCTCTGGTGAACTCCATGCCGAGAGGGTTAAGGCAGTGCTGGAAAATAATGGTGGCCACACAAAATATTGACACTTTGGGCCCAATTTGGATATTTTCACTTAGGGGTGTACTCACTTTTGTTGCCAGCGGTTTAGACATAATTGGCTGTGTGTACACTCACTACTTTACATTGTAGCAAAGTGTTATTTCTTTAGTGTTGTCACATGAAAAGTGTACTCACTTTTGTGAGATACTGTACCTCGATCTTGCCCATCTCTGAGGTCTGCATAACCATGTACGCTATGTTATGAAAAAGCGTACCAAGAGGAAAAGAGTTTCTGATGATCCTAAAGCGGTAGTAAAGTCTGGAGGGGAAAAAAACTTCCCTCTGCAAGTTAAAGGCATAATGTGCTAATATGCATCACTTATGAAAGACTTACCTTAAAATGAAACCCTACAGCATCGCGCTGTCACCGCTGACAGGACTTCCATCTTCACCCGGTCTTCCTTCTGCATTTGCAGGCTCTGTCCATTCAAATGGCCGAGCTGGGCTGCAGAAATAGAGAATATATCTTAAACAGTGCACGTTTAGGTGGTATTACTTACTTGTACCTACAAGCAAGCTTTATTATGAGCTTACCCGTAGGTACAAGTCACCAAGCAGGGTGTTTACCACTGCTTTAAAGCTGCCCTGTGTCTAATCCATATTTGTGTTTTATTTTATTTTGCCTTGACACTGGACGTCTTTAAATTTTTTAATAAAACATTCTGTTAATGTTTTGCTGAGACACACTCAATAGCAGATACAGTATGTTCAATAGTTACTTAATTTCAGCCCACAACATATTCTCTATTTTGTGGCTGACATATACAGTATCTATAGTAATCACTGTATACTACAAATGAGAAAAAAAACAAAAACATTTTTAAGCAAGCCTGGAAAACCTTTTGTAGCGGGCACCTACTTTTTAGGTAGGTGACCTTTCTTGCTAGCTTTCTATGTCAGGTAAATTTAGACAGGCTGGTGCTATTACAGCAGGCCTGTTTTTGTCAATTTCCATATTTGAGTGGCAGGTAGTTTATGTGTTGGTCCCAGCCAATCATTGATTTGCTTGGTAATTCCGGGGCTCTCATATAAAAGTGGGGTCACATGGTGTCCGGGGGGAGTGTGAGTTTGAGTCCAGTCCTGCTCTGAGGAGCGAGAGAGCCAGTCTGGTCCCCGGAGGGGAAGGTGGAGGTTTTTCCCCTCCGGGGAACCAATGGAGCTTCACCTTAGTGAGAAGGGTGGAGAACCGGTCCTCAAGGAGTAACAGACGACATCTTACAGCATGTAGTCACTGATGTCATTGGCCGTCCCTGCGGGGAGGGGAGTGGGACACAAAGGAGAAGAGGAACTGAGAATCTTTGCGGGAGAAGTAGAGACAAGCTGAAGGAAACTGGGTGATCGATCGCTTAGGAGCGACACACGGGCTATTGATCAAGTGAGTGAAAAGCCCAAGGGACGGGTACTGTCCAGAGGCTAAAGGAATGTTGGTACGCAAGTCAGCAAGACAGGTGGTTGTGGCCTGTGACTTTGGTTTCAGCATTGCCCCGGGATTCCAATCAAGCGGGAAAAGTCATTCAGAGTGACTCTTTTTGGCTCAACTTGGAAGTACCATGCAGATGGGAAGTAGTGGTAAAAAGGTAGCGTTGAAGCTGCGAGCACACATATAGAGATACAGACTGTTCTTAAAAGTTCTGCAGATAAAGACGTTATTTAAAGTGACTCTTTATCGTTTATTCTCTATCAAAAATCAACTTCCATCTTCCCTGATAAATTAATCATCCAGTTTTGAATTGCTGTCACCCGCAATGTTATGAGTCTTTGCAAGTGAAGCAAAGGAAAGATCAGAAGTCAACCCAAGAGCATCTCAAAGAAAGTCCTTCTCCCATCCCAGTTTATGTTGATGAATAAAGCATTAAGAAAAAGCACTAAGGACTGTGACTTTTAAATTAATGGGTTGCGAGGGTTGGAAGGTAAACATGAATTACGGATATAACAAATATTCAGCCGCAACTTCGGGGTAAGCGCTACATGTTGGAGCGTCATCCGGGATATCTGTTTCACGTTTGCCGCTGACTATCTCCCATAGCAACGAAAACCTGCATTTCAGTAACTGTTGCCAAGATAGCCTGCAGTATAACAGTACCTGCCACCAGGGGTCGCTGGGGAGGACTTTGAAAATTTACAGCTACAGTTCCTCGCACACTGAACCAACAAGTGGGGGGTGGAGCCACACTCCAGAGGAAAAGTTTTAGTGTTCAGCGTGCCACGCGCCAGAGCGTGATAGGCGGAGGAAGATAGCGGAAGGTGTTGGGAACACGCTTGCCATGCAGCGGCTATCTGATCTGCGGGACCGGGTTCTGGTTGACACCGGTGTTCGGTTGGAGCTAACCGGAGGACTGGCTTTGGGAGTGATTGACGGAGTAGAGAGACTCTGTATGCTGTGTCCTGGATGTCGGAGGCCTACAGTTGGAGTCACCGCCTGGGCTCAGTGCGGACATTGCGGTATCCAGTTAACGCGATTGGGACCCGTCCAACAGGAGGTCAAATATTATTCTGTTAATGTTACAATGGGACTTTGTCTGCTGCAAGAATGGGTGATTCGGAAGGCCGGAGAGGGTCGTGTATCACCTGCAGCAGCAGTGGAGGAGCTCCCGTCTGATTCGGCTGAATCGGAGCCACCAGGAGACCAGGTAGGATCTACTGAGAAAGCCTGTAATCAGGCTGGGGACCCAGGGACTGTAGAAGTTATTGCTTTGGAGAAAACCCCTGAGAAGCAGGTTAACAGTGAGCCCTTTGATTTGCCCATCTGGAAGGAGCCTAAGTTACAGGCGGGGGATCCCTCGGGTGAGCCGGACAGGGTAAACGAAGATCGGGTTATAGATTGCGGATCACCACAGATCTTGCAGAAATACGGATCGATGGACAATCTATTCGAATGGTCATCCCCTGAAGAGTTTAATTCAGAAAGTGAGGAGGAATGTTTTGTTGAAAGCTCAACTTCAGTGGAGGCTTCCACAGGAGTGTCCGGTACAGTTAAAGTTCCAGTACCCCCATTTAATGTGTCAAATACTACCATTCCTAGCAGGCCAGCTGCGTTTCAGCAATGGGTCAGTAGAGCTACTGACGCTTGTGTTTTGCCTGGCAGAGGAAAGGCTAAAGACTTGCCTAGACTCTCTAGATTTCAGAGAGAGGTCCAGCAAAAGGTGGCTCATGAATGGGGCTTTGACTACCCCAATGTCCCGGAACAAATTATGGACGTTGTAGAAAGTTCCCAGGAATCATGGGAGGATGAACTTGTGTGGGACTATCTTCATGTTCCCAAGCCAAAAAGGACACCTGACAGTGAGGTTTGGGTCCGGTTCAAGGATATTCATCGGGAGTGGAGGCTTGGAAGAGCGATTCACAAAGACGGAGTATTGGTGGAGGGGGCTGGACAAAATACCCGCAGTTACTCTATCTCGGTGAGAGGACCAGGAGACAGTCGAAGGAGGTTGCCTGACCCGAGGTATTATTTGTGAGCAGGATTGCGTTCACAAGTGTATGGTTTTCTACCCAGATTGACTGCAGGATGGCAGATGGGTTAGGGTGGGTTTTCCCCAAAGTAAACTGCTAAGCAGGAGACTCGCATTCACGGTGCTTAACAAGGACAAAGTTAAGGACACTAGAGTGCGCTGTCTCTGTTAAGTCCCTTTGTAGCACAAGTACTTCTCCAAGGACTCTTGTTTAAGAGCCAGACAGAAAGTTTATTTTGCCAACGGGCAAACGGATTTATTTGCCGAGCATGTCTGTTGGGATGCGCTTTGCAGGAGTAATGCTGGACTCCTTTTGAGGGAGCGACTATCCCAATGGGAACACACATGCCATAAAGAATTGTGTATTTGTTCAATTACCCGGTAGAGGATTATAACTCCCTCTGCATGGTAATGATTGTGTTATACCCCGTACACACGGTCGGATTTTCCGATGGAAAATGTCCGATCGGATCGTGTTGTCGGAAATTCCGACCGTGTGTGGGCTCCATCGGACATTTTCCATCAGATTTTCCGACACACAAAGTTTGAGAGCAGGCTATAACATTTTCCGACAACAAAATCCGATCGCGTCAATTCCGACCGTGTGTGGCCTGTTCCGACGCACAAAGTGCCACGCATGCTCAGAAGAAATTCCGAGACGGAACAGTTCGGTCTGGTAAACTTAGCGTTCACAATGGATACAACACTTTCGTCACGGTGCAATGTTAAAAATGGTTTAATACAGCGCACTCTCTTCTTCTTTATAATGTGAGAACAATGAAGTAGTTTTGCTGCTCATATTCACACAGACTTCTCACAAACTTCTTTCTTTATTATTTATCGGGATTCCCTCAATATATTTTGATTTGTCACATCTGACAAAAATATTTTTTTTTAGGTTTTTATGTTTTATTCTTTTTTTAGTTTTACTCCAGAATATTTTTGTGTGTGTTTTATGTGTCAAGTTACCACAACACTATTGATATCTTATATTATTTAATCTCAAGGAGATTGTTTGATGTTGGTGTCCCTTGTTAATTTCACATTGTACTTTAGAAATGTACCTGCCTCCTCACAAACAAACTGTCCTTTTTGAAGGAAAACACACATAGGAGAGTATAATTGAAACCAAAAATCCTTTATTAAGGGCTCAGAACCAAACAAAGAGGGAGGCAACAATGGAGAAACAGCAGAAATTAGCGAAGCCTTGGACCCCCAGGGCAGACATCAATTATTGAACATCAAAATTGGTGGCCTGAGGAGTCCATATGTAAGGGAGTGCAGTCTGGTCCAGAAGTCCCAGAGATCTGGAAAGCAGCAGATGACATCTGTGTCCCCAGGCTGTGGTACCACAAGAGGCTGCATCTTTTGCCAGACCAGACTGGACCCAGGGTCATCACTTTCTGGTCTTCTTTCCACACTTCCTTCCCGGCTGTGGCTCTGCTGTTGGAGTTGTGGCAGGAGGAGGAGTAGGACCTGGAGGAGGAGGAGGACTAGTAGGACCCGGAGGAGGAGGAGAAGTAGAAGGACCTGGAGGAGGAGGAGGAGGACCATGTGTGAGGTCACAAATGTGGGTAGCAGATGTAATTTGGCCCCTCAACCCCTTATTGAGAGCTTCCAACATTAATGACTCACACATGAGTTGTTGGCCCTCCTCCATCCGCTGCATTTTACAGGCAATTATGCTAGCAAAGTCCTCCTCCACAGTGTGGGGGGCTGTCAGGGCCTCTGTAGCCTTCCAAAAGAGACCTATGGCAGCCTCCTCTAGGGTACTCCTCTTCCTGCCACTTTCTCTTTGCGGGTGTAGGGGAGGGACCTGCATATCAGGCAGCCTGCTCGGCCTGGCCAACTCCTGGCTGAGACTTCCCTGTGTATGAAAAAGGGACATGGTTTTAGTTTCTGCATCATCAATCCCAAACATAAATTAGTACTCCAAACTAACATCTAGTTAACATCATTGATTGGACAACCTGAACTATTTAGAGGAATGCTATACCTGGCTCAAGCTGGGCTCCTCCACATGTTGCTGCCTGGAAGGCCCAGGTTGGGCGTCAGAAGCCTCAGCTGGGGGGGAAGGAAGCGTGGAAGGAAGACTGGAGAGTGATGACCGGGTTCAGTCTGGCCTGCCAGAAAATGCAGCCTATCATAGTACCACATCCTGGGGAGATAGATGTCATCTGCTGCTCCGGATCTCTGCGAATCCTGGACCTTCTTGTGCTCCCTTAGATAAGTGCTCCTCAGGCCACCAATTAGGATCTTCAAATAGGTGGTGTCTGCCGTGGGGATCACCTGCTTCACAATTTCCAGCAATTGATCCAGTGCTGCCTTCCTCTTTGTTTGGTTCTTATAATGTGGGTGGTTTATCTGCCACAGACAAGGCAGCTCCCTGAACATGTCAATGAAGATTGCCATAAAGTCGGTATCGTTCAAGATATCCATTTTCACTGCAAGACACAACACAAGACAAACCCTAATGTCAGGCAAAACTCTCCTAATCTAGTTACAATACAGGCCTCAATCTAGAAGCAGTATAGGCCCAAGTTTGGCTCTTACCTTCGTTATCACGATACACACTGCGCATGCGTGTAACTCCGCCCGTCCCTGACATTCTTTCTAGTCTATTCCCCGCCCCTTTTCGTTCAGCGCAGTGGGTGAAGAGCACATGGTGGAGTCAGAGCAGGTGCGTGCTGATTATAGCAACGAGGAGGAGGAAAGCCGGATCCCGAAACGTCCCGATCCAGAAGGAGACGATTTAAGGCCTCAAATATGTCCTTTGGGGAGATGTTGGAGATGGTCAACATCCTGAAGAAGGCCGACTATGATGGAAAATATGGACCTTACCCCAACCCCAATATCAGAAAGGCCAAGATCATGGCGAAAGTGGTCAAAAGTCTGCACCGGAATTTCGGGGTACGACGATCGAAAGATCAGCTCAGGAAGCGGTGGTGGGACCTGAAATTAAGAGAACACGAGCAGTACCGAAAGATCCGAGTGCTGCAAAAAAGTAAGTAGTTGTCCTGTGTTCCTATTCATTTTGTGTTTATTACGTTCGTGCTGCTCCATGTGCTTTTAGGAACTGTTGTACAGTTTAAAATGGCAACTTTCATGTTCATGGGCACATTATTCGTTCGTATCAAACATTTTTCTTTCGGCCTATAAAACACTATTGTTTAGGCCATATGCATTTGCCCACATTTTTTAGGGCCTACTTGTATGAAAAATATTTGGTTGTGTAGATGGGTTTGTGACTAGAATGAAATGCAAACTAGATTCTGTGTAAGGAGAGGACATTCAGCAGCTGTTTTCACATCTGGACGCTGGAGCCCTAGTGTGGGACACCGGAACACCCTTTTTATTTGGGGGCCCACACAGGTGCTCCAGTGTATACTATAGGGGGGTCTCCATCTGTGGAGCTTGTACAAGACAGGTAAAGTCTTGAAGCTTGACAACGGACAATAAAAATGCTACATCTTGGAACTCTGCCAAAATAGACAATTGTACCCCACTTCCAAGCAATGTTTCATCTTTATATTTTGGCCATCAAATATCTGTGTGCTAATTATACCATTTTTGTTTTACATAGGGGAGAAAAGACTCGGAGGACACCCCTCACCCGAGGAGACCACAGACCCCCCACCTCGGGAAGAAGGGGAAATACCCCCAACCCAAGAAGAGCAGGAGGAGGAAGAAGACATGGTGGAAATTGGCACCACAACAGGTAAGTGTCTGCGACCACAGGCTCAGGTAAGAGATGGATGCCGGCATATTTATAATACCAGTTTTTTTTTTTGGTTTCTCTCTTTTTAGGTGATCGTGTGGTTGTGGACCCAGGGCATTTCACCTCTGAAAGTGCACAGATCCTGATTGGGGAGCTCACGGGGTGTAATTTATCTTTGGAAAACATCAAGAAAAACATCAATGATGTTATTCAAAAAAATAATAACATCATTGATGTTTTGGGGAGAGTTTAAAACCCCTCCAAATCCCTTTGTTTTTTTGTACGCTACAATGTAAAAATGTTTTAGCGATTTTTAGAAAAACCAAATTTTGAGGATGCACACAGTGTGCCAACATGTGTTATCTGCCATCACGGGAGATCAATGGACGCGTTTTGGGGGTGCAACCCCTTCCTCAATAATAAACTAGCTGAGAGGAAGGGGTTGCTCCCCCAAAACACATCCCTTGATCCCCCGTGATGGCAGCTAGCACATGTTGACATTCGTAAATTGGTGTGCATCTTCAAAATTTGGCTTTTCCTGGGGTGACTGGGGTGACTGGGGTGACCATCTGAACGCAATATCAAACACAGTTCCTAAATACTCATGTCTGATATTGTACTTTGTAAGTTCAAGATTTGTGTCTTTCTTGTTGGTTTGACACATGCCTGTTTTATCTTAAATGGACATTTCTATTTTTGATAATGCCACCCCAAAAATTGTTATACAACAAACATGTTGGTTTGTTTTAAAAACCTTTTCTAAATGCACATGTGATTGTGCAGGCATTAAACAGATTGTTAATTAAGAATGTGTGGATTATTGTCTCAACGCTACAACACTTTTGTGGTGATGTAATTGCTGCTTTCTGTGACAATGGGTGTTATTTCCTAAGGGCAAATCCACTTTGCACTACAAGTGCAGTTTCAGTGTATTTTCAAGTGCACTTGTAGTACAAAGTGTATTTGCCTTTAGTAAATAACAACCAACAGTGCTTTGTATAAGGTTACACAATCACGCCATTTTCACGACTCACCACATTTCGGTCAGGGTCAGCTAAAACAAACACAAGCAGTAAATGTCACCAAAGATTTTCTTAACTCTTTTTTATTTGATCAAGGTTTCACAAATTGTCTGGCATATTGATGGCCCCCCTACCCGCAAAGAACTCAAGGTATCTTAGCCGGACATCACGGGCACTCAGGGAGGGCAGGCCAGGACGGCCACTTTTAAGCACCGTCAGGGTTGTTTCATTTATAATTCCGGCCTCAGGCCCAACTGAGCCAGCATAGTTGGCAGAATGTTGCCGTAAAAAGTTATATAGAACACAGCACGCCAGGATTATATGATTCAGTTTATACTCCGCCATATGGATGGGTGTAAGAAATAGGCGGAACCGGCTGGCCATGATTCCAAATGTGTTCTCCACCACTCTTCTGGCTCTGGCCAGCCGGTAATTAAAAACCCTCTGTTCCGGGGTGAGGGTCCTCATCGGGAATGGCCGCATAAGATGGTCCCCCAGCGCAAATGCTTCATCCGCAACAAAGACGAATGGGAGTCCTTCCACATTCTCTTCTGGAGGTGGCAAGTCCAAGCTGCCATTCTGGAGACACCTGTAAAACTCTGTCTGGGCGATGACTCCACCATCGGACATCCGGCCATTCTTCCCCACGTCCACATACAGGAACTCGTAATTAGCCGACACTACCGCCAACATCACAATACTACTGAACCCCTTGTAATTATAATAGTATGACCCCAAGTTGGGTGGTGGGACGATTTGGATGTGTTTCCCATCAATTGCCCCTCCGCAGTTAGGAAAGTCCCACCGCTGGGCAAAGTGGGAGGCCACAGTCTGCCATTCCTGTGGCGTGGAAGGAAACTGTTGAGGAAAACAAAAATGAATTAGTATTTTTGCACAAACATGGAAAGCAGATTAGACACAAACATTCTTGGCCAACATCCAGATAACATTTATTAAGGTGGATTTTACAACACCAAAGTATAAGGTACACCTATCATATTCCCCCTCCCCCCTCTCATGGGCCATTTCTAACATTATAGGGGGGGGAATCTTGGACAGGTAACCCTCTCCACTTCATTAAGAGATGAATGCCTAAATAATGGGTATTACTTGGAACAGCCCCTCCTTAGTTACACTATTGGCAGACCACTGGACAGGTAAGAAGTGTCATAATACAAAGATATAAATACACACTGTACACATTTGAGCACATTTGGACATTCTGCTATTACCTAGCAAGATAATAATAGGATACAAAATCTTTAAACAGTACCATTTGAAAGTATTCAGGCAGGCCCTTGCACTACATGCTTTGGGGAATTCATCCATACATCTGACCACAAAAGAGGTGGTTATAGTGTGTATGGGTTTGGCAAAGTCAGCAGATAGATGATTGAGGATAGATAGAGAATTGGGATCAGCTGACTTAGCAGTTGGGGGGAGGGAGGGTTAAAAATGATTTGGGGACACCACAAAAAAGCCTCTGGCACTCTGCCTGAATTTAATGCACAAATCAGATTTCTAAACATTTTAGGGTGTATTTAGGGTAAAGCACTACTATGGAGCTGATAAAATACATTCTTAAGTGACTACATGATGTGAATATAGGGCAGGAGACCATGCTGGGGAGGTAAGTGAAGGCAAATATGTATGAAGGAGGAAAAAAAAATAAAATTCCAGCATGCATGAGGACAAATGGGACATTCACAGCATATTACAATCATGGTCATTAGAGAATGAGGAAAGAAATACAATATATTATCAAACATTAAATACAATACAATGTGATATTAAAGGATAAAAATCTTACCTTTACCTTACCTTTAATATATTCCTTCTGCAGGACCTGGATGATGGCAGAACAGGTCTCTGGGATAATGATCCCCAGAGCCTGGGGGGAGATGCCTGTCGAGAACTTCAAGTCCTGCAGGCTTCTCCCCGTCGCCAGGTACCGCAGGGTAGCGATGAGCCTCTGCTCCGGAGTGATGGCTTGCCTCATGCAGGTATCCTGCCTGCTGATATAGGGGGTCAGCGAAGCCAACAAACGGTGAAATACGGGGTCCGTCATCCTGAGAAAGTTCCTGCAATCATCAGGATTATTCTCACAGATCTCACGGAGCAAAGGCATATGAGAGAACTGGTCACGCTGAAGCAACCAATTCTTGGTCCATGAACTCCTCCCCACCCTGTTCATGGACTGGACTTGTGTCAAGGTCAGGACCCCAACACCAAGCCCCCGCACAGCACGAACTCTACGAGAAGTACGTAAACGCAACATGGCTAGAAAACGGTCGGCTGCTCAGAACGAAGTAACAGAACGCACTGAAGAACAGCAAGGCCTGTGAAGAGGGACCTGAAAAACAGCAACTAACCAACAAGAACACAATGACTAATCCAAGCCACGCGTAGCTTGCTTGCACGCACTGAAGAACAGATACAAACCCACAAGCACAAACTGAACCGCAGAAAACGATCTGAAAGCCACGAGTCTGAAAAAGCGCAAATCGTCTCTCACCAAACTTTTACTAACATGAGGTTAGCAAAAGGAACCCAAAGGGTGCTGCACTTGGTTCTGAAATGGCCTTTTCTAGTCTCGTCGTACGTGGTTGACGTCACCGCGTTCTTGGCGATCGGAAATTCCGACAACTTTGTGCGACCGTGTGTGCGCAAAACAAGTTTGAGCCAACATCCGTCGGAAAAAATCCTAGGATTTTGTTGTCGGAATGTCTGATCAATGTCCGACCGTGTGTACGGGGCATAATAGAATAAGTTAGAAATATTGTGTGTCTTCCTTTAGGTATATTGAAGATGTGACGGCTGTCCATTCTACAAATGAAGGCCTGTGGTAATCAGAGTATTCCTCTTTGGTTCTTTGGTGCTTTGGTTCTGCTTGTATTGAATGTTAGATGTAGGGATCTACAGGTAAGCCATGTAAATACTATTGTGCTGATATTGTATACAGTGACAATTGATGTTAACCCTGTTTAAAGTTTATTTCCTTTTCCCCCATTCCAATTGATGTAATGAGATTCTCCTTCTTTCTTAAATTTTAGGGAGTTACTCTGAAATTTATTCCCCACAACTGGGGACAGTTGTGATTCAAGTGGGGGGTATATGTAGCGGGCACCTACTTTTAGGGAGGTGACCTTTCTTGCTAGCTTTCTATGTCAGGTAAATTTAGACAGGCTGGTGCTATTACAGCAGGCCTGTTTTTTGTCAATTTCCATATTTGAGTGGCAGGTAGTTTATGTGTTGGTCCCGGCCAATCATTGATTTGCTTGGTAATCCCGGGACTCTCATATAAAAGCGGGGTCACATGGTGTCCGGGGGGAGTGCGAGTTCGAGTCCAGTCCTGCTCTGAGGAGCGAGAGAGCCAGCCTGGTCCCCGGAGGGGAAGGTGGAGGTTTTTCCCCTCCGGAGAACCAACGGAGCTTCACCTTAGTGAGAAGGGTGCAGTACCGGTCCTCATGGAGGAACAGACGACATCTTACAGCATGTAGTCGCTGATGTCCTTGGCCGCCCCTACGGGGAGGAGAGCGGGCCACAAAAGAGAAGAGGACCTGAGAATCATTGCGGGAGAAGTAGAGACAAGCTGAAGGAAACTGGGTGAGCGACACATGGGCTATTGATCAAGTGAGTGAAAAGCCCAAGGGAGGGGTACTGTCCAGAGGCTGAGGGATGTTGGTACGCAAGTCAGCAAGACAGGTGGTTGTGGCCTGTGACTTTGGGTTCAGCATTGCCCCGGGATTCCAATCAGTCAAGCGGGAAAGGTCATTCAGAGTGACTCTCTTTGGCTCAACTTGGAAGTACCATGCGGATGGGAAGTAGTGGTAAGAAGGTAACGTTGAAGCTGCGAGCACATATATAGAGATACAGACTGTTCTTAAAAGTTCTGCAGATAAAGACGTTATTCAGAGTGACTCTTTATTGTTTATTCTCTATCAAAAATCTACTTCCATCTTCCCTGATAAATTAATCATCCAGTTTTGACACCCGCAATGTTATGATTCTTTGCAAGTAAAGCAAAGGAAAGATCAGAAGTCAACCCAAGAGCATCTCAAAGAAAGTCCTTCTCCCATCCCAGTTTATGTTGATGAATAAAGCATTAAGAAAAAGCACTAAGGACTGTGACTTTTAAATCTATGGGCTGCAAAGGTTGGAAGGTAAACGTGAATTACGGATATAACAAATATTCAGCCGCTCCTTCGGGGGTAAGCGCTACACTTTCAATGCATTAGAAATTTCCTATAGGGTGTCCACTTACACCTACTGCTTATGAAAACAGTGAAAATATTCCTAACTGTAGGAAATTGAAAAAGAATGGGTAGGGATTTAGCCTTGAATTCTAAGATTACTTTTGTAGTGATGTGAGAAACCGATATCCCTTGGTAATTGCACATCCTGTTTGATTATATTTGGTAATTGGGTCTAACACACTCTTAGGCAGGCCATACACCATGGGATGCAGGAAAGAAATGCGTTTGATTCCCCCATCAACACAGACAATGTTGGCAGGGGAATTCCCCCTGCAGAGCCATTGTATTCTCCTGGCAGGGGGTTGGGGGAAGCTGTCACTGGCAGGAGAAGACAGTGATTATTGTTAGAGGCTATAACAGCCGCTAACGATAATCGCATGTAAAACCCAGCAGGCTGGTTGTACCCAAGATGATCGATCTATCACCTTGGGTACATTCAGCCTACCTATACATGGTTCAAATCTAGGTTGGTTCCTGCTGAACTGACCCAGATTCGAAACGTGTATGGCTGGCCTTAGCCTCACTCTGTGCAGAGGTTTCCAGTTATCAGGACAACAATTTAAACACCAGCAGACCAAAACTGACTGTCACTTGGGCAGGTCAACTGAGCAGTTACCCTTTACATACACACACGGTCAGCACCACCACATTTTTTAACTGAAGCACACACATTTCTTAGCATCAGCTGTTGTGATTCTGATCTTTAAAAATGTTCCTATCTCTCTCTGCCATGCTCAGACAGTAAGATAACTGATTTTACAGTACAGTAGCTTCTTCAGAGAGGAAGTTCTTCATTTAGCTTAACAATTTTTTTAAATTATTTAATGAGAAGGAAAGAAAAACAGTGCAAGAGATATAGACAGAAAATATAGTACAAACAGGCAAAAGCAGCAGTAAAAATAAAATGGTATAACCACTTCAAAACTGGACTGTTTCACCCCCTTCCTGCCAGGGCTGTGAGTGAATAACAATTACTCAGTCATGCAACACTGTACCCACGTGAATTTTATATCATATTTTTGAAACAGATAGAGCTCTCTTTTGGTGATATTTAATCACTACTGTTTTTTTTTTTTTTTTTTGCTTTATAAAGGGAAAAAGACCAAACGTTTAAAAAACAAAACAAAAAAAAAAACAACTTTTTTTTTAGTGCCTGTTATAAAACTTGGCGAAAAAAATAATCTTTCATTATACATTTAGGCAAAAACATATTCTGCTACACTTCTTTGGTGAAGAAAGGTATATAGGTGTTTATTATTTAGTCTGTGTGAACTTTATAGAGTCTACAAACCATTATATACAGTATATACTGTATTTGAAAATTGATCAGTTCTGATGTACTGACTGCCTATCTCATTTCGTGAGGCCCTAAAATGCCAGGACAGTACAAATATCCACAAAATGACATTTTTCTGGAAAGTAGACAGTCTTTTATTTTAGTAAGAGGCACGATGAGTTTTTTGACACGTTTTTGGAAAATGTGGAAAGAAAATGTAATTTTTATATATAAAGCTGTCAATTATTAAGATATTTCTAACACACAGCATGGACATACTTAGATTTTTTTTTAATTTAAACTTTATTTGATTTTATATTATAAAACAAACATTTGTACACCTATACTATGTTTTAGTCAACACATTTAATAATACCCTTAACCTCGTTTAGAATATACTCCTCCCCCCACCCCCCTATTCCCCTCTCCATCTTCCATCCCCCCTCCCCCTCTGTCGGTCTCCCTCATCTCTTATCATCCCCTCCCATTCTCCTCTGCTCTTCATCCTTTCCACTGCTTACTGCGTCCACTTTTCTGTATATTTCCTAGTTTTCTTGAACTCCATTTTTCCCATATAGTATTGAATCTTTCTGCCAAACCCTCTTCTCTGCTACTTAGATATTCCATTTTATAAATATAAACTATTCTCTCAAACCATTCTTTTATTGTAGGTTTTTCGGGGTCTAACCATTTATGGGTATTATTCCTTTCGCTGCATTCAATAAGTATGGGATCATTGTTCTCTTATATTTTTTTTTGTACTACATGTTTTATGGAATTAATACGTCCATGGATCATTTCCTTTATATAGTATTGTATCTCTTGCCAAAACTCCTTTATTTTTGTACATACCATTATGGTTGAGCCGAACACCCCCCCGGTTCGGTTCGCACCAGAACCTGCGAACGGACCGAAAATTCGCACGAAAACCCCATTGACGTCTATGGGACTTGAAAGTTCAAGATCAAAAGTGCTAATTTTAAAGGCTAATTTGCATGGTATTGTCCTAAAAAGGGTTTGGGGACTCGGGTCCTGCCCCAGGGGACATGCATCAATGCGAAAAAGTTTTTAAAAAGGCCGTTTTTTTCAGGAGCAGTGATTATAACCACTTGCCGACCACCTCACGCCTATATACGTGAGCAGAATGGCACGGGCAGGCAAAATCACGTACCTGGTACGTGATTGCCTTCCCGCGGGCGGGGGGTCCGATCGGACCTCCCCCCGGTGCCAGCGGCGGTCGGCATTTGTCTGGCAGCGATCAGAGATGAGGAGGAGGCCATCCTCGCGATCGCTCCCAGCCAATGAGAAACATCCTCTGCCTCTGTATAGTACACAGAGGCAGAGGATGTGATGTCATCTCTCCTCGGCTCGGCAGTTTCCGTTCCGGCGCCGAGGAGAGAAGACATGTGAGTGCACAACACACACACACACACAGTAGAACATGCCAGGCACACTTTACACCCCCGATCCCCCCCCCCCGATCGCTCCCCGATCCCCCTCAATCACCCCTCCCCCCCCCTGTCAAACTGACACCAAGCAGTGTTTTTTTTTTTTTTCTGATTACTGCATGGTGTCAGTTTGTGACAGTTACAGTGTTAGGACAGTTAGGGTTAGCCCCCTGTAGGTCTAGGATACCCCCCTAACCCCC
Source organism: Aquarana catesbeiana (assembly GCF_042186555.1). Classification (NCBI taxonomy): domain Eukaryota; kingdom Metazoa; phylum Chordata; class Amphibia; order Anura; family Ranidae; genus Aquarana; species Aquarana catesbeiana. The sequence goes on along the minus strand of NC_133326.1, from coordinate 380,560,435 downwards.
TGTAATAAAGTTTTAACCCCTTGATCACCCCCCGTCGCCAGTGTCGCTAAGTGATCATTTTTCTGATCGCTGTATTAGTGTCACTGGTGACGCTAGTTAGGGACGTAAATATTTAGGTTCGCCGCCAGCGTTTTATAGCGACAGGGACCCCCATATACTATCTAATAAATGTTTTAACCCCTTGATTGCCCCCCAGTTAACCCTTTCACCACTGATCACCGTATAACCGTTACGGGTGACGCTGGTTAGTTCGTTTATTTTTTATAGTGTCAGGGCACCCGCCGTTTATTACCGAACAAAGGTTTAGCCCCCTGATCGCCCGGCGGTGATATGCGTCGCCCCAGGCAGCGTCAGATTAGCGCCAGTACCGCTAACACCCACACACGCAGCATACGCCTCCCTTAGTGGTATAGTATCTGAACGGATCAATATCTGATCCGATCAGATCTATACAAGCGTCCCCAGCAGTTTAGGGTTCCCAAAAACGCAGTGTTAGCACGATCAGCCCAGATACCTGCTAGCACCTGCGTTTTGCCCCTCCGCCCGGCCCAGCCCACCCAAGTGCAGTATCGATCGATCACTGTCACTTACAAAACACTAAACGCATAACTGCAGCATTCGCAGAGTCAGGCCTGATCCCCGCGATCGCTAACAGATTTTTTGGTAGCGTTTTGGTGAACTGGCAAGCACCAGCGGCCTAGTACACCCCGGTCGTAGTCAAACCAGCACTGCAGTAACACTTGGTGACGTGGAGAGTTCCATAAGTGCAGTTCAAGCTGGTGAGGTGGCAAGCACAAGTAGTGTCCCGCTGCCACCAAGAAGACAAACAGGCCCGTCGTGCCCATAGTGCCCTTCCTGCTGCATTCGCCAATCCTAATTGGGAACCCACCACTTCTGCAGCGCCCGTAATTCCCCCATTCACATCCCCAATCAAATGCAGTCGGCTGCATGAGAGGCATTTTCTTTATGTCCTCCCGAGTACCCCTACCCAACGAACCCCCCCAAAAAAGATGTTGTGTCTGCAGCAAGCGCGGATATAGGCGTGACACCTTCTATTATTGTCCCTCCTGTCCTGACAATCCTGGTCTTTGCATTGGTGAATGTTTTGAACACTACCATTCACTAGTTGCGTATTAGCGTAGGGTACAGCATTCCACAGACTAGGCACACATTCACAGGGTCTCCCAAGATGCCATCACATTTTGAGAGACCCGAACCTGGAATCGGTTACAGTTATAAAAGTTAGTTACAAAACAAAGTGTAAAAAAAAAAAAAAAAAAAAAAAACACAAACAAAAATATAAAATAAAAAAAATAGTTGTTTTATTGTTCTCTCTCTCTCTATTCTCTCTCTATTGTTCTGTTCTTTTTTACTGTATTCTATTCTGCAATGTTTTATTGTTATTATGTTTTATCATGTTTGCTTTTCAGGTATGCAATTTTTTATACTTTACCGTTTACTGTGCTTTATTGTTAACCATTTTTTGGTCTTCAGGTACGCCATTCACGACTTTGAGTGGTTATACCAGAATGATGCCTGCAGGTTTAGGTATCATCTTGGTATCATTCTTTTCAGCCAGCGGTCGGCTTTCATGTAAAAGCAATCCTAGCGGCTAATTAGCCTCTAGACTGCTTTTACAAGCAGTGGGAGGGAATGCCCCCCCCAACGTCTTCCGTGTTTTTCTCTGGCTCTCCTGTCTCAACAGGGAACCTGAGAATGCAACCGGTGATTCAGCCAGCTGACCATAGAGCTGATCAGAGACCAGAGTGGCTCCAAACATCTCTATGGCCTAAGAAACCGGAAGCTACGAGCATTTTATGACTTAGATTTCGCCGGATGTAAACAGCGCCATTGGGAAAGCATTTTATCACACCGATCTTGGTGTGGTCAGATGCTTTGAGGGCAGAGGAGAAATCTAGGGTCTAATAGACCCCAATTTTTTCAAAAAAGAGTACCTGTCACTACCTATTGCTATCATAGGGGATATTTACATTCCCTGAGATAACAATAAAAATGATTTAAAAAAAAAAATGAAAGGAACAGTTTAAAAATAAGATAAAAAAGCAAAAAAAAAAAAGAAAAAAAAAAAAAAAGCACCCCTGTCCCCCCTGCTCTCGCGCTAAGGTGAACGCAAGCATCGGTCTGGCGTCAAATGTAAACAGCAATTGCACCATGCATGTGAGGTATCACCGCGAAGGTCAGATCGAGGGCAGTAATTTTAGCAGTAGACCTCCTCTGTAAATCTAAAGTGGTAACCTGTAAAGGCTTTTAAAGGCTTTTAAAAATGTATTTAGTTTGTCGCTACTGCACGTTTGTGCGCAATTTTAAAGCATGTCATGTTTGGTATCCATGTACTCGGCCTAAGATCATCTTTTTTATGTCATCAAACATTTGGGCAATATAGTGTGTTTTAGTGCATTAAAATTTAAAAAAGTATGTTTTTTCCCCAAAAAATGCATTTGAAAAATCGCTGCGCAAATACTGTGTGAAAAAAAAAATGAAACACCCACCATTTAAATCTGTAGGGCATTTGCTTTAAAAAAATATATAATGTTTGGGGGTTCAAAGTAATTTTCTTGCAAAAAAAAAATAATATTTTCATGTAATCAAAAAGTGTCAGAAAGGGCTTTGTCTTCAAGTGGTTAGAAGAGTGGGTGATGTGTGACATAAGCTTCTAAATGTTGTGCATAAAATGCCAGGACAGTTCAAAACCCCCCCAAATGACCCCATTTTGGAAAGTAGACACCCCAAGCTATTTGCTGAGAGGCATGTCGAGTCCATGGAATATTTTATATTGTGACACAAGTTGCGGGAAAGAGACAATTTATTTTTTCTTTTGCACAAAGTTGTCACTAAATGATATATTGCTCAAACATGCCATGGGAATATGTGAAATTACACCCCAAAATACATTCTGTTGCTTCTCTTGAGTATGGGGATACCACATGTGTGGGACTTTTTGGGAGCCTAGCCGCGTATGGGACCCCGAAAACCAAGCACCGCCTTCAGGCTTTCTAAGGGCGTAAATTTTTTATTTCACTCTTCACTGCCTATCACAGTTTCGGAGGCCATGGAATGCCCAGGTGGCAAAAAAACCCCCCAAATGACCCCAAAATGTTTTTTTCTTGTCTTTCTTCATTTTCAAAAACAAATGAGAGCTGCAAAATACTCACCATGCCTCTCAGCAAATAGCTTGGGGTGTCTACTTTCCAAAATGGGGTCATTTGGGGGGGTTTGTGCCACCTGGGCATTCCATGGCCTCCGAAACTGTGATAGGCAGTGAAGAGTGAAATCAAAAATTTACACCCTTAGAAATCCTGAAGGCGGTGATTGGTTTTCGGGGCCCCGTACGCGGCTAGGCTCCTAAAAAGTCCCACACATGTGGTATACCCATACTCAGGAGAAGCAGCTAAATGTATTTTGGGGTGCAATTCCACATATGCCCATGACCTGTGTGAGCAATATATCATTTAGTGACAACTTTGTGCAAAAAAAAAATAAAAAAATTGTCACTTTCCCGCAACTTGTGTCAAAATATAAAATACTCCATGGACTCAACATGCCTCAAAGCAAATAGCTTGGGGTGTATACTTTCCAAAATGGGGTAATTTGGGGGGGGGTTTATGCCATCTGGGCATTTTATGGCCTTCAAAACTGTGATAGGTAGTGAGGAGTGAAATCAAAAATGTACGCCCTTAGAAATCCTGAAGGCAGTGATTGGTTTTCGGGGCCCCGTACGCGGCTAGGCTCCCAAAAAGTCCCACACATGTGGTATCCCCATACTCAGGAGAAGCAGCTAAATGTATTTTGGGGTGCAATTCCACATATGCCCATGGCCTGTGTGTGCAATATATCATTTAGTGACAACTTTTTGTAATTTTTTTTTTTTTTTGTCATTATTCAATCACTTGGGACAAAAAAAATGAATATTCAATGGGCTCAACATGCCTCTCAGCAATTTCCTTGGGGTGTCTACTTTCCAAAATGGGGTCACTTGTGGGGGTTTTGTACTGCTCTGCCATTTTAGCACCTCAAGAAACGACATAGGCAGTCATAAATTAAAGGCTGTGTAAATTCCAGAAAATGTACCCTAGTTTGTAGGCGCTATAACTTTTGCGCAAACCAATAAATATACACTTATTGACATTTTTTTTACCAAAGACATGTGGCCGAATACATTTTGGCCTAAATGTATGACTAAAATTGAGTTTATTGGATTTTTTTTAGAACAAAAAGTAGAAAATATCATTTTTTTTCAAAATTTTCGGTCTTTTTCCGTATATAGCGCAAAAAATAAAAACGGCAGAGGTGATCAAATACCATCAAAAGAAAGCTCTATTTGTGGGAAGAAAAGGACGCAAATTTCGTTTGGGTACTGCATTGCATGACCGCACAATTAGCAGTTAAAGCGACGCAGTGCCAAATTGTAAAAAGTGCTCTGGTCAGGAAGGGGGTAAATCCTTCCGGGGCTGAAGTGGTTAATGATGCTTAAAGTAAAAAAAAAAAAAGTGAAGTATTCCTTTAAATATAGTACCTGGGGGGTGTCTATAGTATGCCTGTAAAGTGGCGTGTGTTTCCCATGCTTAGAACAGTCCCTGCACAAAATGACATTTTTAAAGGAATAAAAGTCATTTAAAACTGCTTGCGGCTTTAATGTAATGTCGGGTCCTGGCAATATGGATGAAAATCAGTGAGACAAACGGCATGGGTACCCCCCAGTCCATTACCAGGCCCTTTGGGTCTTGTATGGATATTAAGGGGAACCCCGCACCCAAATTAAAAAAAGGAAAGGCGTGAGGCCACCAGGTCCTATATACTCTGAACAGCAGTATACAGGCGGTGCAAACAAGACAGGGATTGTAGGCTTGTTGTTAAGTAGAATCTGTTTGTAATTTTGAACTGGTACATTTTTAACGTGTTTAGCTCCAGCCAAAAAATCTATTTTAAGCTTTTTGGAAAACATAGGGAAGGGTTATCACCCCTGTGACATTTGTTTTGCGGTCTGTGCTCCTCTTCAGAAGATTTCACCTCACTTTCTGTCCCAATGACAAATGTTTTTAGAAAATTTGGGGTTTTTAGTGAAACAAGGATTGGTGATAAAGCATCAGTGGAAAGGAGAAACGTTTTTCCCATATTAACTCTTATGCCCCGTACACACGGTCGGATTTTCCGATGGAAAATGTCCGATCGGAGCGCGTTGTCGGAAATTCCGACCATGTGTGGGCTCCATCGGACATTTTCCATCGGATTTTCCGACACACAAAGTTGGAGAGCAGGAGATAAAATTTTCCGACAACAAAATCCGTTGTCGGAAATTCCGATCGTGTGTACACAAATCCGACGGACAAAGTGCCACGCATGCTCAGAATAAATAAAGAGATGAAAGCTATTGGCCACTGCCCCGTTTATAGTCCCGACGTACGTGTTTTACGTCACCGGGTTTAGAACGATCGGATTTTCCGACAACTTTGTGTGACCGTGTGTATGCAAGACAAGTTTGAGCCAACATCCGTCGGAAAAAATCCTAGGATTTTGTTGTCGGAATGTCCGAACAAAGTCCGACCGTGTGTACGGGGCATTATGCCCCGTACACACGGTCGGATTTTCCGGTGGAAAATGTCCGATCGGAGCGTGTTGTCGGAAATTCCGACCGTGTGTGGGCTCCATCGGACATTTTCCATCGGATTTTCCGACACACAAAGTTGGAGAGCAGGAGATAAAATTTTCCGACAACAAAATCCGTTGTGACCGTGTGTATGCAAGACAAGTTTGAGCCAACATCCGTCGGAAAAAATCCTAGGATTTTGTTGTCAGAATGTCCGAACAAAGTCCGACCGTGTGTACGGGGCATTACAGGAGAGAATTTCACTTCCTAGGGGTAGATTTCATCTCACTTCCTGTTGTCTCCTTCGTTTGCAAGTAGGAGTCGTTTGTAAGTTGGATGTTTGAAAGTAGGGGCCTGCCCTATATACTCTGCAGAAATTGGGGCCTTAGGTGTTGGTGTTGCCACAACACTGTAAGCCCTCACAGGGCCCTGCTGTGAAATATTAGATCAAGAATTGTAATTACATGCCCCTGTTGAACAGGGGCAGAAAAATTGGGCCTTTGGTGATGGTGGTGGTGCTGGTGCCACAACACTGTAAGTCTTCACAGTTACTTTTGGTGGGCGCTAGAACGGGCCCTGCTGTGAAATATTAGATCAAGAATTGTAATTACATGCACCTGTTGAACAGGGGCAGAAAAATTGGGACTTTGGTGGTGGTGCTGGTGCCACAACACTGTAAGTCCTCACAGTTACTCTTGGTGGGCGCTGGAACGGGCCCTGCTGTGAAATATTAGTTCAAGAATTGTAATTACATGTCCCTGTTGAACAGGGGCAGAAAAATTGGGCCTTAGGCACTGGTGCTGGTGCCACAACACTGCAACCCCTCACAGATAGGGATGAGCTTCGTGTTCGAGTCGAACCCATGTTCGACTCGAACATCGGCTGTTCGGTCGTTCGCCGAATTGCGAACGATATGGGCCGTTCGCGCCAAATTCGTGTGGCGCGTCACGGCCCATAATTCACTGCGGCATCGCAGTGCATTGCTTGCTGATGATTGGCCAAGCATGCACTATGACCCGCATGCTTGGCCAATCACAGCGCCGCCTTAACAGAGAGCCGTAATTGGCCAAAGTCAAGGAGGCTTTGGCCAATTATGGCTCAGGGGATTTAGTACACGCCCCACACTATATAAGGCCGCCTGGACGGAGGCCCTGTGCAGTGTGTTCCGGTGTGCTGAGAAATAGAGAGAGAGAGAGACAGTGTCATTTCATTTGAGTTAGCTAGATTAGGCAGGACAGTCAGTCAGTTAGCTGCACTTAAAGTGTATTGTGTATATATATGCATCCCAGGTGTTGCATATATATATATATATATATACACTGTATTCAGTTTAGCTAGATCCGTTCCTGTTATCTTCTAGACTATTTACATTTAGTGCAGTGCGTCCTGCTCACAGTGTTCAGCTAGATCCGTTCCTGTTATCTTCCTACTGACAGGCAGGCTTGTCTTGTTACAGTATTTTGAAGAAAATTACTGGTGTTCTTTTGATCCTTTTAGTACCACAGTCAGGCAGCTAGACTATTTACATTTAGTGCAGTGCGTCCTGCTCACAGTGTTCAGCTAGATCCGTTCCTGTTATCTTCCTACTGACAGGCAGGCTTGTCTTGTTACAGTATATAAAGCTACCTGAAGAAAATTACTGGTGTTCTTTTGATCCTATTAGTACCACAGTCAGGCAGTTAGACTATTTACATTTAGTGCAGTGCGTCCTGCTCACAGTGTTCAGCTAGATCCGTTCCTGTTTTCTTCCTACTGACAGGCAGGCTGGTCTTGTTACAGTATATAAAGCTACCTGAAGAAAATTACTGGTGTTCTTTTGATCCTATTAGTACCACAGTCAGGCAGCTAGACTATTTACATTTAGTGCAGTGCGTCCTGCTCACAGTGTTCAGCTAGATCCGTTCCTGTTATCTTCTTACTGACAGGCAGGCTTGTCTTGTTACAGTATTTTGAAGAAAATTACTGGTGTTCTTTTGATCCTATTAGTACCACAGTCAGGCAGCTAGACTATTTACATTTAGTGCAGTGCGTCCTGCTCACAGTGTTCAGCTAGATCCGTTCCTGTTATCTTCCTACTGACAGGCAGGCTTGTCTTGTTACAGTATATAAAGCTACCTGAAGAAAATTACTGGTGTTCTTTTGATCCTATTAGTACCACAGTCAGGCAGCTAGACTATTTACATTTAGTGCAGTGCGTCCTGCTCACAGTGTTCAGCTAAACCTACAAGTTAGTGGGGTGCGTCCTGCTCACAGTGTTCAGCTAAACCTACAAGTTAGTGGGGTGCGTCCACCTCACAGTGTTCAGCTAAACCTGCAAGCTAGTGGGGTGCGTCCTGCTCACAGTGTTCAGCTAGATCCGTTTCTGTTATCTTCTTACTGACAGGCAGGATTGTCTTGTTACAGTAAATACAGCTACCTGAATAAAATTGCTGGTGTTCTTTTAAACCTATTAGTACCACAGTCAGGCAGCTAGACTATTTACAGTTAGTGCAGTGCGTCCTGCTCACAGTGTTCTGCTAAACCTACAAGTTAGTGGGGTGCGTCCTGCTCACAGTATTCAGCTAAACCTACAAGTTAGTGGGGTGGGTCCACCTCACAGTGTTCAGCTAAACCTACAAGCTAGTGGGGTGCGTCCTGCTCACAGTGTTCAGCTAGATCCGTTTCTGTTATCTTCTTACTGACAGGCAGGCTTGTCTTGTTACAGTAAATACAGCTACCTGAAGAAAATTGCTGGTGTTCTTTTGATCCTATTAGTACCACAGTCAGGCAGCTAGACTATTTACAGTTAGTGCAGTGCGTCCTGCTCACAGTGTTCTGCTAAACCTACAAGTTAGTGGGGTGCGTCCTGCTCACAGTGTTCAGCTAAACCTACAAGTTAGTGGGGTGCGTCCACCTCACAGTGTTCAGTTAAACCTACAAGCTAGTGGGGTGCGTCCTGCTCACAGTGTTCAGCTAGATCCGTTTCTGTTATCTTCTTACTGACAGGCAGGCTTGTCTTGTTACAGTAAATACAGCTACCTGAAGAAAATTGCTGGTGTTCTTTTGCTCCTATTAGTACCACAGTCAGGCAGCTAGACTATTTACAGTTAGTGCAGTGCGTCCTGCTCACAGTGTTCTGCTAAACCTACAAGTTAGTGGGGTGCGTCCTGCTCACAGTGTTCAGCTAAACCTACAAGTTAGTGGGGTGCGTCCACCTCACAGTGTTCAGCTAAACCTGCAAGCTAGTGGGGTGCGTCCTGCTCACAGTGTTCAGCTAGATCCGTTTCTGTTATCTTCTTACTGACAGGCAGGCTTGTCTTGTTACAGTAAATACAGCTACCTGAAGAAAATTGCTGGTGTTCTTTTGATCCTATTAGTACCACAGTCAGGCAGCTAGACTATTTACAGTTAGTGCAGTGCGTCCTGCTCACAGTGTTCTGCTAAACCTACAAGTTAGTGGGGTGCGTCCTGCTCACAGTGTTCAGCTAAACCTACAAGTTATAAGGGTGCGTCCACCTCACAGTGTTCAGTTAAACCTACAAGCTAGTGGGGTGCGTCCTGCTCACAGTGTTCAGCTAGATCCGTTTCTGTTATCTTCTTACTGACAGGCAGGCTTGTCTTGTTACAGTAAATACAGCTACCTGAATAAAATTGCTGGTGTTCTTTTGATCCTATTAGTACCACAGTCAGGCAGCTAGACTATTTACAGTTAGTGCAGTGCGTCCTGCTCACAGTGTTCTGCTAAACCTACAAGTTAGTGGGGTGCGTCCTGCTCACAGTGTTCAGCTAAACCTACAAGTTAGTGGGGTGCGTCCACCTCACAGTGTTCAGCTAAACCTACAAGCTAGTGGGGTGCGTCCTGCTCACAGTGTTCAGCTAGATCCGTTTCTGTTATCTTCTTACTGACAGGCAGGCTTGTCTTGTTACAGTAAATACAGCTACCTGAATAAAATTGCTGGTGTTCTTTTGATCCTATTAGTACCACAGTCAGGCAGCTAGACTATTTACAGTTAGTGCAGTGCGTCCTGCTCACAGTGTTCTGCTAAACCTACAAGTTAGTGGGGTGCGTCCTGCTCACAGTGTTCAGCTAAACCTACAAGTTAGTAGGGTGCGTCCACCTCACAGTGTTCAGTTAAACCTACAAGCTAGTGGGGTGCGTCCTGCTCACAGTGTTCAGCTAGATCCGTTTCTGTTATCTTCTTACTGACAGGCAGGCTTGTCTTGTTACAGTAAATACAGCTACCTGAAGAAAATTGCTGGTGTTCTTTTGATCCTATTAGTACCACAGTCAGGCAGCTAGACTATTTACAGTTAGTGCAGTGCGTCCTGCTCACAGTGTTCAGCTAAACCTACAAGTTAGTGGGGTGCGTCCTGCTCACAGTGTTCAGCTAAAGCTACCTGTAGAAGGTTGGTGGTGTTCTCATACTACAGGCAGGCAGTTGATTTTGCTAGCTGCAGTATCAGTACATATATATATATATATATATATATATATATATATATATATATATATATCCCAGCTTAGTGCAGCTACAGGCCATTAGTATGTCTGGAAGGCCAAGAAGGAGAGGCAGACAGTCACAAGCCAATAAGAGAGGGCAAGCAGGCTCTGTGTCTAGTGCTGGTCGTGGAGACGGTGCATCCTCATCAGCACGTGGCCATGGGACACGCTTGGCCTTTTTTTCGGCAGCTGGCCATGTTGAGCCGCAACATGCGGAAGACTTGGTTGAGTGGATGACCAAGCCGTCCTCATCCTCCTCATCCTCTCTCATCCATGCCCAGGGTACTTTGTCTGGCAAAGCAGCGGCCTCTTCCCTCAGCTCAATGTCATCAGTGACTCCTTCCCTAGCCCCACCATGTCCTCCTGAGGAGTCCCTCGAACTGTTTGACCACAGTGTTGGGTACATGCTCCAGGAGGATGCCCAGCGTTTGGAAGGCTCTGATGATGATACTGAGCTCGATGAAGGCAGTAACATGAGCACGGAGAGAGGGGGTGCCCAAGAAGGACAGCAATCTGGCAGTCATGCTCCCCCTGCTGCAGCATACTGCCAGGTTTGCTCCAGTAATGAGGAGGGAGGGGATGATGAGGTCACTGACTCAACGTGGGTGCCTGATAGGAGAGAGGAGGAGGAGGAGGAGGAGGAGGCGGCACATCACCAACGAGGCAGGATGCCCTCCAGGGGCCAGCCTAAGGGCAGCACATTGACTGCATCACACCCCAAAGCTCCACATGTGCAGGGCGCTGCAGTCTCTGCGCGTTATTCAAAAAGTTCTTTGGTGTGGGCCTTTTTTGAGACGAGTGCATCAGATCGCACCGCTGCTATTTGCAACATATGTCTCAAGCGTATCTCACGTGGCCAAAACATCTCCCGCTTGGGTACCACATGCTTGACCAGACATATGTTGACCTACCATGCAGTTCGTTGGCAAGCGTATCTAAAAGACCCACACCAAAGAACAAAGAGGACCTCTCCTTGCTCCTCATCAGCTGAGATTTCCAACCCCACTAGACCTTCAGTCCTCTCTGAGACCTGCAATGAGAGGAATGAAGGTGTAGAATTAGGTGTGTCACAGCCAAGTACTTGTGGGCAATCTGCTTTTGGTACACCGACGTCAGATTGTACCAGGCAAATTTCCCTGCCCCAGCTGCTGCACCGCCGAAAGAAGTTTGCTCCCAGCCATCCACATGCCCAGCGGTTGAATGCTATCTTGGCAAAATTGCTAGCACTTCAACTGCTGCCTTTTCAGTTGGTAGACTCTGCCCCCTTCCGTGAGTTTGTGGAATGTGCGGTTCCTCAGTGGCAGGTACCCAAACGCCACTTTTTCTCACGGAAGGCGATTCTGGCTCTCTACCAGCATGTGGAAGGCAATGTCCATGCCTCGCTGGACAGGGCGGTCAGCGGTAAGGTGCATATTACCGCTGACTCATGGTCCAGCAGGCATGGACAGGGACGTTACCTAAGTTTCACGGCGCATTGGGTGACTCTGCTGGCAGCTGGGAAGGATGCAGGACAAGGTGCAGTAGTGTTGGAGGTTGTTCCGCCACCACGCCTCCAAAATGCTAATGATTGTGACACACCTCTCTCCTCCACCCCCTCCTCTTCTTCTTCCTCCATGGCCTCTTCCTCGGAACCAGCGGTGCTCCGTAGTCGTTCAAGGGGCTACGCAAGTACGCAGGCCAAAAGATGCCATGCGGTGCTTGAGCTGGTGTGCTTGGGGGACAGGAGCCACACTGGGGCAGAGGTTCTGTCAGCTCTGCAGGGGCAGCTTCAGAGGTGGTTGAAGCCACGCCAACTTAAGGCAGGAATGGTGGTTTGCGACAATGGCACCAACCTCCTCTCTGCCCTCCGACAGGGACAAATGACCCATGTGCTCTGTTTGGCTCATGTCCTTAACTTGGTGGTGCAGCGGTTCTTGGGCAGGTACCCAGGCTTACAGGATGTCCTGAGGCAGGCCAGGAAAGTCTGTGTGCATTTCCGCTGGTCATATAATGCCAGTGCTCGGCTGACGGACCTCCAAAAGGAGTTTAACCTGCCCAAGAACCGCCTAATCTGTGAAATGCCCACCAGGTGGAACTCAACGTTGGCCATGCTGCAGCGGCTGCACACGCAGCAGAGGGCCATCAATGAGTACCTGTGCGACTATGGCACCAGGACAGGGTCAGGGGAGCTTGTTTTTTTTTCCCCACGCCAGTGGGCCATGATCAGGGATGCATGCACTGTCCTGTCACCATTTGAGGAGGCCACGAGGATGGTGAGCAGTGACAGTGCATGCATCAGTGACACTGTCCCCCTTGTCCACCTGTTGGAGCACACGCTGCGTGGAATAATGGACAGGGCACTTGAGGCAGAACAGAGGCAGGAAGAGGAGGACTTCCTTAGCTCTCAAGGCCCCCTTTATCCAGACAGTGTTCCTGCGTGCCCGCCGATCACACAGGAAGAGGACGAGGAGGAGGAGGAGGAGGAGGAGGAAGATTGTGTCAGTATGGAGGTGGAGCCTGGCACTCAGCATCAGCGGTAGTCTTTAAGGGATCAGTCCCAAGAAACACATGGACTTGTACGTGGCTGGGAGGAGGTGGCTGCGGACGTTGTCGTCCTTAGTGACCCAGAGGACTCCGGACCGAATGCCTCAGCAAACCTACGCTGCATGGCCTCCCTGATCCTGCAAAGCCTGCGTAAGGATCCTCATATTCGTGGTATCAAGGAGAAGGACCAATACTGGCTGGCAACCCTCCTTGATCCACGTTACAAGGGTAAGGTTGCGGACCTTATCTTGCCATCGCAGAGGGAGCAGAGGATGAAGCATCTTCGGGAGGCCTTGCAGAAAGGTCTGCGCAACGCGTTCCCAGAGACTGGGAGGTTACAAACTCCTGTTTCTGGACAGCGTGTTGCTGAGGCTTCGGTCAGTCAAAGAAGGAGCGGTGGAGAAGGTGGCCGTCTGACCGATGCGTTCAGACAATTTTTTGGTCCGCAGCCCCAAGGTATGATCGGTTCCAGCAACCATCACCAGCGTCTGTTTTACATGGTGCAGGAATACCTAGGGGCAAGATCAGACTTGGACACCTTTCCCACCGAAAATCCTCTGGGTTACTGGGTCTTGAGGATGGATCACTGGCCAGAGCTTGCACAGTATGCAATTGAGCTACTGGCCTGTCCTGCATCCAGCGTTCTTTCGGAACGCACATTCAGTGCTGCTGGAGGCGTGGTAACCGATCACAGGGTGCGTCTGTCCACTGACTCGGTCGATCGACTGACCTTCATAAAAATGAATCAGTCTTGGATCACCACCAGCTACCAAGCACCTGATGCTGATGTAACCGAATAATTTTTTTTGAAATCTCAGATCCCTTCAAAGACTGCCTATGCTGATGCTGAGTGACTATCCCTGAGTAATTATCCTCTTCCTCCTCAATCATCACGCTGATAGCTTGTAAGAACATTTTTGGTTCTGGGCGCCACCACCAGTGCCTAAGGCCCAATTTTTCAGCCCCTGTTTAACAGGGGCGTGTAATTACAATTTTTGATGCAATACTTTGCAGCAGGGCTCGTTCCTGCGTTCCAACTAGAGTGTCTGTGAGGGGTTGCAGTGTTGTGGCACCAGCACCAGTGCCTAAGGCCCATTTTTTCTGCCCCTGTTTAACAGGGGCGTGTAATTACAATTTTTGATGCAATACTTTGCAGCAGGGCTCGTTCCTGCGTTCCAACTAGAGTGTCTGTGAGGGGTTGCAGTGTTGTGGCACCAGCACCAGTGCCTAAGGCCTAATTTTTCAGCTCCTGTTCAACAGGGGCATGTAATTACAATTCTTGATCTAATATTTCACAGCAGGGCCCTGTGAGGGCTTACAGTGTTGTGGCCACAGCAACACCTAAGGCCCAAATTTCTGCTGAGTATATACGGCAGGACCCTACTTTCAAACAACTAACTTACAAACGACTCCTACTTGCAAACGGAAGGAGACAACAGGAAGTGAGATGAAATCTACCCCTAGGAAGGGAAATTCTCTCCTGTAAGAGTTAATATGGGAAAAACATTTCTCCTTTCCACTGATGCTTTCCAATCCTTGTTCCACAAAAAAACCCAAATTTTCAAAAAACATTTTTCATTGGGACAAAAAGTGAGGTGAAATCTTCTGAAGAGGAGGAAAGACAGCAAAACAAATGTCACAGGGGTGATAACCCTTCCCTATGTTTTCCAAAAAGCTTAAAAAAGATTTTTTGGCTGGAGCTAAACACGTTAAAAATGTACCCGTTCAAAATTACAAAGAGATTCTACTTAACGACAAACCTACAGTCCCTGTCTTGTTTGCACCGCCTGTATACTGCTGTTCAGAGTATATAGGGCCTGGTGGCCCCACACCTTTCCTTATTTTAATTTGGGTGCAGGGTTCCCCTTAATATCCATACAAGACCCAAAGGGCCTGGTAATGGACTGGGGGGTACCCATGCCGTTTGTCTCACTGATTTTCATCCATATTGCCAGGACCCGACATTACATTAAACCCGCAAGCAGTTTTAAATGAGATTTTTCCTTTAAAAATGACATTTGGTGCAGGGACTGTTCTAAACACGGGAAACACGCGTCACTTTACAGGCATACTATAGACACCCCTCAGGTACGATATTTAAAGGAATATTTCACTTTTTTTTTTTTTACTTTAAGCATCATTAAAATCACTGCTCCCGAAAAAACGGCCGTTTTTAAAAGTTTTTTTTGCATTGATACATGTCCCCTGGGGTAGAACCCGGGTCCCCAAACCCTTTTTAGGACAATACCATGCAAATTAGCCTTTAAAATGAGCACTTTTGATTTCGAACGTTCGAGTCCCATAGACGTCAATGGGGTTCTAACGTTCGTGCGAACTTTCGGTCCGTTCGCAGGTTCTGGTGCGAACCGAACCGGGGGGTGTTCGGCTCATCCCTACTCACAGATACTCTAGTTAGAGCACCGGAACGAGTCCTGCTGCAAAGTATTGCATCAAAAATTGTAATTACACGCCCCTGTTAAACAGGGGCTGAAGAATTGGGCCTTAGGCACTGGTGCTGGTGCCACAACACTGCAACCCCTCACAGATACTCTAGTTGGAGCGCAGGAACAAGCCCTGCTGCAAAGTATTGCATCAAAAATTGTAATTACACGCCCCTGTTAAACAGGGGCTGAAAAATTTGGCCTTAGGAACTGGTGCTGGTGCCACAACACTGCAACCCCTCACAGATACTCTAGTTGAGCGCAGCAACCAACCCACCTGCAAAATATTGCATCAAAAATTGTAATTACACGCCCCTGTTAAACAGGGGCTGAAAAATTGGGCCTTAGCCACTGGTGGCGGCACCCAGAACCAAAAATTTTCTTACAAGCTATCAGCATGATCATTGAGGAGGAAGAGGATAATCACTCATAACAGGATAGTCACTCAGCATCAGCATAGGCAGTCTTGAAGGGATCTGACATTTAAAAAAAAATTATTCGGTTACATCAGCATCAGGTACTTGGTAGCTGGTGGTGATCCAAGACTGATTCATTTTTATGAAGGTCAGTCGATTGACCGAGTCGGTGGACAGACGCACCCTGTGATCAGTTACAAAGCCTCCAGCAGCACTGAATGTGTGTTCCGAAAGAACGCTGGATTCAGGACAAGCCAGTAGCTCAACTGCATACTGTGCAAGCTCTGGCCAGTGATCCATCCTCAAGACCCAGTAACCCAGAGGATTTTCGGTGGGAAAGGTGTCCAAGTCAGATCTTGCCCCTAGGTATTCCTGCACCATGTAAAACAGACGCTGGAGATGGTTGCTGGAACCGATCATACCTTGGGGTTGCGGACTAAAAAATTGTCTGAACGCATCGGTCAGACGGCCACCTTCTCCACAGCGCCTTCTTTGACTGACCGAAGCCTCAGCAACACGTTGTCCAGGAACAGGAGTTTGTAACCTCCCAGTCTCTGGGAACGCGTTGCACAGACCTTTCTGCAAGGCCTCCCGAAGATGTTTCATCCTCTGCTCCCTCTGCGATGGCAAGATAAGGTCTGCAACCTTACCCTTGTAACGTGGATCAAGAAGGGTTGCCAGCCAGTATTGATCCCTCTCCTTGATACCACGAATACGAGGATCCTTCCACAGGCTTTGCAGGATCAGGGAGGCCATGCAGCATAGGTTTGCTGAGGCATTCGGTCCGGAGTCCTCTGGGTCACTAAGGATGACATGATCCGCAGCCACCTTCCCCCAGCCACGTACAAGTCCATGGGTTTTTTGGGACTGTAAATGATCCCTTAAAGACTGCTGCTGATGCTGAGTGCCAGGCTCCACCTCCATGCTGACACAATCCTCCTCCTCCTCGTCCTCTTCCTGTGTGATCGGCGGGCACGCAGGGACACTGTCTGGATAAAGGGGGCCTTGAGAGCTAAGGAAGTCCTCCTCTTCCTGCCTCTGTTCTGCCTCAAGTGCCCTGTCCATTATTCCATGCAACGTGTGCTCAAACAGGTGGACAAGGTGGACAGTGTCACTAATGTATGCACTGTCACTGCTCACCATCCTCGTGGCCTCCTCAAATGGTGACAGGACAGTGCATGCATCCCTGATCATGGCCCACTGGCGTGGGGAAAAAAAGCAAGCTCCTCTGACCCTGTTCTGGTGCCATAGTCGCACAGGTACTCATTGATGGCCCTCTGCTGCGTGTGTAGCTGCTGCAGCATGGCCAACATTTAGTTCCACCTGGTGGGCATGTCACAGATTAGGCGGTTCTTGGGCAGGTTAAATTCCTTTTGGAGGTCTGCCAGCCGAGCACTGGCATTATTTGACCAGCGGAAATGCACACAGACTTTCCTGGCCTGCCTCAGGACATCCTGTAAGCCCGGGTACCTGCCCAAGAACCGCTTGCACCACCAAGTTAAGAACGTGAGCCAAACAGGGCACATGGGTCAGTTGTCCCTGTCAGAGGGCGAAGAGGAGGTTAGTGCCATTGTCGCAAACCACCATGCCTGCCTTAAGTTGGCGTGGCGTCAACCACCTCTGAACCTGCCCCTGCAGAGCTGACAGAATCTCTGCCCCAGTGTGGCTCTTGTCCCCCAAGCACACCAGCTCAAGCACCGCATGGCATCTTTTGGCCTGCGTACTTGCGTAGCCCCTTGAATGCCTACGGAGCACCGCTGGTTCCGAGGACAAAGCACAGGAAGAGGCCATAGAGGATAAAGGAAGAGGAGTGGGGGGAAAAGAGAGGTGTGTCAGAATCACCAGTACTGGCATTTGGAGGCGTAGTGGCGGAACAACCTCCAACACTACTGCACCTTGTCCTGCATCCTTCCCAGCTGTCAGCAGAGTCACCCAATGCACCGTGAAACTTAGGTAATGTCCCTGTCCATGCCTGCTTGACCATAAGTCAGCAGTAATATGCACCTTACCGTTGACCGCCCTGTCCAGCGAAGCCAAGACATTGCCTTCCACATGCCGGTAGACAGCCGGAATTGCCTTCTGTGAGAAAAAGTGGCGTTTGGGAACCTGCCACTGAGGAACCGCACATTCCACAAACTCACGGAAGGGGGCAGAGTCTACCAACTGAAAAGGTAGCAGTTGAAGTGCTAGCAATTTTGCCAAGCTAAACTTCTTTCTGCGGTGCAGCAGCTGGGGCAGGGAAATTTGCCTGGTACAATCTGACGTCGGAGTACCGATTGCCCACAAGTACTTGGCTGTGACACACCTAATTCTACACCTTCATTCTTCTCAGTGCAGGTCTCAGAGAGGACTAAAGGTATAGTGCAGTTGGAGATCCCAGCTGATGAGGAGCAAGGAGAGGTCCTCTTTGTTCTTTGGTGTGGGTCTTTTAGGTATGCTTGCCAACGAACTGCATGGCAGGTTAACATATGTCCGTTCAAGCATGTGGTGCCCAAGCTGGAGATGTTTTGGCCACGCGAGATATGCTTGAGACATATGTTGCAAATAGCAGCGGTGGGATCTGATGCACTCGTCTCAAAAAAGGCCCACACCAAAGAACTTTTGGAATAACGCGCAGAGACAGCAGCGCCCTGCACATGTGGAGCTCTGCGGTGTGATGCAGTCAGTGTGCTGCCCTTAGGCTGGCCCCTGGGGGGAATGCTGCCTCGTTGGTGATGTGCCTCCTCTCTCCTATCAGGCACCCACGTGGAGTCAGTGACCTCATCATCCCCTCCCTCCTCATCACTAGAGCAAACCTGGCAATATACTGCAGCAGGGGGTACATGACTGCCAGATTGCTGTCCTTCTTGGGCACCCCCTCTGTCTGGGCTCATGTTACTGCCTTCCTCTAGCTGAGTATCATCATCGGAGCCTTCAAAACGCTGGGCATCCTCCTGGAGCATATACCCAACACTGTGGTCAAACAGTTTGGGGGACTCCTCAGGAGGACATGGTGGGGCTAGAGAAGAAGTCACTGATGCCATTGAGCCGAGGGAAGAGGCCGTGTTGGCAGCTGCTTTGCCAGACAAAGTACCCTGAGCCTGGGTGAACTCGACCAAGTCTTCCGTGGCTCAACACGGCCAGCTGCCGAAAAAAAGGCCAAGCGTGTCCCACGGCCACATGCTGATGAGGATGCACCATGTCCACGACCAGCACTGTTGCCTCTAGAGACAGAGCCTGCTTGCCCTCTTTTATTGGCTTGTGACTGTCTGCCTCTCCTTGTTGGCCTTCCAGATATACTATTGGCCTGCAGTGAGATGTAGCTGCACAAAACTGGGATGTATATATATATATACCGATTATACTGCAGTTAGCAGAATCAACTGCCTACCTGTAGTATTATTAGTATGAGAACACCTGCACTTGTCTTCAGGTAGCTATACTGTAGGTGCAACTGTGCAGGGTACACAGTACAGTAACTGGAAATACGTCAAGAGCCCACACAAGCACCTGGCTGCAGGTAATTATACTGTAGGTGCAACTGTGCAGGGTACACAGTACAGTAACTGGAAATACGTCAAGAGCCTACACAAGCACCTGGCTTCAAATAGCTATACCTTAGGTGCAACTGTGCAAGGTACACAGTACAGTAACTGGAAATACGTCAAGAGCCTACACAAGCACCTGGCTTCAGGAAGCTATACTGTAGGTGCAACTGTGCAGGGTACACAGTACAGTAACTGGAAATACTGTAAAAACACCTGCCTGCCTGTCAGTATATTAGGAAGAGAAGAACAGGATCTAGCCAAACTGAATACAGTATATATATATATATATATATATATATATATATATATATATATATATATATATATATATATATATATATATACAACACCTGGGATGCATATAAGTACACAATACACTGCAAGTGCAGCTAACTGACTCGACCTGCCTACTCTATCTAACTTGAATCAAATGACACTGTCTCTCTGTCTATCTATCTCTCTCCACCGCAACACACTATACAGGGCCGACGTGCAGGTGACCTTATATAGTGCGGGGCGTGTACTAAACCCCCTGAGCCATAATTGGCCAAAGCCTCCCTGGGTTTAGCCAATTATGGCTCTCTGTCCACACGGCGCTGTGATTGGCCAAGCATGTGGGTCATAGTGCATGCTTGGCCAATCATCAGCCAGCAATGCACTGCGATGCCGCAGTGAATTATGGGCCGTGACACGCCACTCGAATTTGGCGTGAACGGCCCATAAGGTTCGTAATTCGGCGAACAACTGAACACACGATGTTTGAGTCAAACATGTGTTCGACTCGAACACGAAGCTCATCCCTACCCACCATACATGGGCCATATTGCCTATCTGGCTGGTTGCAACCTCTCCAACATAGTGGGGATTTATCCTGTTTAAATTTTTAAACTCTCTCTGGTGTTAGATATCATCTAGCTAAGCACTTTTATGTCAGTCGTGTATTCCTGTATCCCTCCCATCACTTTAGTCACGCGTTGCTCGTCCATTAGTGCACCCAATTCCCCTTCCCATTTTCCAATAAATGGAGGTCTTCCCTGACCCTCTAGATCCGTGACTATTTTATAGATCCGGGATATTCCATGTTTCAGTGTTGTCTGTACACTACATAGTCGTTTTATTGGATTCAAGTTCTCCTCTGTTCTAATTGACTGTAATGTTGTTACAAAATGTTTCAGCTGTAAGTTCCTCCATTCATTTATCTTTAATAAATTACCGGTACTTTGTTTTTTTAATTGCTGGAAAGTTCTTATTTTACCTTTATTTGGAATATCTTTTGATTGTGCTTTCTCTATCTATGCTCCGAAATTTGTCCCTTTACCCGGTAAAAAAAAATATGTCCCTGAAAGTGCAATTAGTGGGGAATTATATTCCCATTTTTCGTGCCTATAAATCACATCCCACACTTTAAAAATATTTCTGGTCAAATCGTGTGTGTCCTTATCCAGTGTTCTGTGTTTTTCTGGTATCCATATATTTTAATCTAAATGTGTTTTACTCAATGTTTTTTCAATGCTAACCCATATTTTTGCATTTTTCGTGTTTGTCCATTCTATCATTCGTGCTAGTATGACTACATTATAATATCTTTTTATGTCAGGTGCTGCCAATCCCCCGTGAGCTTTATCTCTACTTAATACCGTGTACTGTACCCTTGTACTGTACCCTTGGCTTCTTGTCTTGTCTTGCATAATTTACTATCATTTTTTGTAATGTTCTAAGAAAGGTCTGAGGGACTGCTATTGGTATCATTTAAAATTTATATACTATTTTTGGGAGTATTACCATTTTTAACATGTTTATCCTTCCCATCCAAGACAACGGTCTTGTTATTTTCTTTATCTCTGTTTTAATCTCGTTAGGCAGTGGAATATAATTTGCTTGATACATTTTCTCCAGAGAGGCAGTTTTATTCCGAGATATTTTAGTTCTTTCCTCACCCATGTAAATGGGAATTCATTTTGTAATGCTATTGCTTCCTTCTTGCTTAGATTTAAGTTTAAGATTTCTGATTTTATTTGGTTAATCTTAAAGTTTGATAGTTCCCCATATTTTTTCAGTCCTTTCATTAAGTTTGGAAGTGATAATCTAGGCTTGGATATGTAAAATAAAATATCATCGGCGCATGCCGCAACCTTGTGTTCTACTCCCATCTTCGCCCATCCACATCTGCACTATTCCGTATGGTTGCTAGAAAAGGTTCCAGTGACATTACATATAGAAGGGGCAACAGTGGGCTTCCTTGCCTTGTTCCGTTGAACATCTAGAAGGGTAAGTTTATGTCTCCATTTACTTTAACTGATGCTGTTGGGTAATTATATAAATTTTTAATTCATTGAATTATTTGGGGCCCTATTCCCAGCTTTTCTATTGTTTCCATCACAAATGCCCAGTCTACCCTGTCAAATGTTTTTTCTGCATATATAGATAGGAATAGAGCTGGGGATTTCCTACTTCTTTCTTTTTTTTAGCAATAATAATGTTCTTATACCATTATCTTTACTTTCCCTCCCTGGTATAAACCCCGTTTGGTCTTCATGGATCCACTCCGGCATCAGCTTTTTTTGTCTTGTTGCACTTTGGCAAAAAGTTTTGTATCAGCATTTAGCAGTGCTATTGGTCTATAGCTGGAACATAATGTGGCGTCTTTTCCCTCTTTGAGTATAACCGTAACATATGCCCATAATGACTCTCCTCATATCCTCCCCGTCGCCCAGACCATTTAGATATTCACTTAGTTTTGAAATTTTTTGTTCCCTAAATTTTTTATAGTATTTAATTGTAAATCCGTCTGACCCTGGACTCTTCCTTACTGCTGTAGTATTTTTTGCTATTCTAATCTCCTCTTGTGTTATTGGGGCTTTCTGTAATTCTGCTTGTCTTAAATAATCCTGAATTTTTTCCCTCCTTTTTTTTCTCGCTTCTTGTGTCCCCTTCCCTCTTACAGAGTAGAAAGAACTGTAATAGCTTTGGAATACCTTTGCAATTTCTGTTTCATATACCATCATATACCATCTTACTATTTTTCATCTTTTCTATATAATTTGATGATTTTTTATGTTTTAGAATATTTGCAAGATATTTTCCTGGTTTATTTCCCCATTTGTATCTGTCTTTTGCTACTTTATTAAAGACTTTTCTAGTTTCCTGTTCCATCAGATCTTTTAGATGATCCCTTTTTATTATTCATTTTTGATGTATTTCAACGTCCAGACTTTTTTTATGCATCTGTTCCATATCGTCGCTTTCTTTTTTTATCCTTTCCATGTCTCTTGATCTATCCTTCTTTTTAGCTCCTATGGAAATTAATATTCCCCTAATATATGCCTTATGCACTTCCCATATTGTGGCCTTTGAGGCCCCCAGGGACCCATTCAATAAGAAATATTGTTCTATTTCCTTTTTTTTCACTTCTGTGTCTTGTATCAGATCTTCATTCAATCTCCAATTATTTGTCCTATTTTGGTTTCCCATAGGTTTCAACTCCACAATTACTGGGGCATGGACTGAGAGTAATCTTATTTTAATGGATGATTTAAATACTGCCTCCAGAAATCTATGTTTCACCAGGATGTAAGCTAGCCTTGTATACTTGTTATGCACCGCAGTTTTGAATGAATAATCTCTTGCCTGTGGATGTTGGGCCCTCCATACATCCACTAGCTGGCATTGATGTAATTTTTCTTTATCCTTCTTAAGAGAATTTCCTGTTCTCGGTGCATTTGACATACTGTCCATTCAGGGATCCAGGCAAAAATGAAAGTCCCCTGCTAATACTGTACTGCCCTTCCTAATGTCTATTAGTTTATTCAAGATTTCTTTCAGGTAACTTTCTGGACCTCTATTAGGACAGTCCACATTGGCCAGGGTACACTCCATTCCCTGTAGGTTTCCTTTCAAGAATAGATAAAGTCCCTCTGTATCTACCATCCTGTATTCCAATACAAATCTTACATCTTTTGACAGGCCTATTGCTACTCCTTTCACTCTACTTGTTAGTAAGTCACTATAGTACCATATTGGGCAGTGGGCGGTTGGTGCTCAAAATTTTTGGGGGGGCGCAAACAAACTGAAAAATTCTGAAAAAAAAACTCCATCAATTGCAGCCACTGCTATCAAACGCAGCCACTGTGCCCATCAAAGGCAGCCACTGTGCCCATCAATTGCCGCCACTGTGCCATCCAACGCAGCCACTGTGCCCATCAATTGCCGCCACTGTGCCATCAAACGCAGCCACTGTGCTCATCAATTGCCGCCACTGTACTATCAAACGCAGCCCCTGTGCCATCAAACAAAGCCACTGTGCCCATCAATTGCCGCCACTGTGCCATCAAACGCAGACACTGTGCCCATCAAACGCAGACACTGTGCCATATCAAATGCTCCCACTGTGCCATCAAATGCTGCCACTGTGCCCCATCAAATACAGCTACTGTGCCCATCTTATGCATCCACTGTGCCCATCTTATGCAGCCATTGTGCCCCATCAAATGCAGCCACTGTGCAGCATTGAATGCAGCCACTGTGCAGCATCGAATGCAGCCACTGTGCCCATCATATGCAGCCTCACTGTGCCCCATCATATGCAACCTCACTGTGCCCCATCATATGCAGCCTCACTGTGCCCCATCATATGCAGCCTCACTGTGCCCCATGAAATGCAGCCTCACTGTGCCCCATCATATGCAGCCTCACTGTGCCCCATCAAATGCAGCCTCACTTACTTACCTTACAGGCAGCTCCGCTCGGGCCGTGCGTTCCATGGAGCTGCCGATATCACTTCCAGTTTCCCTCAAGAACAGGGAAACTGGAAGTAACCTCTTAACTTGAACAACAAAGCTCCCATCCGTAGTAATACTATGGGCGGTAGCTGTTTGGCGCTTTGGTTTGCACCGCAAAGCAGGTCAAAAGCCTGCAAATGAAGCGCCTCATCTGCAATCTTGTGGTTGCATTGACATGGCACTTCCCATAGTGCACTGTGTCTGGCGCCCGAACACAGTGCACTTAAAGAACTTTTTTTTTTTTCAAGAACATTTTTTTCTATTTTTTTTTTTTAAAGGGACCTTTTTGAATTTTTTTTTGTGACTGCTGGGTGGGGGGGGGCGTCGCCCATGCGCCCCCTCTGAATGGGCTGCCACTGATACTGGATGGATTTTTGAGTATAGTTTGATATTTGTATTTTGTGCTATATGAGTCTCTTGCAAAAATATGAAATTTGCAGCATATCTTTCCATTTCTTTATTACCTTATGCCTTTTTTCTGGGGTGTTCAACCCTCTAACATTATAAGTCAAGCAATTTAAAGAAGTAATTTTAATTTTCTATCTCCCCACCTCCTCCCCCTCCCGCCTGCGTCCGATCTTTGGGCCGGAGACGGGGGGTCCTAGGGAAGAGGGGAAGGGGGGCCAGCCCTCTGAGGAGGTATGGGAATCATACAGGCTAAACTTTCCCAAAATATCTCCCTCCTCCCTCTATTCTTTTTGTTTGAACTATTTATTCCTAGGTATCATTTGCCATTGATCTTGATCTTGTATAATGCCCGGTACACGATCAGAAAACCGTGCGAAAAATACCACTTTTGAAGTGATCATACGATAATTGGATCGTTAGTACAGAGCTTTCGAGAGCCAATCAGCACATTTAATCCGATATTATTTGATTGGACGTGCACGAAAAAATGTTTCGTACAATGCCAGATCGTACGATTTTTCGTTTTTCGATTGACAATACAGCTGTCAATCGAAAATACAGTACAAATGCATTACAACACATGACATCACTTCCGAATTTTTATTCTGTCGTACAAGAATTTTCTTGACTTTAGTAAGCTCTTCAGATTCGATCCGTGATTAGTATGCAAAAAAATGATAATCTCATTGTGTCTACCGGGCATAAGTTTTTCTTTCCTCGCTACTGTCCATCCAGGGATTTCTGGAATAGGGATTTCCATGTTTTTGCAAAAGTCTTGGATTTCTTCTGAGAACCTAAGCTTTGCTGAACATCCGTCTTTCTGGGCTACCAGACATGCGGGAAAATCCAATTATACCGTATTTCATGGTTTTGCATCACTTTCAGTAGGGGTTTTAACAGCCTCCTTCTTCTTAATGTTTCCTGTGACAGAGGACATACTTATGCCGCGTACACAGGATCGCACATTCCGACAACAAAATCCATTTTTTTTTCCGACGGATGTTGGCTCAAACTTGTCTGGCATACGCACAGTCACACAAATCTTGCCGGAAATTCTGAACGTCAAGAGTGCGGTGACGTACAAACACGTACAACAACACTAGAAAAGGTAAGTTCAATAGCCAGTTCGCCACCCTTTGGGCCCCTTCTGCCTTGTGCTTTTCTGATCGTTACTGCTCTTCAGTTTGTGCTTGTGGGTTCGTATCTGGTTTTCAGTGCATGTAGTCAATTCGCATTTGTTTATCAGTGCGTATTTTATAGTACGTATTTGATTTTCAGTGCGTTCTTGTCCGCTCTTTTCTGATTTTCAGCTCGCTCTTCTCAGGCCTTTCTGATTTTCAGTGCGTTCTGTTAGTTCGTTCTGACCAGCCCACCGTTTTGAAGCCATGTTGCGGGTATGTATTCGTCGTAGAGTTCGTGCTGTGCAGGGGCTTGGTGCCTGGGTTCTTACTTTGACCTAAGCCCAGTCCATGAACAGGGCGGGGAGAAGTTCATGGACGAAGAATTGGTTACTCCAGCGTGACCAATTCTCCCATATGCCTTTGTTGCGGGAGATCCAGGGAAAAGTCTGCAGGACATCAAGTTCAGGCATTTCCCTCCAGGCTCTGGGGATCATTATTCCAGAGACCTGTTCTGCCATCATTCAGGTCCTGCAGAAGGACTATATTAGGGTAAGTTTTCTCCTTTAACATCACATTCTATGTATTTAATGTTTGCTAATGTATTGTATTTCTTTCATCATTTAATAATTACCATGATTGTAATATGCTGTGAATGTCCCCTTTGTTCTCATGCATGCTTGAGTTTTTTAACTTTCCTTCTTTCCTTCATGCATATTTGCCTTCACTAACCTTCCCAGCATGCTATCCTGGGCCCATACACAACTAGCCTAGTAACTTAACAATGTATTTTGTCAGCTCCCAAGTAGTGCTTTACCCTAAACACCCCCTAAAATGTGTACAAATGTTATTTGTGTCCTTAAATTCATGCAGAGTGCCAGAGGCTTTTTTTTGGTCCCAAAATCATTTGGAACCCTCCCTCCCCCTCAAGCACTAAGTCAACCGATACCAATCCTCTATCTGCTGACTTTGCCAAAACCCATACACACTATACCTACCTCTTTTGTGGTCAGATTTCTGTATGAATTCACCAAAACATGTAGTGAAAGGGCCTGCCAGAATACTTTCAAATGGTACCATTTAAAGTTTTGTTCTCCTATTATCTTCATAGGTAATTGCAGAATGTAAAACAGTTCTTCAATTTGTACAGTGTGTATTTATATTTTTGTATTATGACACTTTTTACCTGTCCAGTGGGCTGCCAATAGTGTAAGTAAGGAGGGGCTGGCCAAAGTAAAACACATTATTTATGCATTCAGCTCTAAATTAAGTGGAGAGGGTTACCTGTCCAAAACATACCCCCCCCTCAGTTGTTTACAATGGGCCATCCTAGGTGGTGAGGAATCTGATAAGTGGACCTTATATTTTTGTCTTTAAATACTCCTTAAAATAAATGTTATACTGATGTTGGCCAAGAATGGTTGTGTGTAATCTGCTTGCAATGTTTATGTGCAAAATTACTAAGTTCTTTTTTCTTGTTTGACTCCACAGTTTTCTTCAGCGTCACAGGAATGGCAGACTGTGGCATCCCAATTTGATCAGCGGTGGGACTTTCCCAACTGCAGAGGGGCAATTAAAGGGAAAACACGTCCACATAATCCCACCACCCAACACGGGGTCATACTCTTATAATTACAAGGGGTTTAATAGTATTGTGATGTTGGCGGTGGTGTCGGTGACATATGAGTTTCTCTATGTGGACGTGGGGAAGAATAGCCGGATGTCGGATGGTGGAGTCATCGCCCAGAGTTCTACACACGGCTTCAGAATGGTGGCTTGGGATTGCCACCTGCTGAAGAGAACGTGGAAGGACTCCCGTTTGTCTTTGTCGCTGATGAAGCATTTGGTCTGGGTGATCACCTGATGCGGCCGTTCCCGATGAGGACCCTCAGCCCGGACCAGAGGGTTTTTAACTACCAGCTGGCCAAAGCCAGAAGAGTGGTTGAGAATGCTTTTGGGATAATGGCCAGCCGGTTCCGGTTTTGGGATAATGGCCAGCCGGGCAATCAACATAGCGGAATATAAACTTAACCATATAATCCTTGCATGCTCCATTCTCCACAACTATTTAAGGAGAAATTCAATGAACTATGTTCCCTCAGTTGGGCCTGAGGCCGGACTTAACGAACAAACCCTGACGGCGCTTGAAGCTGGCCCTCCTGGCTTGCCCCCCCCATAGCGCCCGTGAGGTCCGTATCAAATATATGGAGTACTTTGCGGGTAGGGAGGCCATTGATAGCCAGAAAATCTTTCATAAACATTTTAAAAATATTTTTTTTTAAATAAACTGAAATAAGATTTCCTTTGATTTACTGCTTGTGTTTCTTTTAGCTGTATCCTAGGTTATCCAATGGGTTTTTTTTTGGGGGGGGGGCATTTTCTTCAATAGTGCAAACATAATTTATTTGATACATGAGGTGACAATCTCTTCTTCAGCGAGCTATTATTATGTTGTGGGTCTGCTACACACACACCTTGTTTTTTTTGTCTATGTATGTAATGCATTACTGTTAAAAATATACATAATTTTCAGCACCATGAATGCATTTTGGTGAGTCGCAAAAATGGCATGATTGTGGCAAATTATAAAGCACTGTGGGATTTATTTACTAAAGGAAAATCCACTTTGCACTCCAAGTGCACTGCAAACTGCACTTAAAGTGCACTTGTAGTGCAAAGTGGATTTACCTTTAGTAAATATCCCCATTTCAGTGTAAACACCAACTTAGTCCAAAAAATGATATTGAACATTGAAAGAAGAAGCCACACATTTTTGAGTAGCAAACTTTTTACTCTGTGCACATTCACATTCACATGTGCATTAGAAAATGGTTTTTGACCAAACCAACATATTTTAGTAATAACATTTTTGTTTTTGACAGTACAAGTAGCCTTTTTGTGTTAAAAAAGCATGTTTAAAAAAATAAAACAATACACAACTCAGGAACACACCATGTATTATAAATATGCAGGCATCCATCTATTACCTGAAGCTGTGGTCTCAGATACTCACCTCGCCCACTTCACATCCTCTGATTTCCCCTTCTTTAGGAGGTTGTGGGTCCCTGGTGTCCTCAGATGTCCCAAGGCTTTTCTCCCCTATGTGAATAAAAAAAAGGTATACTTAGCACACAGATATTTGAGGCGAGAAATAGTAATATGAAACATTGCTTGGAAGTGTAGTACAATTGTCTTTTTAGGCAGAGTTCCAAGCTGAAGACATTATTTTTTTCCCTTTCTAAAGCTGAAATACTTACCTTTTTTGTACAATTTTCCCACATGGAGACACCCCTAGTATCCACTGGAGCACCTGCGTGGGAAACCCTAAAAAGAGTGTTCTGGTGTCCCACACTAGTGCTCCTGCGTCCAGACAGCTGCTGAGTGTCCTTTCCTTACACTGAATCAAGTTTGCATTTTATTCTAGTTACAAACCTATCTAGACAACAAACTTCTTTTAATACAAATAGGCATGAACAAATGTAGTTAACCTGCATCTGCCAAAAACATCGTATTAGTGAGAGAAAAAAATGATATTTTCTACGAACGATTACTGTGCCCATGAACCTGAAAGTTGCCATTTTAAACTGTACAACAGTAAAGAAAAGCACAGGGAGCAGCATGCAAGTAATAATAATAACAGTAACACATGACAACTACTTACTTTTTTGAAGAACTCTCTTGATCTTTCTGTACTGATCCTGCTCCCTCAATTTCAGGTCTGACCAGCGTTTACTGAATTGATCCTTGGATCGCCATACCCCAAAATTCCTGTGCAGACTTTTCACAACTTTAGTAATGATCTTGGCCTTTCTCACATTTGGGTTTGGGTAAGGTCCATGCTTCCCATCATAGTCGTCCCTCTTCAAGATGTCCACCATCTCTATAAAGGACATATTTGAGGCCTTAAATCTCCTCTGTAATCGGGACGTTCGTGGCTCCGGCCTTTCATCGTTGCTGCTGCTGTCTGCATGCACTTGCTCTTTCTCCGCCATGTGCTCTCCCACTGCGCCGAA
Organism: Aquarana catesbeiana; assembly: GCF_042186555.1. Lineage (NCBI taxonomy): Eukaryota > Metazoa > Chordata > Amphibia > Anura > Ranidae > Aquarana > Aquarana catesbeiana. The sequence continues at coordinate 380,531,126 of NC_133326.1, read as the reverse complement.
AGACAAGGGGCGGGGAATAGACTAGAAAGAACATCAGGGGCGGGCAGAGTTTCACACATGCGCAGTGAATATAAAGCGTAACACGTGTGCGTCCTACGTACGATCTGTGAGCGGAGGAAGGAGTAGCGGAAGTGACGAACGTAATAACGAAGGTACAATTTGAACTTGGTGCATCAGTGGCCTGATAGCAAAATTCATTGATATGTTCAGGGAGCCGCCCTGTCTGTGGCAGGTGAACCACCCATTTTTTAATAAGCTAAGAAAGAGGAAGGCAACGCTGGAGAAACTGCTTGAATTTGTGAAGCCGATGATCCCCACGGCAGACATCACCTATTTGAAGGCCAAAATTGGTGGCATGAGGAGTACTTATCTTAGGAAGCGAAAGAAGGTCCAGAATTCCCAGAGATCAGGAGCAGTAGGTGACGTTTATGTCCCCAGGCTGTGGTACTATGACACACTGCATTTTCTGGCAGACCAGAGTGAACCCAGGCCAGCACTCTCCACTCTTCCTTCAAGGCTTCCTTCCCCCTCAGCTGAGGCTTCCGATGTCCAACCTGGGCCTTCCACCCAGGAAGATGTGGAGGAGCCCAGCTTGAGTCAGGTAGAGCATTGTTCAACATATTTCTTGTCATACAATTAATGATGTTAACTAGATGTTATTATTGATCACTAATTGCTGATTTAACAAAGTGGTTTACATATCAATAGACAGTAGTGGCCAAAAAGGATTGAGACAAGAATGAAAAATGCTGTGGTCAGAATGATAGTCTTTTCTATTTGTTAACATTCAATTTGCAACAGTCATGAGCTCAAAATTGTGTGTGATTGATGACCAAAAAAATAAAACTATGTCCCTTTTTCATACACAGGAAAGCCTCAGCCAGGAGGTAGCGGGGGTAAGTGGCAGCCAGGAGGTCATCCATCGTCCTCCTCCTCCACCTCCTGCCACAACTCCAACACCAGAGCCACAGCCTGGAAGGAAGCATCTAAGGAAGACAAGAGTGTGATGGCCTGGGTTCAGTCTGGTCTGGCAAAAGATGCAGGCTGTAGTATGACTACAGCCTGGGGACATATATGTCATCTGCTGCTGTTCCTGATCTCTTGGACTCCTGGATCAGATTGTGCTCACTATTATATGGACTCCTCAGGCCACCAATTTTGCCTGTAAAATATTTTTGATGTGTGCCCTGTGGGTACAAAGGCTTCGCAAATTTCACCAGTTTATCCAGCGTTGCCTTCCTTTTTATTTTGTTATGACCCATAATAAATGGCTATTTTTTTTGTTAAAATACTTGCCTATGTGTTTTACTTAAAAAAAGACAGTTTGTTTGTGAGTAGGCAGGTACAGTTCAAAAATACAATGTCAAATTAACAAGGGACACCAACCAACCTTCTTGAGGTTAAAAAATACAAGGTAATAATAGTGCTGTGGTAACTTGACACACAAAACGAAAAATAAAATTAAGGAGATCACTAGAAAAAAATAAGTAAAACAGGAGATCTTGATTAAAAAATAAATAATTTTTAAAAAATCACTATAAAAATAAATACAAAACATTGTTATGGAGATCTGATGAAAAAAAAAACTAATATTATTCAGGAGATCACGAGAAATAAGAAATATTTTTTTCAGAACTCTGTGTGAATATCAGCAGCAAAACAGCTTCATTATTCTAGCATTATAAAGAAGAAGAGAATGCGCTGCATTAAAAGATTATTAAATTTGCAGCGTGACGAATGTGCTATCTTCATTACGAAGGCTAGTTTTACCAGACCGATCACTTTCTTCTCGTAATTGATTCAGAGCATGCATGGAACTTTGTGCGTCGGAATTGTGTACACATGATCGGAATTTACGAGAACGGATTTTGTTGTCAGAAAATTTGAGACCCAGATCTCAAATTTTATTTGTCGGAAATTCTGACGGAAAATGTCCTATGGAGCCTAGACACGGTCGGAATTTCCAACAACATGCTCCTATCGAACATTTCCCATTGGAAAATCCGACCGTGTGTACGGGGCATTAGAATTACACCTCAAAAAACATTCTGCTACTCCTCCCAAGTATGGTAATACCACATGTGTGAGACTTTTTCACAGCCAAGCCATAGAGAGACGCCCAAAATCCAAGGAGAAACTTCAGGCTTTCTAGGGGTATAAGTTTCGCATCTAATTTCCTGACTACCTTTTACATTTTTGGATGCCCTGGAGAGGCAGGACAGTAGAAGCACCCACACAATGACCACATTTTGGAGAGTAAACATCCCAGTGTATTTTTTAAGAGACCTAGTAGTCTTTTGAAGACCTCCTTTTTTTCGCCACAGGTTTTTGGAAAATGCAGACGAAAAGAAAATGAAAATAATTTTTTTACATGAAGTTACACAGTTATATAGTTGGTAAGGTTGAATAAAGACACCAGTCCATCCAGTTCAACCTGTGTGGGTGTGCGTGTATGAGTGAGTTTATGTCAATAATAAGTCCCATATTCCTGTATATTGTGCTTGTTGAGATGCCCATCTAATAGTTTTTTAAACTATCAACACTCCCCACTGACACCACTGATTGTGGAAGGGAAGTCCACATCCTTACTGCTCTGACAATAAAGAACCCTCTACACAGTTTAGGATTAAACTGCTTCTCCTCCAGTTTCATTGAAAGACTGTGTGTCTTTTTAAACTCCCTGCAACTAATTTTTTTTCCCTATGGTAGAATCACCATTGAGGTCTTTGTATATCGCTATCATATCTCCTCCCAAGCATCTCTTCTTTAGGGAGAATAAGTTTAATGCCAGTAGTCGTTTCTCTTAACTAAGGTCCTCCAGTCCCCTTATTAGCTTTGTTGTCCTTCTCTAGACTCCCTTCAGTTTCAGCACATCCTTCCTGAGGATTGGTGACCAGAACTGGACGGCATACTCAAGATGTGGCAGGACCAGAGTTTTGTAAAGTGGCAGAATTATTGTTTTATCTCTTGAATAAATCCCCTTTTTAAGCTAATATTCATCTTGCTTTGCTTGCCGCAGCTTGGCATCCCGTGCCATTGCTGAGCCTGTGATCTTCTAGGACCCCCAGATATTTTTCATCTTGGATTAGTGAGTAACTTGCATTCATATTTTTAGCCCCCAAATGCATTACTTTACATTTTTCAACATTAAACCTCATTTGTCCATGTAGTTGCCCTCCCCATTATTTTATTGAGGTCTTCCTGTAAGGTTTCCCCATCTTGCTGTGAAGTTATTGCCCTGCTTATCTTTGTATCATCAGCAAACACTGAACTATTTATGCCAACCTCTATATCATTTATGTATAAATTAAACAGAATGAATAAATAAAAGTTGTCAATTTAATAAGATATTTTTCACACACAGCATGGGTATACTCAGAATTGCACTCCAAAACACATTCTGCTACTCCTCCTGAGAATGGCAATACCACATGTATGAGACTCCTTCAATGTTTGTACTGACTATATACTGGACATTGTGTATCACACCAACCAATTGTATCAAAAACAGTGTAATGTAATGGTCGCCTCTGTACGAGTACTCAGGAAATATAGCTTACTTTAGTATCACCTATAGCGGTCCCCATTCCTATAAGCCAAGCAAGCCTAGCCTACTTGTACGTGACTGTCTCCAGGAATGCCACATTCACTGGCCAGAAGGTACAGGTGGCAGAAGAAAGGAAGAACAAACGGTTCTTGTGGTTATAGTGATATAGTTAGTCAGGTTGAAAAAAGACACAAGTCCGTCTACAATGGAACAAAAAAAAATAAACATTACAATCCCATATACACAATCCTTCACCCACAGTTGATCCAGAGGAAGGCAAAAAACCCCAGCAAAAGCATGCGCCAATTTGCTACAGGTGGGGAAAAAATTCCTTCCTGATCCCCCGACAGGCAATCGGATTTTCCCTGGATCAACTTTACCTATAAATGTTAGTACCCAGTTATATCTAGGCCTTTTTTAAAACAATTTACTGAGCTTGCCAGAACCACCTCTGGAGGGAGTCTATTCCACATTTTCACGGCGCTTACTGTGAAGAAACCTTTTTGTATTTAGAGATGAAATCTTTTTTCCTCAAGACGTAAAGCGTGCCCCCTTGTCCTCTGTGATGACCTTAAAGTGAATAACTCGACACCAAGTTCTCTATATGGATCACTTCTGTATTTGTACATGTTGATCATATTCCCCCTTAATCTCCTCTTCTCAAGAGGGAATAGATTCAGTTCCCCTAATATTTCCTCATAGCTGAGATCCTCCATGCCTCTTGTCAATTTGGTTGCCCTTCTCTGCACTTTCTCCAGTTCCCGATATCCTTTTTGAGAACTGGTGCCCAAAACTGAACTGCATATTCCAGATGAGGTCTTACTAATAATTTGTGCAGGGGGAAAATTATATCTCTCTCTCTGGAGTCCATACCTTTCTTAATACAAGAATTAATTGCTCGCTTTGGAAACCGCAGCTTGGCATTGCATGTTATTATTGAGCTTATGATCTACCAAAACCCCCAGATCCTTCTCCGCCATTGGTTCCCCCAGTAGTAACCCCCTAGTGTGTATGATGCATGCATATTCTTAGCCCCCAAGTGCATAACTTTACATTTATCAATATTAAACCTCATTTGCCACTTAGTTGCCCAATTAGACAGTGCATTGAGGTCATCTTGTAAATTTTAGACATCCTGTAAGGACGTTATTCCACTGCATAGCTTAGTGTCATCTGCAAAGACAGAAATGTTACTTTTATTCCCAGACCCTATATCATTTATAAAGACATTAAAAAGTAAGGGTCCCAGCACCGAATCTTGGGGTACACCACTGATAACCTTAGACCATTCAGAGTAATGCCCCGTACACGCGGTTGGATTTTCCGATGGAAAATGTTTGATGGGAGATTGTTGTCGGAAATTCCGACCGTGTGTAGGCTCCATCGGACATTTTCCATCGGAATTTCCGTCACACAAAATTTGAGATCTGGATCTCAAATTTTCCAACAACAAAATCCGTTCTCGTAAATTCCGATCGTGTGTTCACAATTCCAACGCACAAAGTTCTGCGCATGCTCGGAATCAAGCAGAAGAGCCGCACTGGCTATTGAACTTCATTTTTCTCGGCTCATCGTACGTGTTGTACATCACTGCGTTCTTGGCAATCGGAATTTGTGTGACCGTGATTTGTGTGGCCGTGTGTATGCAAGACAAGTTTGAACCAACATCCATCAGAAAAAATCCATGGATTTTGTTGTTGGAATGTCCGATCATGTGTACAGGGCATAAGAGTCATTAACCACTACTCTCTGAATTCTCTCCTTTATCCAGTTTTCTATCCATTTACAAATTGATCTTTCCAAGCCTGTAGACTTTACCTTACACATGAGCCTTGTGTGGGGAACTGTGTCCAGGGCCAGATTTCCCACAAGGCCACCGAGGCCAGGCCTCAGGGCGGCAGTGGTGCAGGGGCGGCGCCGCTCCTGCGGCGACTTATCGGCCGCCCCCCACACTAACATAGCAGCATGCAGTGCACCCGGGTGCCAGAGAGGTGGGGGCGCTGAAGCGCCAGAGTGCTCCCCTCCCTCCTCCTCCTCTCTGTGTCCAGACTGAGGCGGCTCCCTCCGCAGATCACCGCCGCCACTGCTGTATTTTTCGAGGCTCAAGCCCGTCCCCCCTCCCTCCTCCTGTCAGAGGAGAGCAGCCGCCGGAGATCGGAGTGACATCGCTGGGGGGGGCGCGGTCCATGCCCGACGTGTTCTCCTCCTCTGTCTCTCACTCCCGCCCAAGCCTGTCCCCATCTGTTCTCCTGCACACTGTCCTCTCCTCTCCAGCTGCCGCCCGGGTGTTTTTATGTACACTAATAGAGTGGGGTTGTCCTGGGGGGTCTGTACTAATGGAGGGGGGGTTGTCCTGGGGGGGGTCTGTACTAATGGAGGGGGGGTTGTCCTGGGGGGTCTGTACTAATGGGGGGGTTGTCCTGGGGGGTCTGTATTAATGGAAGGGGGGCTGTCCTGGGGGGGGTCTGTGCTAATGAAGGGGGGGTTTGTCCTGGGGGTCTGTACTAATGGAGGGAGGGGTTGTCCTGGGGGGTCTGTACTAATGGAGGGGGTTTTTCCTGGGGGGTCTGTACTAATGGAGGGAGGGAGGTTTGTCCTGGGGGAGTCTGTACTAATGAAAGGAGGGAGGATTGTCCTGGGGGGGTCTGTAATAATGGAGGGGGGGTGGTTTGTCCTGGGGGGGTCTACACCCAGGAAAGTACACCCAGGGCTCCAGAGGGAGAGGGCAGTGCTAAGAGAACATCATCAGAGAGAGAACCCCGCTGCCCTGCGCCACCAGAGGGAAAGCCACACAGCCTGGCGCCATCCCTGGCAGAGAAAGGAATGGAGTCATTGCAGGAATACAGATCTGGGTGCTACCTATCGGAGTCGCCACGGGCAATTCAGAGTGAGCTGACTCCTGATCAGAGGAACCATTGCTGTATCGCTGGGTCAGGTGAGAGGGCCGATCGGCCATTATCTACCAACCTTCCATAGGAAGTGCAGTCTCTGACCGTCTCTTGTACCGTGTCTGCAGTCTCTGACCGTCTCCTGTACCATGTCTGCAATCTCTGACCATCTCTTGTACCATGTCTGCAGTCTCCGACCATCTCTTGTATCATGTCTGCAGTCTCTGACCATCTCCTGTACCATGTCTGCAGTCTCTGACCATCTCTTGTACCATGTCTACAGTGTCTGACCGTCTCTTGTAACATTTATCAATGGATGCTATATTGCCATGTATATACAACTCCTATAAACTATATGTATGTATATATGGATTATATTCCCTTTATAATGACATTACAATATTGTTCAAAATTTCAAACAGATGTACCCTATAATGGAATATGTTACAGAATCTCCATTACGATCTACAATGTATATTATGGATAGCAAGCATTTTTACTATATATTGCTCATAAATAACACCCAGTGAAAATTACAGTATCTAAGGAACAGCATTTGCACCTACAAAAAACATTCAAGTGCCATCCCACTCTTAAGCATTCTTCACTTTTTCATGTGGCTTTTTATCTGTTTTTCTTAACCACTTCAGCCCCGGAAGGTTTTACCCCCTTCCTGACCAGAGCACTTTTTACAATTCGGCACTGCGTCGCTTTAACTGCTAATTGCGCGGTCATGCAATGCTGTACCCAAACGAAATTTGCGTCCTTTTCTTCCCACAAATAGAGCTTTCTTTTGATAGTATTTGATCACCTCTGCCGTTTTTATTTTTTGCGCTATACACGGAAAAAGACCGAAAATTTTGAAAAAAAATGATATTTTCTACTTTTTGTTCTAAAAAAAATCCAATAAACTCAATTTTAGTCATACATTTAGGCCAAAATGTATTCGGCCACATGTCTTTGGTAAAAAAAATGTCAATAAGTGTATATTTATTGGTTTGCGCAAAAGTTATAGCGTCTACAAACTAGGGTACATTTTCTGGAATTTACACAGCCTTTAATTTATGACTGCCTATGTCGTTTCTTGAGGTGATAAAATGGCAGGGCAGTACAAAACCCCCACAAATGACCCCATTTTGGAAAGTAGACACCCCAAGGAATTTGCTGAGAGGCATGTTGAGCCCATTGAATATTCATTTTTTTTGTCCCAAGTGATTGAACAATGACAAAAAAAAAAAAAAAAAAAATTACAAAAAGTTGTCACTAAATGATATATTGCTCACACAGGCCATGGGCATATGTGGAATTGCACCCCAAAATACATTTAGCTGCTTCTCCTGAGTATGGGGATACCACATGTGTGAGACTTTTTGGGAGCCTAGCCACGTACGGGGCCCCGAAAACCAATCACTGCCTTCAGGATTTCTAAGGGCGTACATTTTTGATTTTACTCCTCACTACCTATCACAGTTTTGAAGGCCATAAAATGCCCAGATGACATAAAACCCCCCCAAATGACCCCATTTTGGAAAGTAGACACCCCAAGCTATTTGCTTTGAGGCATGTTGAGTCCATGGAATGTTTTATATTTTGACACAAGTTGCGGGAAAGTGACAAATTTTTTTTTTTTTTTGCACAAAGTTGTCACTAAATGATATATTGCTCACACAGGCCATGGGCATATGTGGAATTACACCCCAAAATACATTTAGCTGCTTCTCCTGAGTATGGGGATACCACATGTGTGGGACTTTTTGGGAGCCTAGCCGCGTACGGGACCCCGAAAACCAATCACTGCCTTCAGGATTTCTAAGGGCGTACATTTTTGATTTTACTCCTCACTGCCTATCACAGTTTCGGAGGCCATGGAATGCCCAGGTGGCACAAACCCCCCCCCAAATGACCCCATTTTGGAAAGTAGACACCCCAAGCTATTTGCTGAGAGGCATGGTGAGTATTTTGCAGCTCTCATTTGTTTTTGAAAATAAAGAAAGACGAGAAAAAAATTTTTTTTTCTTCTTTTTTCAATTTTCAAAACTTTGTGACAAAAAGTGAGGTCTGCAAAATACTCACTATACCTCTCATCAAATAGCTTGGGGTGTCTACTTTCCAAAATGGGGTCATTTGGGGTTTTTTTTTGCCACCTGGGCATTCCATGGCCTCCGAAACTGTGATAGGCAGTGAAGAGTGAAATCAAAAATTTACGGCCTTAGAAAGCCTGAAGGCGGTGCTTGGTTTTCGGGGTCCCGTACGCGGCTAGGCTCCCAAAAAGTCCCACACATGTGGTATCCCCATACTCAGGAGAAGCAGCAGAATGTATTTTGGGGTGTAATTTCACATATTCCCATGGCATGTTTGAGCAATATATCATTTAGTGACAACTTTGCGCAAAAAAAAATAAAAAAAATAAAAAATTGTCTCTTTCCCGCAACTTGTGTCACAATATAAATTATTCCATGGACTCAACATGACTCTCAGCAAATAGCTTGGGGTGTCTACTTTCCAAAATGGGGTCATTTGGGGGGGTTTTGAACTGTCCTGGCATTTTATGCACAACATCTAGAAGCTTATGTCACACATCACCCACACTTCTAACCACTTGAAGACAAAGCCCTTTCTGACACTTATTGTTTACATAAAAAAATAATTTTTTTTTGCAAGAAAATTACTTTGAACCCCCAAACATTATATATTTTTTTTAAAGCAAATGCCCTACAGATTAAAATGGTGGGTGTTTCATTTTTTTTTTTCACACAGTATTTGCGCAGCGATTTTTCAAACGCATTTTTTGGGGAAAAAACACACTTTTTTACATTTTAATGCACTAAAACACACTATATTGCCCAAATGTTTGATGAAATAAAAAAGATGATCTTAGGCCGAGTACATGGATACCAAACATGACATGCTTTAAAATTGCGCACAAACGTGCAGTGGCGACAAACTAAATACATTTTTAAAAGCCTTTAAAAGCCTTTACAGGTTACCACTTTAGATTTACAGAGGAGGTCTACTGCTAAACTTACTGCCCTCGATCTGACCTTCGCGGCGATACCTCACATGCATGGTGCAATTGCTGTTTACATTTGACGCCAGACCGACGCTTGCGTTCGCCTTAGCGCGAGAGCAGGGGGGACAGGGGTGCTTTTTTTTTTTTTTTTTTTTTTCTTTATTATTATTATTTTTTTATCTTATTTTTAAACTGTTCCTTTCATTTTTTTTTTTTTTTTTAATCATTTTTATTGTTATCTCAAGGAATGTAAATATCCCCTATCATAGCAATAGGTAGTGACAGGTACTCTTTTTTGCAAAAATTGGGGTCTATTAGACCCTAGATTTCTCCTCTGCCCTCAAAGCATCTGACCACACCAAGATCGGTGTGATAAAATGCTTTCCCAATTTCCCAATGGCGCTGTTTACATCCGGCGAAATCTAAGTCATAAAATGCTCGTAGCTTCCGGTTTCTTAGGCCATAGAGATGTTTGGAGCCACTCTGGTCTCTGATCAGCTCTATGGTCAGCTGGCTGAATCACCGGCTGCATTTTCAGGTTCCCTGTTGAGACAGGAGAGCCAGAGAAAAACACGGAAGACGTTGGGGGGGAGGGGCATTCCCTCCCACTGCTTGTAAAAGCAGTCTAGAGGCTAATTAGCCGCTAGGATTGCTTTTACATGAAAGCCGACCGCTGGCTGAAAAGAATGATACCAAGATGATACCTAAACCTGCAGGCATCATTCTGGTATAACCACTCAAAGTCGTGAATGGCGTACCTGAAGACAAAAAAATGGTTAACAATAAAGCACAGTAAACGGTAAGGTATAAAAAATTGCATACCTGAAAAGCAAACATGATAAAACATAATAACAATAAAACATTGCAGAATAGAATACAGTAAAAAAGAACAGAACAATAGAGAGAGAGAATAGAGAGAGAAAGAACAATAAAACGACAACTATTTTTTTTTTATTTTATATTTTTGTATGTGTTTTTTTTTTTTTTTTTTTTTTTTACACTTTTTTTTGTAACTAACTTTTATAACGGTAACCGGTTCCAGGTTCGGGTCTCTCAAAATGCGATGGCATCTTGGGAGACCCTGTGAAAGTGTGCCTAGTCTGTGCAATGCTGTACCCTACGCTAATACTCAACTAGTGCATGGTAGCGTTCAAAACATTCACCAATGCAAAGACCAGGATTGTCAGGACAGGAGGGACAATAATAGCGGGTGTCACGCCTATATCTGCGCTTGCTGCAGACACGACATCTTTTTTGGGGGTTCGTTGGGTAGGGGTACTCGGGAGGACATAAAAATGCCTCTCATGCAGCCGACTGCATTTGGTTGGGGATGTGAATGGGGGAAGTACGGGCGCTGCAGAAGCGGTGGGTTCCCAATTAGGATTGGCGAATGCAGCAGGAAGGGCACTATGGGCACGACGGGCCTGTGTTTGTCTTTCTGGTGGCAGCGGGACACTACTTGTGCTTGTCACCTCACCAGCTTGAACTGCACTTATGGGACTCGCCACGTCACCAAGTGTTACTGCAGTGCTGGTTTGACTACGACCGGGGTGTACTAGGCCGCTGGTGCTTGCCAGTTCACCAAAACGCTACCAAAAAAACTGTTAGCGATCGCAAGGATCAGGCCTGACTCTGCGAACACTGCAGTTATGCGTTTAGTGTTTTGTAAGTGTCAGTGATCGATCGATACTGCACTTGGGTGGGCTGGGCTGGGCCGGGCGGAGGGGCAAAACGCAGGTGCTAGCAGGTATCTGGGCTGATCCAGCTAACACTGCGTTTATGGGAACCCTAAACTGCTGGGGACGCTAGTATAGATCTGATCGGATCAGATATTGATCCGATCAGATACTATACCACTAAGGGAGGCGTATGCTGCGTGCGTGGGTGTTAGCGGTACTGGCGCTAACCTGACGCTGCCTAGGGCTGGTGCTTGCCAGTTCACCAAAACGCTACCAAAAAAACTGTTAGCGATCGCAGGGATCAGGCCTGACTATGCGAACACTGCAGTTATGCGTTTAGTGTTTTGTAAGTGACAGTGATCGATCGATACTGCACTTGGGTGGGCCGGGCAGAGGGGCAAAACGCAGGTGCTAGCGGGTATCTGGGCTGATCCCGCTAACACTGCGTTTTCGGGAACCCTAAACTGCTGGGGACGCTAGTATAGATCTGATTGGATCAGATATTGATCCGTACAGATACTATACCACTAAGGGAGGCGTATGCTGCGTACGTGGGTGTTAGCGGTACTGGCGCTAATCTGACGCTGCCTGGGGCGACGCATATCACCGCCAGGCGATCAGGGGGCTAAACCTTTATTCGGTAATAAACGGCGGGTGCCCTGACACTATAAAAAATAAACGAACTAACCAGCGTCACTCGTAACAGTTATACGGTGATCAGTGGTGAAAGGGTTAACTAGGGGGCAATCAAGGGGTTAAAACCTTTATTAGATAGTATATGGGGGTCCATGTCGCTATAAAACGCTGACGGCGAACCTAAATATTTACGTCTCTAACTAGCGTCACCAGCGACACTAATACAGCGATCAGAAAAATGATCGCTTAGTGACACTGGTGACAGGGGGTGATCAAGGGGTTAAAACTTTATTAGGGGGGGTTAGGGGGGTATCCTAGACCTAAAGGGGGGTAATACTCACTGCCCTAACACTGTAACTGTCACAAACTGACACTATGCAGTAATCAGAAAAAAAAAAAATACTGCTAATGTCAGTTTGTGACAGGGGGGGGGGTGATTGGGGGGGGATCGGGGGGCGATCGGGGGGGGGATCGGGGGTGTAAAGTATGCCTGGCATGTTCTACTGTGTGTGTTTGTGTTGTGTGGACTTACATGTCTTCTCTCCTCGGCGCTGGACGGAAACTGCCAGACCGAGGAGAGATGACATCACATCCTCTGCCTGTGTGAAACTACACACAGGCAGAGGAGGATTCCCATTGGCTGGGAGCGATCGCGAGGGGGGGGCCACGATCGGATGGTCTCCCCCTCGCCTCCCGATGCTCCCAGTCAGATGCCGACCGCCGATGGCACCGGGGGGGGGGTCCGATCGGACCCCCCGCCCGCGGGAGGCAGATCACGTACAGGTACGTGATTCTGCCTGCCCGTGCCATTCTGCCGACGTATATATACGTTAGGCGGTCGGCAAGTGGTTAAAGAGACCAACGAAACATATCAGGTAGGTGATCAATTGATCATTTAACCTAAAAATAGATACTTGCTTATAGACCTACATGGCAATTTATCTATTATATTCTCTCAATTAATTTAGATGAACTTCTCTTTTCTGTCATGCCCCTGAAGAAGGACCGAAACATTATTTATTCCGAAACGCATTGGGCTTGAAAAGAGTTCCATTATGTAACGTTATTGTCTAGTAATTAACTCAAAATATGTGAATTATGCAATATGTTTTCGTTGTTCATCATGTCCACAATGTTTTTAATATATGAGAATCTTTAAATAAATAAATACTTTTTTTATTCGTCACACGAATGTGTACTCCTCTACTATATATAATTCCTGTGCAAGTGCCGGTAAAATCCACTTAGGGGAACCCTCTCTTTCTGTACTTGTATCATGTCTGCAGTCTGACCAGCTTCTGTACCATGTCGGCAGTCTCTGACCATCTCTTGTATTATGTCTTCAGCCTCTGACCATCTCCTGTACTATGATTGCAGTCTCTGACCGTCTCTTGTATCATGTCTGCAGTCTCTGACCATCTCTTGTATCATGTCTGCAGTCTCTGATCATCTCCTGTACCATGTCTGCAGTCTCTGACTGTCTCTTGTATCATGTCTGCAATCTCTGACCATCTCCTGTATTATGTCTGCAGTCTCTTACCATCTCCTGTATTAAGTCTGCAGTCTCTGACCATCTCCTGTATCATGTCTGCAGTCTTTGACCGTATTATGTCTAGGAGCTCTTTCTAACAGACAGCCCTCTGTGTGTGCATCAGAGAGACTCCCCTCCAGGTCTCATTAGTGTACTCTCTTCCTGTATTTTCTTTATTGTTAAAAGATCATGGGAGGATCCCAAGGTAACGAAGACTTCTAAGGGGAGCATCTCTGTGTTTGAGTCGTTGCCATAGAAACATTTGTAAAGGGGAGGAGTTGGTAAGATGACCACACCCATGTGGGGGCGCCAGAAATATTTCTGCACCCAGGCGTCTGTGACCCTAGGATCGGCCCTGGCAGCATGGCAGGTGCGGCAGGTCCGTGCCTTCTCTAATATCACTGCACTGCCATCTCCCTACACTGCCTGTCTTATTCACACAAAACATGAAGCGCGGCCGCTCTAGGCAAAGGGCGGGACTTTTTAAGTTAAGAAGTGGATGATTGGTGGCTAGGCAGCGGGGCGGTACCAGCAATAAATCACTTACTTTTAATGTGAAAAGTCCCGCCCGTTGTCCAGAGCGGCCAGGCTCCATGTTTTGTGTGAATAAGGTAGGGTTCTTTGGGAAGGGCGGAGTGTTGTGCTGTAAAGGAGTTAGATATTGAGAGAGGACTGTCATTGGGGCTCAGTCTGTGACTGGGGGGGTCAGTCTGATTTGAGGGTTCAGTCTGTAATTTGGGGGGTCAGTCTGTGATAGGGAGTCTGTGATGGGTCAGGACCAGTTTGTGATGGGGGGTCAGTCTGTGATGGGGGGTCTGTGATGGGTTTGGGTCAGTCTATGATGGGGTGTCTGCTATGGGTCAGGTCAGTCTGTAATGGGGGGTCTGTGATGGGGGGTCAGTCTGTGATGGGGGGTCAGTCTGTGATGGGGGTCTGTGATTTGGGGGGGTCAGTCTGTGATGGGGGGGTCAGTCTGTGATGGGTCAGTCTGTAATGGGGGGTCTGTGATGGGGGGTCAGTCTGTGATCGGAGGGTCTGTGATGGGTCAGTCTGTGATGGGGGGGTCAGTCTGTGATGGGTCAGTCTGTAATGGGGGGTCTGTGATGGGGGTCAGTCTGTAATGAGGGGTCTGTGATTTGGGGGGTCAGTCTGTGATGGGAGGGTCTGTGATGGGGGGGTCAGTCTGTGATGGGGGGGTCAGTCTGTGATGGGTCAGTCTGTAATGGGGGGTTGGTGATGAGGCAGGGGGGGATGTGACATAAGGGGAGGGGCTAAGGACACTGATGTAAAAGGGGGTTGTGATGTAAAGGGGGGACTGAGGACGCTGATGTAAAAGGGGGTCTGTGATGTGAAGGGGGGGGACTGAAGACACTGATGTAAAAGGGGGTCTGTGATGTGATGTGAAGGGGGGACTGAAGACACTGATGTAAAAGGGGGTCTGTGATTTTTGCACTAGCAAAACACAGGTCTCTGCAAGGGCAACAGAAAACAATTGTTTTCTATGTGTCCTGTTCACACTGCAACAGTGCCACTGCGTGCTGAGCAGTGTGGTGCAAAATGCATACTGTTTCTATGCACTGCAACTGAGATGTGGTGCATAAAAATGAATGAAATGTATTTGCATAAAGAACTATTTACGATCATCTTTGGGTCAAGAAACACTGAACAGTTTAGCTTTACTTGCCATTGAGTCAGAACTTTTAAATACTTTGTCCTACGAAGATATTATCGATGTGTTTGCCAAAATAAAAGTTAGAACTAAAAAATTGTAGGGAGTTTCTTACTGCTATAATCTCTAAAAGTCATTTTCTGCATTACAGAGTATTTTCAGTCTGTACAATTAAAGCCAGTTATTTTCAGTGTTTTCATGTGTGGAGATATGTTTTTAATTGATCTATTGTAGCAGTCATTGATAAAGGACGAGAATGGTGGAGTGTGTGTGTGTGTGTGGGGGGGGGGGGGGGCGGCATTGAAGGACCTGGCCTTGGGGCGGCAAAGGGAGTAAATCCGGGCCAGACTGCGTCAAAACTCTTTTGCAAAATCCAGGTATACCACATCCACAGCCACCCCTCTGTCCAAGGTTTTACCTCCTCATAAAAGGAAATGAGGTTTGTTTGACTTATGTCTTTCATGAATCCATGTTGTATGTTGCTTAAAATATTTTTTTCAGCAGGAACTTGTCTATGTGGTCTTTTATTAAACTCTCCTGTATCTTCCCGACTATAGAAGATAAACTAACAGGTCTATAGTTACTTGGTAAAGACTTTGATCCCTTTTTTAAATTTGGGCAAATAGGGCTTAAAGCAGGTGGTGAGGAGGCGATACAACACTTCCTAAATGCCTGTTAAATGCTCTCTAAAGAGCAATCAGAACAGGGATGGCTCCTCAGAGAACACCGCACATGTGAATAAGGCCTTATGGTGGCACTCTGGTGTGGCGGTGATTAGGGACACTGTCACTGGTGCAGTGGTGATTGTGGACACTGTGACTGTCTGTACTGGTCTGGTGACATTGTACTGCTGTGACAGTGATCAGAGACAATGGCTGTGGCAGAACTGACATACAGTGATATCAGAACAGCAGGCCCATTGTACATGATCCCTGGCACAGCAGTACAATGTCATCAGAACAGTAAAGCAGACATCCCAACCTGCAAAAACTAATTTCACGGAGGTGACGCTTTGCGCCGCCGCCGAAACCCAAATAAATTCAGCCTTAACAGTGCCCATTAAATGCATCCTGCTCACGCAGAGCTCAATTACAGATTCAAATATCCCGGCGGCCAATGTAACAAAGTCCCGCCTCCTATAATGCACATCACACTGATTCAATGTATCATTGGATCAGTGTTCCATCTATCTAGGAGGCAGGACTTTGTTACAGTCCTCTACCTCGCACAGACTGCCATTCCCTGGCGAGGACGTCATCACATCCGCCTGCAGTGTCGGGACAAGGTCATCCAGTGCCCAGGGCAAAGATGTTAAACTGTGCCCCCCCACCAGGTGGAGTAGGGGGTGGGATGCAGCTTGTAGCAACACGTGAAACACATCTCATCAAAACATATTTAACACATAAATTTAATAGCAGTAGACATTCTATCCCGCAGTAATATATTGGGGTCAGTGTGAGGGAAAATGCCTGCGTGTTGGTGTTTTCACTGGAAGGAAAAGATACCCTGGCGCCTGTGGTATAAGTCTAAAGGTGAGTATACACAGTTATCCCTCCTATTATTCAGCTGGTGGGCAGAAGAAGAAAAAAAAATTAATAGGTTCTTCCCATCCACACAAGTGAGGTGGATGGAGGAATCCTCCCCACTGTGCCATTGTATTCTGACAGTAGGGACTCCCCGCTGTCAGAATACACTGATCAGTGGCTGCAGCCATTTGGCTTTGGCCACTGATTAAATAAAAGCTTTCTAGCATGACCGTTCGACAGAAGTCAATCTACCGATCAAATTCTGTCTAACAGGAAGGGGGAGAGCCACACACAGATTGAAATTTTTCTGCTCCTTGCTGAACTGGTTTAATTTCAATCCATCTGTACCCACCTTTAGGAGGACTGATGTGGTGGTGGTATGAAGAAGGGCTGGCAACTAGAAGGCAATTGGTTTAAATCTGAACTATGGCACTACCTGCTTGGATTTGCATGTTCTCCCTGTACCTGCGTGTGTTTCCTCCAAGTACTTCGGGTTCCTCACACACTCCAAAGACATGCTGGAAGGTTAATTGACTTCTGTCTAAATTGGACCTAGTATGGGAGTTAGGGACATTAGATTGTAAGCTCCTCGAGGACAGGGACTGTATATGTAAAGTGCTGTGTAAATTGACAGCACTATATAAGTAATAAATAAAAATAATAAGGGGCTCTGAAGGAGGAATGGTTACTATGAGAGGAAGAGGACTGCTCTGGGGCTAAAGTTTGTTTCATAGCCAGCCTAAAATACAGATTTCTAGTAACATATTAGCAGCTACAAAGAGATATCCCAAAAAAATGTTTATACTGAGTCACTGCGGAGATTTTTAGACATTTCTAAGTGACATTATTAAAGAATAAGTGCAACTGATCATAGGCTTTGAAATTAATTCAAGCAGACCCTAACTCTACAAGCAAGCAAATACCTAGCCCTCAGTAGATGTCCAATAAAAATTTCGAATGATCCTGGGAAATAGAGAAGTCGTTCTGGTCTGTGCTCAGAGTTGCTGGACAGACTGACATAGACAGGAAGTTTCACAAATCTAATATTGCTGGCACTAATCCAGCTTGTTCTACAAATACATTTTAGCAATTCACCTTAATGGCAGCTGCCATGGCTTGAATCAAGAGCATTTGAGCTGGTGTGGAGAGAGTTCTGGTTCCTGCTGGGCTGGACAGTGATCGTGCTGCTGTGTGCAGAGTGATGAACTTTCTCTTCCAGCTCCGCCCACCCCTACTGCTGTTTAGCCCGTGCAAGCCTCTATCCAGCCAGGCAACCTTTAACCAACCTGGGAAGGATCGTTCTTCTCCTGTCTGGACACTGGCATAGCTGCAGAGAGAAGGGACACAATGTTCACAGACACAACCTCAGCCCAGCGTGCGGCAGAGTGTCGGGCATGGAGTGGTGTGATAGCCAGATCTTTAGCATGTAATGAGCATAGGGCCCAACACCCCCCTCCCTCCCCTCCCCCTGACAAGACCCCGCCCACCCCTTCTCTCGGCTCTGTCCTCCTGTCACTCAGCCACAGACAGAGCAGCCGAATGGAGTACGGCCGCTCGGGCTGCCCTGTCTGTGGCTGAGTGACATGCTCAGCCAGGGAGATCGCCCGGTGTTCTGCCGAGAAAGTTCCCCTCGGCGGATAAGGACCCCCCTGTTCTGCGCAGGCGCAGCGATTGCGCAGTACGATCCGGCGGAAAAAGCCGAAGCTGAATAGGTGTAAATCAGCTGTACACGGCACTTCGCTCGCCGTGCTTTGGGGCACGGCCTCGCTTCGCTCGGCACTTTTTTATTCTACCTCTAGGTCCACTTAGATGGTGGGGCTTGAACCTGGACTCAGGGCGCAGGCGCCGTGTACAGCTGATTGAAGGTTTTCAGCTTCGGCTATCTTCGGCGGCTCATTAGTCGTTCGTACTGCGCAAGCGCTGCGCCTGCGCAGTACAGGGGGGTCCTTATCCGCCGGGGGAACTTTCTCGGCAAGACACCAGCACTCGCGGGGGACCGGGAGCCTGCACCCAAATGCAGGAGACTCCCGCGACTCGCGGGAGAGTTGAGATGTCTGAGTAAAGTGTTACTATGGTGACATTGTACTGCTGTGGCTGTTGATCAGAAACACCGACTGTTGCCCTGGCATACAGTGTCATCAGTGTAACAGTCAGTGTCTCTGATCACCAAACACCATAGCAGTATTGTCACCATAGTACTGCTCAGTGGTGTGATCTGTGGTTTTTTCTTTTTGTTTTTTTTAGCACTCTGCTTACTCTAGCTCGATGGCTTTTTAAACGTTGTTGACGTTTAAAGTTGTTTATTTTATATATTATTTCTTACACCAAATAGGCATATTTACAATTACACCCAAAAACACATTCTTATACTCCTCCTGAGTATGGGGATACCACATTCATGAGACTTTTTACTGCCTAGAACCATGGAGAGCCCAGAATCCAAGGAACGCATTCAGGCTTTCAAGGGACATATATTTTGCATCTGATTTCCTGTTACCTATCACATTTCTTGAGGTCCTGAAGTGCCAGGATAGAAGAAACAGACGCAAAATGACCACATTTTGCAAAATAGACCCTCCAATGTATTTAATTAAAGGCATAATGAGCCTTTTGAAGATCAAATTCTTGCTGTTGATCAGAAAGATATTTACAATAACAAACACAGCATGGACATACTTAGAATTACACCTCAAAACACTCTCTGCTATTTCACCTGAGTATGGGGAAAACTATGTATTGTATGTGAGTCTTTTTGTAGCCTAGCTGCATAAAGGGAGACAAAATTCAAATAGCACCTTCAACCTTGAAGAGGCATAAATTAGGCATCTAATTTCTTGATTACCTAGGCATGTTTGTAGGCCCTGGAGTTCCCTGACTGTATAGACACCCACAAAATGACCACATTTTGAAAGGCAGACACCCCAAGCTTTTTTTATTGAGTAAGGCTGGCCATACATTATACAATTTTCTTGTACAACTTTCCTTTAGATTTACCAAAACCATATAATAGGAGGTCAAACCTAAACACTTTCAATTTGTATGCAATCAGGCAGGCCCTTGCACTACATAGTTGAAGGTAAATCTAAAGAAAATTGAATAAGAAAATTGAATGGTGTATGGCCAGCTTAAGTCTTTTGAAGATCTTTAATTTTTTTTTTGTTGCCACGAGTTTTAGGAAAATGCAAAAAGAAAATTTTTTTACACAAAGATGTCAATTAATAAGATATCCCTAACACATTTTGCTACTCCTCCCGAGTATGGGGATACCACATATTTGAGACTTTTTAGCAGTCTTGTGCATAGAGCAGCCCAAAATCCAAGAAGCACTTTAAAGCTCTCAAGAAGCATACATTTTGCATCTAATTTTGTGATTACCTTTCACATTTTTGGGGGAGAGTCTTAAAAATCCATTTTGGGGGGGCGTGGCTTGGCGCGCAATGCGAACAGCAGCACACTGAGGGAGCTCCGCTGACCCCCACGGCCGTACACAGCCCTGAACCAGGCTAGCAGCTCACAGATGCCGGGAAAGAGGTTCCCCAACACCCCTCACACCCGCTCACGCCGTGGATCTGCTGTATAACCGGCAGGGAACATTCCTGAGCTCTTTAGGAACACAGCAGCGGCACGCAGCAGCAGCCTAGGATCCAAGATGGTGCCGACGAATTCAGTGAGGACTCACAGTCTGCACCAGAGGACTCAGGCAGGGGTAAGAAAAGATCTGATCTCCCCCTCACCTACTCCAACATTTCTGTGATCGCTGCGGATATTAAATCAACCTTCTCAGCAGCGATCACCGATTTAAAGACAAACTTACTGGTCCTTAATGAAAAATTGCTATCTGCTGAGGCCGCAGGGAAACACAGAGACAGAGCCATTGCTAAACTTGAAAAAGCTTCTTGTGCACAAGCCCAACATTTCATAGAAATGAATAGGCACAATGAAGATTTAGACAACAGGGGCAGGTGGTGTAACATTAGAGTGAGAGGGATCCCTGAAACAGTGGAGCATGACCAGATCATCCCAGCACTTCAGAGAGTCTTCAATAGTCTGCTGGAAAGACAAGAAGATACTGAGATAGACTTTGTCAGAGCACACAGGGCCTTAAGACCGAAAGGCCCTGATACTTCTCCAACGAGGGACATTATCTGTTGCCTTCAAAGCTTCAACCTAAAAGAAAATATAATGAGCAAGGCAAGAAGAAATGATCAGATAGTGTTTAATGGAGAGAATATAATGCTCTTTCAGGATCTTTCCCAAATCACCTTAAAAAACAGACGAGCCTTGCACCCTCTGCTGGAGAAACTCAGGAATAGAGATGGCGCTTCCCCTTTGCCCTCACGGTTTCTCACAATGGGCAACAACATGTCCTGCACACACCTGCTGACCTGCCAGACTTCTGCACGGCCCTGAACCTAGGCCACATGGATCTTCCTGATTGGTATGCAGAATTCCTTCAGATCCCTCTGGACTATGTTCCGCCCAGGTCCCCACTGCACACACCGGATAAAAGGCAAGCGAAGAAACAAAAGCAGACTCGTGGAGGCGGATGCGGATTTGGGACTCCAGGGCCACATATGGATCCTGTCGGGGATCAAGAAGATGATTAATATTACTGCAAATTCTCTTCTCTATTGTTTTGGCATTTAATGATTTCCCGAGATGAACACCCACCAGCGGATGCACAGTACCCACGGTGACAAGTTCCTACACTTTTGTTTCCTTTTTTCCTTTTTTTTTTGTTCTTATGTTCCAGGGACTTGCCCGAGGACATTCACCATACTCTTATTGATGTCTTTAGCTTAGTTTTGATACCACGGGACTTTGATATCTGTTATGGTGCCATCTTATCCTACATGGCCATACCCCGTTTGCCAGACAGAGCAGAACTCCCCCTAAAACCTTCCCTAGCTGGAAGATCTCGGTCTTTAAGCATAATTCTGGCATGTGTTGTTCCTCAGACTCTCAGGGCACTTTGGCAAAACAACGCCAGGGCCCATTCCACCTCTTTTCAGAGATATCATCCCATCTTTTAAGTCCGTTTCACAAAGTTTTAAAGTTACAGTATTAATGTCGCATAAGTGTGCCAGTTTATATGTTTCATCGCTTTTTGTTTTAGATCCGCACTTATGTAAAGTTCAGATTTTCTCCATTTTTACATTCAAGGTTATGGCTATGTGTGTGCGCCAGCCAATTTCTCTCATACCTCACTTAGTTCAATCCCCCTTAGGATACGCTTGGGTGGCTGCCGCTGCATCGTTACTGCCTCCCTTCTACCCCACAGAGTGACCTCGTGCTCTATTTACGGACACAGGGTACACTAAGATACAAACCAGGTACCCTCTCCTCGGTGGGTCGCACCACCGAGGGGACGGCTCCCTGATATACGAACACTTCTCTTCTCTACATATACTTGAACTTACTCTTACTTCTTACCTGTTTTCTTTTCTTTATACAATTTATCTGTGTCCATCTCCCGTAAATGAGAATAATCATTAGTTGCCTCAACCTAATTCTAGCACTAGTGTTAACTTGTCTTTGTCAGTTTTGCCTTTTGCAGTGGGATCCTTGGAACATCTCCTCCTGTGCCGCCTGCATGGCCTACTCTTCCCTGGGACACGATCCCTCAGTGATATCGCACAATGTCAGAGGGCTGAACATCCCAGAATGCTGCTCGACCTTACTGAGGGAGCTTAAAAAAAGTAGGCCCCACTTCGTATTTCTTCAAGAAACACATTTCAAGA
Organism: Aquarana catesbeiana; assembly: GCF_042186555.1. Lineage (NCBI taxonomy): Eukaryota > Metazoa > Chordata > Amphibia > Anura > Ranidae > Aquarana > Aquarana catesbeiana. The sequence goes on along the minus strand of NC_133326.1, from coordinate 380,508,899 downwards.
CAAACCATATACCCAAACTTACAAACTAATACTTCACAAGAGCATTTCATGCCACCAACAGAGACTCCAAGTCTAAAGGGGTCTCCATACTAATTTGTAAAGACGCACCGTTCCACTTATTAGAACAAAGATCAGATCCAAACGGCAGATTCATATTTTTAAAGGGTACATATGGAGACATTCCAGTGACTCTTGCGAATGTATATTTCCCTAATAAAACACATGTAACGTTCTGCCACCAAATTACTGAAGAGCTTCAGGGGTTTGCGGCAGGCTGTTTAATATTGAGGGGTAACTTCAACACTCCATTAAACCCCCTGTCGGACACCTCAAATGGCAAGTCATGCCTCACCTACACAATTCTTAAAAAGATAAAATCTATGTTACATTCCCTCCAACTGATGGACACATGGCGCTTTTTTAATCCCGAAGGTCGTGACTTTACACATTACTCCACCCCCTTCTCCAGATATGCCTGACTGGACTACTTGTTCATCACGCAAAAAGACCTACCCTCAGTAGAAGCAGCTTATATTGGGATTCAGTCGTTCTCGGATCACTCACCAATCTCCCTAAAGATTGACATATTGCACCCTCCTCCCAGACAACCAATGTGGAGACTTAATGCATCCCTACTAACAGACCCAACAATACTCCCTTCGATCTCCTCAGCCCTGACTGACTTTTTCAAACATAATTCTATAACTCTGGTCCGGCCGCACCTGGAGTATGCTGTCCAGTTCTGGGCACCAGTCCTCAGGAAGGATGTACTGTAAATGGAGCGAGTACAAAGAAGGGCAACAAAGCTAATAAAGGGTCTGGAGGATCTTAGTTATGAGGAAAGGTTGCGAGCACTGAACTTATTCTCTCTGGAGAAGAGACGCTTGAGAGGGGATATGATTTCAATATACAAATACCATACTGGTGACCCTACAATAGAAATAAAACTTTTTCCGCAGAAGAGAGTTTAACAAGACTCGCGGCCACTCATTAAAATTAGAAGAAAAGAGGTTTAACCTTAAACTACGTAGAGGGTTCTTTACTGTAAGAGCGGCAAGGATGTGGAATTCCCTTCCACAGGCGGTGGTCTCAGCGGGGAGCATTGATAGCTTCAAGAAACTATTAGATAAGCACCTGCATGACCTCAACATACAGGGATATATAATGTCATACAGGGATATAATGTAATTCTACCCCAGATGCTGGCCCTCTCATGGTGTGGGAAGCCCATAAATGTACAATTAGGGGGGAATTGATTAAATGGGGCTCAAAACGCAAAAAAGAAAGGGAGGAAAACGTTCTTAAACTTGTCAAGAATATTCACACCTTAGAAGCCCAGCATAAACACTCACTCTCGACTCTCACGGCCGGAAAGCTGCTTGAAGCTAGGAAAGAACTCCAGCACACTCTTGACACTAAAGCGAAACGCATGCTCTTCTTTAAGAAGAAACTGTATTATGAATCGGGTAACAAGCCGGGCAGACTACTGGCTAGGGAGTTGAAGGAACACGTAATCTCAAATAACATTGCGGGCATAAAATAACAGAATGGGGAAACAACGGTAACTACAAAAGCGATTGCCGCACAATTCCAAGAGTTCTACACTAAGCTATATAATCTTCCACCACAACACAGACCTCAGGGTATGGCAGGTGACAGGTCATGACTCATCCAAGATTTTCTGATTAAAAGCGGTTTACCGAAAATACAAGAATTAGATGCCTCCTCACTAGATGCACCAATAACTCAATTAGAAATCAAACAGGCTATTAAGATACTGAAAACGGGGAAAAGCCCAGGCCCTGATGGCTTTTTGGTCATATATTACAAAACCTTCTCAAACATTATCACTGAACCATTCGCTGCTGCACTGACCTCATCGGTTTGGAACAGGTTGGGTTTGTACCAGGAAGGGAGGCAAAAGACAACATCACCAATGCCCTGCTTCTCATTCATGCGACAAAAGACTCGGACATTGAAGGCCTTCTCCTCTCTATGGACGTGGAGACGGCCTTTGATAGGGTGGGGTGGGACTTTATGATGGCAGTGTGTGGGCACGTAGGTCTAGGACCCCATATGATGTCGTGGATTGCTGCTCTATACCACAATCCCACGGCAAGATTGAAAATTAACGGCTCCCTATCTGAAAAAGTTCAAATACAAAATGGAACTAGGCAGGGCTGTCCCTTGTCGCCACTGTTATTCATCCTAATGCTCAAACCCTTTATCAGGACGATAAATGTGAACGCTGCGATCAGAGGGTTCACGGTTCAGGACAGGGAGTTCAAGCTGGCAGCGTATGCGGATGACCTCTTGTTCTTCTTAACAAGCCCAACAATTAGTATTCCTAACCTATTAAGGGAATTCTCTCTCTACGGCTTTTTATTGAACTTAAAGATTAATTACTCAAAACTGAGGCACTGAACATCTCCCTTTCGGACTCATTACTAGAACTGACCAAATCCAACTCAAGCTTTAGATGGGACTCTAGATTCATTAAGTACCTGGGCACGTGGTTGACACCACATATACAGTCCATTTACGAACATAACTTCCCCGCTTACTAAAAAGTTGCACAGCAGATATCACAAACTGGCAAACAAAACACTTCTCATGGTTTGGACGGGCAGCAATCATCAAAATGGTAATTCTACCCAAAATCCTTTATCTAATGAGAACTCTTCCCATTAAAATCCCATTTCATTTTTTTTAAATACTCAATTCAACCCTTATGAAGTTCCTTTGGAACCAACAAAAACACAGATTAAAACTAGATAAACTGACCAATTCTAAAGAGATGGGAGGGGATAGGACTTCCAAACTTTAAACACTACTACTACGCTGCTCATTTATCCAGATTAATTGATTGGCACTGCCATGGTAGGGAGAAAGACTGGGTTTCGCTGGAGGAATCACTGAACTCAGCCCCGTGGAAATTCTCTCCCTGGACTCCAAGATCAAAGACCCTCGCTAATAATCAGTCTCACCCACTTACAGACAATACTTTAAAGATCTTACGCCGCATTGCTAACAGTAAAGTCATTACTTCCCCTCTTAGCCCCCTGACACCTTTGAGAGACAATCCGGACTTTCCCCCAGGCATAAACACCTCAACATTCCAACCCACCCAAGGAGACGCATCACTACTAGCAGGTGACTGTTACGCTGACAGCAAATTTAAAGACCTATCTACACTAAAATGTGAAGGTAATCTACCCCAACTGAGATGGTGGTCATATCTCCAACTCAGAAGTTACTTAACCAAACAGAAACACACACAAAACTTCTACAGACCCATGACCGACCTGGAGTTGGTATGTCATGAGGGCTCCCCGCTACCTAAATCCACGTACTCTTGGCTGCAACGCACCAAGTCCTCGGGCATGGAAGGGCACAGGAGGAGATGGTCGGAGAAACTTCAGGAGGAGATCACAGACAACCAATGGAGGTATGCGTGCATAATGGCACATAAAAGTACTATAAGTTCTAAGATGCAAGAAACAGGCTACAAGCTGCTAACACATTGGTACTATACACCGGACAAGCTCCATAAGTGGGATGCCCACAAATCAGCATTATGCTGGAGATGTCAGACAGATAGAGGCACGTTGCTACATATCTGGTGGCAATGCCCCTTGATCATTCCTTACTGGAGCAATGTTAAAAACTTAATTCAAAAAATCACTGAGACCACTTTGAATCTAAACGCAGCTTGTTGCCTGTTACACATCAATCACTTTACTCTCAAAAAATACAAGAATTCACTGTCTAAACACCTCCTAAACGCAGCAAAAACTTTGATACCACTGCATTGGAAATCTACTCGGGTGCCCTCCATCTCAGATTGGCTAAACAAAGTTAGAGATGTTTGCGAAATGGAGGATACCCTAGCACAAGATAATGGCAGAATAGAAAGATACCAGAAAACCTGGCAACCTTGGTTTGCGTTCCGCTACTCTAAGGATCATGATGAGGCCAAATCCATACATTTTTAACTAATGCTACATATGGACACTCTTATATCTACCTGTAACTCCTTCCTTTTCTTCTTTTCACCCCACTCCTTGTTTCATTTTGTTGATTATTGCCAACTGCAAAGTGTAATGGTGAATTTAGCATTTTTAAGGTCAATCTTGGCATACTTAATTCACTCATCCTTTTTAGGATCTTTGACCGGTAACGCTGGTGATACCACAATCCTGTATATCATTCATAGAAAATTCTCATAATATAGCTGGTTATAACCTTTTATGAGCTTTCCATTCACTTATAAGTTACTCAAGATAATTTCTAATCTACATGACTGCTGTATTGATACGATGTATTCATTTTTCAGTTGTATCTGCGATTTGCGTATTGTGCATCTTCTATCTCTTTTTTCTTTATCTTCAATAAAACCAAATGTTTAAAAAAAAATCCATTTTGGAAAGAAAATACCCCAAGGTATTTTCTAAGAAGCATAGTGAGTCTTTTAAAGATTTTATTTTTTGCTACAAGTTTTTGGAAATTTAATTTAATAAGTTATTTCCCCCACACAGCATGGGTATACTTAGTATTACAACCCAAAACACATTCTTCTTCTTCTCTTGAGCATGGGTATACCACGTTTGAGATTTTTTTCAAAGTTTTAACTGATTATATGCCTGATATTGCATCTTGTGTATCATAAAAATCAACTAAGATTATATCAAAAACAGTGTATTGTAATGCTCACTTCTGTACAAGTGGTCAGGGTAGCTTACAATAGTGGTACAAAAATTATATATATATAAATATATATATATTATATATAATATATAAAATAATATATATACTGTATTTATTGGCGTATAACACTCACTTTTTTACCATGAAAATCGGGTGCAAATAGCGTGTGCGTGTTATACGCCAATACTTCAATTTTAGCTGCCTCGGAGGGGACAAGGAGGGGGGCCGGACGAGCGCTGTCAGATTACATACAGCGAGAATCTCCTGTTTACTTGGCAGCCTCTGTAATAGGAAGTCCTGTCTCCTGGGCCACCATTGGATCACTGTTCTTTCTATCATAGGAGATTCTCTTTGTATGTAATCTGTCAGCGCTCGTCCCGCCCCCTCCCTGTCCCCTCTAGGCTGCAGGTGGACGTCAATCAGGCTGCACTGATGGCAATGGTGAGGCTGCTGCATTGAAGGCAATCGTGAAGCTGTATTGATGTGGATTGATGAGGCTGCAGATGGGCACTGACCCTTATTTTGCTCCAAAGTTCCTTATTTAAAATTTTAGTTTTTTTCCTGAAACTTCCCTCTTAAAATGAATGTGCGTGTTATATGCCTGTGCGTGTTATACGCCGATAAATACGGTATATATATATATTTATATATAAAAATAGTGGTATTAAAATACAAAAGTGGTACAGTAGCTTACAATAGCATTACCTGTGGCAGTCAGCATTCCTGTAAGCCAAGCAAACATAACTTACTGGTTCTTAGCTGCCCACAGGAATTATACACAACGCTCGCTCTGTTCACTAGCCAGGAAGTACAAGAGGCCGAATAAAAGATTACCTGTGATTCCAGGAGTGCAGTTGTCCGCAGATGATTGCTGGGAGTCTGGGATTTGTGTCTCGCAGGAACCTAGTCAGTGTTGGGTCAATTCAGGCAATTAGAGAAGTGATCAGCAAACAGGCAAAGGATCAGTTCAGATGGCAAGCAGAAATGTGGTCAGGCAGCAGGCAAAGGTGACACTGCATTGGTGTGGCAGCAGTCAGAAACATTTTTGCTGGCTTACTATGGTCTGTTGACACTGGAACTTGTGTAGCAGGCATCAGGAACTCTGTTGCTGGGTTACACTGGTTTGGCAATTTTGCCCCTGATATGGCCATTATCAGGAATACTGGTCTGGCTTACACTGGTCTGATGACACTGGCCCTGGTGTGGCCAGGATCAGGAACACTGGTCTGGCTTACACTAATCTGGTGACACTGGCACTGGTGTGGTGGCGATCAGGAAAACTGGTCTGTTTTACATTGGTCTGGTGATAGTGGGACTGGTGTGGCTAGCAATCAGAAACGCTTTTGCTGGCTTACACTGGTCTGGTCACACTTGGACTGGTGTGGCGGGGATCATGAACACTGTTGCTGACTTACCCTGGTTTGGTGACACTGGGGTTAGTGTGGCAGTGATCAGAAACACTGTTGCTGTCTGCACTAGCCTGCTAATGCTGGGACTGGTGTGGCTAGCAAAAAGGAACACTGTTGCTGACTTACACTGGCCTGGTGACACTGGGACTGGTGCGGCTAGTGGCCAGGAACATTGTTGCTGGCTGCACTGATCTGGAGACACTGGCACTTGTGTGGTGGTGATCAGGAACATTGTTACAGGCTTAAACTGGTCTGGTGACACTGTGCTTGGTGTAACAGTTATCAGGAACATTGTTGTTGGCTTATACTGGTCTAGTGATGCTGGGACTGGTGTGGTTAGTGATCAGGAACACTGTTGCTGGCTTACACTGATCTAGTGACACTGGAACTGGTGTGGCAATGATCAGGAACACTGGCCTGACTTTCCACCAGTCTGATGACACTGGGACTGGAATGGCAGCAATCTAGAACACTTTTCCTGGTTGCACTGTTGTGGCAACATTGTATTGGGGTGGCGGTGATCAGGAATACTGTGGTTGGTGGCACTGGTATGGTAACACTATAATGGTGAGCCTAGAGATCAAGGACACTGGCTGGCTGCACTGATATGGTGAAACTGTACTGGTGTAGCAAGCCATCAGGGACAATGTTGTTGGCTACACTGGTGATATTGTACTGGGGTGACTAGCGAACAGGGACACTATCTGGCTGCACTGATGACAATGTACCGAGGTGGCTCTGTAAAAAAAGAAAAAACCTCTGCCAATGACTATAGAAAACACTCTGCTTTCTTTCACAGCCAGTCTGTGTGAGAAGAAACAGAGCAGTGGCTGCAACATTTGTTTCAGTTTTGGGATTTGGGTAACAGAGATCACGTAGCTCAGAGATTTTATTGGCCCTGTGCCCTACTCTGTGATCTGCTGTTTCTGATGGGACAGTGATCACAGAGAAATAGAGGGAGCGCATGAGCAGCACAAAGGGGAGACTGTTTTAAAATGGCCTCAGGTCTGTCAGGAGACAGCCATACAAGCATTTATGTAAAATGGCTGAACAAGTGGTTGCTTTGCACTTCAAGCCAAAAAGTCGTTTTAACTTTTGACAGAGTGAGGAAGTGATAGAGTGAGTTAAAAACCCTGTCTTCCCTAAATTTCATGGCTGTCCGTGTCCCAGGAACAGAAGGTTAGCATTTGCTAAATATACATTTTTTTTTAATTAGTCTCTGGAAAAAACTAAATACAAGCTGATTTAAAAATGGATGAATTCGTTATGCTGCGGTCCATGACTATTAAGTAATAGTTGATCATTTCTAGGTAATTTGCATTCCTCATAAGATGATTTACATACAAGTTGCCTATTGTGCTTAATACTGAAAACATTCTATGAAATGTTAAAATGTGCTAAAGTTCTTACTGCCATGACATATTATTTACTGTCTTTGTTAAGTGTCGAATATTTCACTTTAAAAGAAAAAAAAAAATAGAACAGACCAACGTTCTTATCATAAGTTTTATGTACACTCAGCATACTCACAAGTGCTTCCTACAGCTTTATTTTCTTGGCCACCACGAATGCCCAGGGTGGTTTGCTATAACATGTCTGTTTTTTTTCTTTCAAAGATCTATTATCAGTTATGTAGGATTAAGCTCTCAAATTCAAATTATCTTGCAATCTTTACCTCCCCTTAAGTTTACAGAGTGGATATAAAACTCACAAGAAAATGAAAAACAATCAAGACAACTTGACACCTCATCAGAAAATAGCAAATCTATTTCTTGTGTGCTATGTATAATCTACTGAAGATCCTCAGTCTACTCTGTCTTTTTTCTGACTGTTCTATGGCATCCCCTAACTTAGAAATTTACAAAATGATTGAAGACTTGGAAATGTTGAAGAAAGAGAAGGATAAGGTAAGATGTTGGATGTTATACATTTTATAGCATTTTTGCTTCTGACTTGCAACCTGATCATTAGTAAACTAAATGGGTTTTACTTAACCCATTATATTATAGATGTTTCAGAATTGAAGTAGATGTAAACCCTAACCAGATGATATTTTGTTTGCTAAAACACTGCATCATACACTGCATCATACACTACTGCATTGTTTTTTTCATTTTGCAATATACTATTTCAAACTTTCTATAATCCTTTTTGCATCTCACTACTGTTGATCTCCTCCAGTCTCCTTGTAGCTACTCCCTTTCTACATACATGAGCTTCGGAGGAAGTTGTATGAATCAGGACAGGATTCCCGATAGTGACAATGGCTCCGAATGAGTTGGTGCGGCCACTCGTGGTCTCCACTGAAGGCACATTAGGGTGAAAGATCAGTTCGTAGAAAGGGGCAGAGTGTTGTCAGCCCATAAAAGGAATTAGCTAAACAAGGACCTTCGTGGACAAATCACCAGGCTATAGATTTATTATTACTGAAAACTACTTTTGAAATTATTTTAATGTGTTAACAATTATGGCATTAATAACTGGGCTAAAATCTTCTTTTAAGTACATCTGTCATATTACAAAAATATAGACTCTGCTACCCTCTTCCAAAGTTGCTTGGGTACACCCAAATTTAACATTTCTAAGTAGGCTTGCACTGATACCAATACCAGTATCGATGCCAATACTAAGCATTTGAGAACTCGTACTAGTGCAAATGCTCTGATACCTGAAATGGAAAATGAACGGGCTCAGGTCGTATTGAATTTTATGCATTAAAGCGGAGTTCCACCCAAAAGTGGAACTTCCGCATATTCGTCTCCTCCCTCCCTCCAGTGTCCCATTTGTTCGACAGGTCCCTTTCCCAACTTACGGAGACAGCGCCGCGGCGCCATCTCTCGGAAGTTCGCCCCCCCTTCCTTCCACCTCCGCCGGGCCAATTAGAAAGCGCATGGTATACTTACTGGCTCTGTGTAGTGGTTTTGCACAGGGCAGCCCAGATCCTCCTCTTCTTGGGTCCCTCTTCGGCACTCCTGGCCCCTCCCTCCAGTTGAGTGCCCCCACAGCAAGCAGTTTGCTATGGGGGCACCTGAGCCGAGTCCCAGCGCCCTGTGTCCATTCAGACATGGTGCTCCAGTTCTGTCCAGTCCCCTCTCTCTCCTGATTGACTGACTGACTTTGATTGACAGCAGTGGAAGCCAATGTCTCAGCTAATCAGGAGGGAGAGTCCCGGACGACCAAGGCACCGTGCACATCACTGGATAGAGATAGGCTCACGTAAGTATTTGGGGGTTCTGGGACAGCTGCTGCACAGATAGATTGTTGTAGGCATGACTAGGTTATAGGACTCTGTCATCTTAAACTGAATATAGAGTGTCTATGTGCATTTGACAACAAGATCTTGTTCCTAAAGTGGTTCTAAAGGCAGAAGGTTTTTTATCTTAATGCTTTGTATGCATTAAAATAAAAAAAAATCTGTGTGCAGTACCCCTCCTCAGCCCCCTAAAACTTACCTGAGCCCCAGCTTGATCCAGCAATGTTGCACAAGAGACTTGGCTGTCTGGGACTCTCCCCCCTGATTGGTTGAAACACATAGCGGGTACCATTGGCTCCCAATGTTGTCAATCAAATTTAGTGAGCCAATGAGGAGAGAGAGGGGCAGAGCTAAGCCGTGGCTCCGTGTCTGAATGGACACATAGAACAGCAGCTCGGCTCAGGTGTCCCCATAGCAAGCTGCTTGCTGCGGGCACTTGGTAGGAGGGAGGGGTCAGGAGTTCCGGTGATGGACCCGAGAAGAGAAGGATCTAGGCTGTTTGGTATTTTTAAACAAACAAAAAACAAGACTTTAGTATCACTTTAGTACACACGGTCGGACTTTTCAGCTACAAAAGTCCGACAGCCCGTCCGACAGACTTTCGTCAGACTTTTGGCAGACTTTCAACAGACTTTCTAACGACTGTACTTGCCTACACACGATCACACCAAAGTCCGACGGATTCGTACGTGATGACGTACGCCGGACTAAAATAAGGTAATTGATAGTCAGTAGCCAATAGCTGCCTAGCGTGGGTTTTTGTCCGTCGGACTAGCATACAGATGAGCGGATTTCTGGGTCCGGCAGAGTTACGACGTAAAGATTTGAAGCATGTTCCAAATCTAAAGTCCGTCAGATTTGCGACTAGAAAAGTCCGCTGAAGGTCCAGTGAAGCCCACACACAATTGAATTGTCCGCCGGATTTGGTCCGTCGGCGACCGTCGGACAAGTCCGGTCGAAAAGTCCGACCGTGTGTACGCGGCATTACTGTGTAAAACAACCTATTCAGTTTAAAATAGAAATGAAAGGCAAAACATTTGTGTATAGATGTAAAAAAAACATTATAAATACCTCTCTTCCCTTTTTTTAACAAGTGACCACATACCCTTTGTTTTCAGCTGCATAAGGATCTCAGAGACCTATGGTAAGAGAAACAGCAGCACACTAATCTTCCCAGTGAATGGCTGTGCAAGGGGGGGGCACCCACATGTCAGGATAAGTCTGATCATTGGAGGATAGCATGCTGTGTTCTCAGCACAGCTAGAGTACTGATCACGCTGTGCTCTCATCCCTAGTGTGGTCAGTTTTTGATAGGAAAGCAGAGGGACTGGCAGGAACACCAGGTATTTCACACAAAAGAAGCAATTCAAAGAGAACAGGAAACTTTCTCATACAAGTACATGGTACAGCAGGCACATATCAAGAATATGAAACACTGGGTTTACTTATTCTAATGGATGTAGCTTATACAGACTTAATGAATTAGGATCAATCATCCACACTACTTATGTCACTTTTTTCTTTTTAAGCTGATGCCCTAACTTAGTATATCAGTTCAATAGGGTGAAAATACAAATGTAATCATTTTCACTGAACTTTCCTGTATCTCTGCTGGACTGGCCATTTAGTGTCATAAAAAAATATAAATATTCATGTTTTTTTTTTTTTTTTTTTTTTGTAGCTGGATTGCTCAGGGCAACTGGTACATTCTCTGAGTGAAAATGGGGTAAGACAATAAAACTTATGATAATACAAACACACCACACCTGTAATGGTAAAGGAAGACCAAAAATAAAATGTACAGTAACATAGGATGATTGTGCAAAATAGTTTTTACTGTGATTAATGGATAAACCTGTACAATTTTTAAATGATCAAATCAAGATATTTAAACTGAAGGTTAAGAGAGCATTATTTTTAAACTCACAATCTACAATATCTCACAAAAATGAGTACACCCCTTACATTTTTGTACATTTGTTATGATACCTTTTCATGTGACAACACTGAAGAAATTACACTTTGCTACAATTTAAAGTAGTGAGTGTACAGCTTGTACAGTATCTCACAAAAGTGAGTACACCCCTCACATTTTTGTAAATATTTTATTGTATCTTTTTAAAATATTTTATTATATCTTTTCATGTGACAACACTGAAGAAATTACACGTTGCTACAATGCAAAGTAGTGAGTGTACAGCTTGTATAACAGTGTAAATTTGCTGTCTCCTCAAATAACTCAACACACAGCCATTAATGTCTAAACCGCTGGCAACAAAAATGAGTATACCCCTAAGTAGAGATGAGCTTTCTGTTCGAGTCGAACATGAGTTCGACTCAAATATCAGCTGTTCGATCGTTCGACGAACATCGAACATTATGGGGCATTCGTGCCAAATTCGAGTGGTGCGTCATGCCCCATAATGCACTGCGTCATCGCAGTGCATTGCTGTCTGATGATTGGCCAAGCATGCACTATGACCCACATGCCTTCGCCAATCACAGTGCCGTCAGCAAAGAGAGCCATAATCGGCCAAAGGCAAGGTGCCTTTGGCCAATTATGGCTCAGGGGGTTAAGTCCATGCCCCACACAATATAAGGCCGCCTGCACGTTGGCCTTGTGTAGTGTGTTCTTGGTGGAGAGAGAGAGATAGAGAGAGAGTGATTTTATTTACTTTGAGCAGGCAGTTTATTCAGTTAGCTGCAGTGTATTTTATATATAGATATATAATATATATACATCCCGACTTTGTATATATATATATATATATATATATATATATATATATATATATATATATATATATATATATACACTGTATCCAGTTTAGCTAGATCTCACTGCAGACCGTTCCTGGTGTACTCTTTCTAATATACTTCAGGCAGGCAGGTGATTCAGTTAGCTGCAGTGTATTTAATATATATATATATATATATATATATATATATATATATATATATATATATATATATATATATATATATATATATATATATATATATATATATAGTCAGTCTCATATATATATATCCACTGTATCCAGTTTAGCTATATCTCACTGTAGTCCGCTCCTGGTGTACTCTTTTTAATATACTTCAGGCAGGCAGGTGATTCAGTTAGCTGCAGTGTATTTAGTATATATATATATATATATATATATACAGTGGGGACGGAAAGTATTCAGACCCCCTTAAATGTTTCACTCTTTGTTATATTGCAGCCATTTGCTAAAATCATTTAAGTTCATTTTTTTCCTCATTATTGTACACACAGCACCCCATATTGAAAGAAAAACACAGAATTGTTGACATATTTGCAGATTTATTAAAAAAGAAAAACTGAAATATCACATGGTCCTAAGTATTCAGACCCTTTGCTCAGTATTTAGTAGAAGCCCCCTTTTGATCTAATACAGCCATGAGTCTTTTTGGGAAAGATGCAACAAGTTTTTCAAACGTGGATTTGGGGATCCTCTGCCATTCCTCCTTGCAGATCCTCTCCAGTTCTGTCAGGTTGGATGGTAAACGTTGGTGGACAGCCATTTTTAGGTCTCTTCAGAGATGCTCAATTGGGTTTAAGTCAGGGCTCTGGCTGGGCCATGCAAGAACAGTCACGGAGTTATTGTGAAGCCACTCCTTCGTTATCTTAGCTGTGTGCTTAGGGTCATTGTCTTGTAGGAAGGTAAACCTTCGGCCCAGTCTGGGGTCCTGAGCACTCTGGAGAAGGTTTTCGTCCAGGATATCCCTGTACTTGGCCGCATTCATCTTCTCCTCGATTGCAACCAGTCGTCCTGTCCCTGCAGCTGAAAAACACCCCTACAGCATGATGCTGTCACCACATGCTTCACTGTTGGGACTGTATTGGACAGGTGATGAGCAGTTCCTGGTTTTCTCCACACATACCGCTTAGAATTAAGGCCAAAAAGTTCTATCTTGGTCCCATCAGACCAGAGAATCTTATTTCTCACCATCTTGGAGTCCTTCAGGTGTTTTTTAGCAAACTCCATGCAGGCTTTCATGTGTCCTTCACTGAGGAGAGGCTTTCGTCGGGCCACTCTGCCATAAAGCCCTGACTGGTGGAGGGCTGCAGTGATGGTTGACATTCTACAACTTTCTCCCATCTCCCGACTGCATCTCTGGAGCTCAGCCACGGTGATCTTTGGGTTCTTCTTTACCTCTCTAACCAAGGCTCTTCTCCCCCGATAGCTCAGTTTGGCCAGACGGCCAGCTCTAGGAAGGGTTCTGGTCATCCCAAACATCTTCCATTTAAGGATTATGGGGGCCACTCTGCTCTTAGGAACCTTAAGTGCAGCAGAATTTTTTTGTAACCTTGGCCAGATCTGTGCCTTGCCACAATTCTGTCTCTGAGCTCTTCAGGCAGTTCCTTTGACCTCATGATTCTCATTTGCTCTGACATGCACTGTGAGCTGTAAGGTCTTACAAAGACAGGTGTGTGGCTTTCCTAATCAAGTCCAATCAGTATAATCAAACACAGCTGGACTCAAATGAAGGTGTTGAACCATCTCAAGGATGATCAGAAGAAATGGACAGCACCTGAGTTAAATATATGAGTGTCACAGCAAAGGGTCTGAATACTTTGTGATATTTCAGTTTTTCTCTCTTTTAATGAATCTGCAAAAATGTCAACAATTCTGTGTTTTTCTGTCAATATGGGGTGCTGTGTGTACATTAATGAGGAAAAAAATGAACTTAAATGATTTTAGCAAATGGCTGCAATATAACAAAGGGTGAAAAATTTAAGGGGGTCTGAATACTTTCCGTCCCCACTGTATATACATCCTGGCTTTGTATATATATATATATATATATATATATATATACACTGTATCCTGTGTAGCTAGATCTGATTGCAGGCCATTCCTGTACGTATTCAAATACACTTTCAGGCAGGTAGGCAAGTGATTCAGTGATCTGCAGTGCATTAAATATATATACAGTCTCCAACATATATATATATATCCACTGCATTCCAGTTTAGCCAAGCCTATATCTGACTGCAGGCCATTGCTGGTGTACGTTTTCAAATACACTTTCAGGCAGGCAGGCAAGTGATTCAGTGATCTGCAGTGCATTAAATATATATATACAGTCTCCAACATATATATGTCCACTACATTCTAGTCTAGCCAAGCCTATATCTGACTGCAGGCCATTGCTGGTATACATTTTCAAATACACTTTCAGGCAGGCAGGCAAGTGATTCAGTGATCTGCAGTGCCTTAAATATATATACAGTCTCCAACATATATATATCCACTGCATTCCAGTCTAGCCAAGCCTATATCTGACTGCAGGCAATGGCTGGTGTACATTTTCAAATACACTTTCAGGCAGGCAGGCAAGTGATTCAGTGATCTGCAATGCATTAAATATATATACAGTCTCCAACATATATATATATCCACTGCATTCCAGTTTAGCCAAGCCTATATCTGACTGCAGGCCATTGCTGGTGTACGTTTTCAAATACACTTTCAGGCAGGCAGGCAAGTGATTCAGTGATCTGCAGTGCATTAAATATATATACACAGTAGGGATGAGCTTCGAGTTCGAGTCAAACTCATGTTCGACTCGAACATTGGCTGTTCGCAAGTTCGCCGAACAGCGAACAATTTGGGGTGTTCACGGCAAATTTGAATGCCGCAGAACACCCTTTAAAAGTCTATGGGAGAAATCAAAAGTGCTAATTTTAAAGGCTTATATGCAAGTTATTGTCATAATAGTGTTTGGGGACCTGGGTCCTGCCCCAGGGGACATGGATCAATGCAAAAAAAGTTTTAAAAATGGCCTTTTTTCAAGAGCAGTGATTTTAATGATGCTTAAAGTCAAACAATAAAAGTGTAATATTCCTTTAAATTTCGTAGCTTGGGGGTGTTTATAGTATGCCTGTAAAGGGGCGCATGTTTCCCGTGTTTAGAACAGTCTGACAGACCTGAAGGGCCTGGTATGGAATTTAGGGGGACCCCCACGTCATTTTTTTTTTAAATTTTGGTTCGGGGTTCCCCTGTGGGGAATTCCCATGCCGTTTTTATCAATGAACTTCTATGTGTATTGTCGGACCGGCAATGCAATACCCGCGAGTAGTTTTAAATGACTTTTTTCCTTTCCAGAAGGAACCAAAATTAAAAAAAAAAATGACGTGGGGGTCCCCCTAAATTCCATACCAGGCCCTTCAGGTCTGGTATGGATTTTAAGGGGAACCCCATGCCAAAATTAAAAAAAAAACGGCGTGGGGTCCCCCCAAGAATCCATACCAGACCCTTATCCGAGCACGCAACGTGGCAGGCTGCAGGAAAAGAGGGGGGGACGAGAGAGCGCCCCCCCTCCTGAACCATACCGGGCCACATGCCCTCAACATTGGGGGGGTGCTTTGGGGTAGCCCCCCAAAACACCTTGTCCCCATGTTGATGAGAACAAGGGCCTCATCCCCACAACCCTGGCCGGTGGTTGTGGGGGTCTGCGGGCGGGGGGCTTATCGGAATCTGGAAGCCCCCTTTAACAAGGGGACCCCCAGATCCCGGCCACCCCTTGTATGAAATGGTAAGTGGTTACAAAAGTACCCCTACCATTTCACTAAAAAACTGTCAAAAATGTTAAAAATGACAGTTTTTGACAATTCCTTTATTTAAATGCTTCTTCTTTCTTCTATCTTCCTTCATCTTCTTCTTCTTCTGGTTCTTCTGGCTCTTCTGGTTCTGCCTCCGGCGTTCTCGTCCAGCATCTCCTCCGCGGGTCTTCTATCTTCTTCTCCTCGGGCCGCTCCGCACCCATGGCATGGGGGGAGGCTCCCGCTCTTCTCTTCATCTTCTTCTCTTCTTCATCTTCTTCTTCATCTTCTTCTCTTCTTCATCTTCTTCTCCGGGCCGCTCTGCACCCATGCTGGCATGGTGGGAGGCTCCCGCTGTGTGACGCGTCTCCTCTTCTGACGGTTCTTAAATAATGGGGGGCGGGGCCACCTGGTGATCCCCCCCTCTGACGCACGGGACATGACGGGACTTCCCTGTGGCATTCCCTGTGACATCACAGGGAAGTCCCGTCAAGTCACCATGCGTCAGAGGGGGGCGGGGTCACCGGGTGGCCCCACCCCCCATTATTTAAGAACCGTCAGAAGAGGAGACGCATCACACAGCGGGAGCCTCCCTCCATGCCAGCATGGGTGCGGAGCGGCCCGGAGAAGAAAATGAAGAAGAGAAGAAGATGAAGAAGAAGATGAAGAAGAGAAGAAGATGAAGAGAAGAGCGGGAGCCTCCCCCCATGCCATGGGTGCGGAGCGGCCCGAGGAGAAGAAGATAGAAGACGCCACGGAGGAGATGCTGGACGAGAACGCCAGAGGAACAACCAGAAGAGCCAGAAGAACCAGAAGAAGAAGAAGAAGAAGATGAAGGAAGATAGAAGAAAGAAGAAAGAAGAAGCATTTAAATAAAGGAATTGTCAAAAACTGTCTCTTGTCATTTTTAACATTTTTGACAGTTTTTTAGTGAAATGGCCTTACCATTTCACACCGGGGGGTGGGATCTGGGGGTCCCCTTGTTAAAGGGGGCTTCCAGATTCCGATAAGCCCCCCGCTCGCAGACCCCCACAACCACCGGCCAGGGTTGTGGGGATGAGGCCCTTTTCCTCATCAACACGGGGACAAGGTGTTTTGGGGGGCTACCCCAAAGCACCCTCCCAATGTTGAGGGCATGTGGCCTGGTACGGTTCGGGGGGCGCTCTCTCGTCCCCCCCTCTTTTCCTGCGGCCTGCCAGGTTGCGTGCTCGGATAAGGGTCTGGTATGGATTTTTGGGGGGACCCCACGCCGTTTTTTTTTTTTATTTTGGCGCGGGGTTCCCCTTAAAATCCAGACCAGACCTGAAGGGCGCGGTATGGAATTTAGGGGGAACCCCACGTCATTTTTTTTTTTAAATTGTGGTTCGGGGTTCCCCTGTGGGGAATTCCCATGCCGTTTTTATCAATGAACTTTTATGTGTATTGTCGGACCGGCAATGCAATAGCCGCGAGTAGTTTTAAATGACTTTTTTCCTTTGAAATGTCATTTTGCTGTCAGACTGTTCTAAACACGGGTAACATGCGCCCCTTTACAGGCATACTATAGACACCCCCAGCTACGAAATTTAAAGGGATATTACACTTTTATTGTTTGACTTTAAGCATTATTAAAATCACTGCTCCTGAAAAAACTGACGTTTTTAAAACTTTTTTTTGCATTGATCCATGTCCCCTGGGGCAGGACCCAGGTCCCCAAACACCTTTTATGACAATAACTTGCATATAAGCCTTTAAAATTAGCACTTTTGATTATTCATGTTCGTGTCCCATAGACCTTAACGGTGTTCGCGTGTTCGAACAAACTTTTTTCCTGTTCGCATGTTCTGGTGCGAACCGAACAGGGGGGTGTTCGGCTCATCCCTAATACACAGTCTCCAACATATATATATCCACTGCATTCCAGTCTAGCCAAGCCTATATCTGACTGCAGGCCATTCCTGGTGTACGTTTTCAAATACACTTGCAGGCAGGCAGGTGATTCAGTGATCTGCAGTGCATAAAGATATATATACAGTCTCCTACATATATATCCACTGCATTCTAGTCTATCCAAGCCTATACCTGACTGCAGGCCATTCCTGGTGTTATTTTTCTAGTAAACTTCAGGCGGTGTTTTGCTAATCCAATTTTACAGCATGTCTGGAAGTCCACCAAGGACAGGCAGACGCTCACAGGCCACTAAAAGAGGGCAAGCAGGCTCTGTGTCTACAGCCAACAGTGCGGTCGTGGACATGGTGCATCCTCAGCATGTGGCACGCTTGTCCTTTTTTTTTACAGCTGGCCGTGTTGAGCCACAACATGCAGAAGAGTTGGTAGAGTGGATCACAAAGCCATCCTCATCTTCCTTATCCTCTGTCACCCAGGCCAAGAGAAGTTTGGCTGCCAATGCAGCTGCCAAATCGGCCTATTTCATCGGCTCAATGGCATCAGTCACTCCTTCCCTAGCCCCACCATCATGCCCTGAGGAGTCCCCCAAACTGTTCGACCACAGTGTCAGGTACATGGTGCAGGAGGATGCGCAGCATTTTGAAGGCTCCGATGATGGTACCCAGGTTGAGGATGAAGGCAGTAACGTGAGCCCAGAGAGAGGGGGTGTCCAAGAAGGACAAGAAACTGTCAGTCATGTTCCCTCAGCTGCAACATACTGCCAGGTTTGCTCCAGTGGCGAGGAGGGAGGGGATGATTAAGTCACTGACTCTACGTGGGTGCCTGATTGAAGACAGGCACCCACGTAGGACAGCCAACCGACTGCATCACACCGCAGAGCTCCGCATGTGCAGGGCACTGCTGACTCCACGCGTTTTTTCAAAAGTTCTCTGGTGTAGGCCTTTGAGACGTGTGCAGCAGATCGCACCACTGCTGTTTGCAACATATGTCTGAAGCGTATCAAGCATGGCCAAAACAGCAGCTGCTTGGGCACCACATGCTTGGCCAGACATATGTCGAGCTCCCATTCCGTTCCGTTGGCAACAGTACTTAAAAGACCCACACCAAAGAACAAGGCGGACCTCTCCTTGCTCCTCATCAGCTGGGATCTCCAACCCCACTATACCTTCAGTCTTCTCAGAGACCTACACTGAGAGGAATGAAGGTGTAGAATTAGGTAGAATTGGGTGTCCCAAGCTAAATCCTTGGCCAACACTATACCGCAACCCATTACTGCACTGCCTATTATAAATATGCATTTTTAACCTGATTTATGAATAAATTGTTATTTTTATCTAATCAGTAACCTTGATCATTCTGTTGCTAAAAGTAACCACTTTTTTAGGCTCATCTATAAAGGGCTTATCTCCCCCTTCCCCCCTGTTATGGTTTCCTAAATCCGATTGTAGCAGGCAAATTTCCCTACCCCAGTTGCTAAACTGTCGAAAGAAATTCGGTCCCAGTCATCCACATGCTCAACGGCTGAATACTAGTTTGGCTAAATTGCTAGCACTCCAACTGCTGCCTTTTCAGCTGGTAGACTCTGCCCCCTTTCGAGAATTTGTGGAATGTGCGGCAGGTTCCCAAATGCCATTTTTTTTCTCGGAAGGCCATTCTGGCTCTCTACCGGCATGTGGAAGACAATGTCTTGGCCTCGTTGGATGGGGCGGTCAGAGGTAAGGTGCATATTACCGCTGATTCATGGTCCAGCAGGCATGGACAGGGACGTTACCTTTCTTTCACGGCGCACTGGGTAACTCTGCTGGCAGCTGGGAAGGATGCAGGACAGCGTGCCGTAATGTTGGAGATTGTTCCGCCACCACGAGTCCAAAATGCTGGTAGTGGTGATTCTGTCACACCTCTCTCCTCCACCCCCTCCTCTTCTTCTTCCTCTATGGCCTCTTTCTGTGCAGATTTGTCCTCGGAACCAGCTGTGCTCAGTAGGTGTTCTAGGGGCTACGCAAGCCCTCAGGCAAAAAGATGCCATGCGGTGCTTGAGTTGGTCTGCTCAGGGGACAGGAGCCACACTGGGGCAGGGATTCTGGCAGCTCTGCAGGGGCAGGTTCAGAGGTGGTTGACACCATGCCAGCTTCGGCCAGGAATGGTGGTTTGCGACAATGGCACCAACCTCTTCTCCGCCCTCCAACAGGGACACTTCACACATGTTCCCTGTTTGGCTCACATCCTTAATTTGGTGGTGCAGCGGTTCTTGTGCAGGTACCCAGGCTTACAGGATCTCCTGAGGCAGGCCAGGAATGTCTGTGGGCATTTCTGCCGGTCTTATAATGCCAGTGCTCGGCTGGCTGACCTTCAAAAGAAATGCAACCTGCCCAAGAACTGCCTCATCTGTGACATGCCCACCAGGTGGAACTCAACGTTGGCAATGCTGCAGTGGCTGCACACAAAGCAGAGGGCCATCAATGAGTACCTGTGCGAGTATGGCACCAGGACAGGGTCAGGGGAGCTTGTTTTTTTTTTTTTGCCACGCCAGTGGCTAATGATCAAGGATGCATGCACTATCCAGTCACCATTTGAGGAGCCACGAGGATGGTGAGCAGTGACAGTGCCTGCATCAGTGATACTGTCCCTCTTGTCTTCCTGTTGTAGCACACGCTGCATGGAATAATGGACAGGGCACTTAAGGCAGAACAGAGGGAGGAAGAGGAGGACTTCCTTACCTCTCAAGGCCCCCTTTATTCAGACAGTATTCCTGCAGGCCCGCCTATCACACAGGAAGAGAAGGAGGAGGATTGTGCCAGCATGGAGGTGGAGCCTGGCACTCAGCATCAGCAGCAGTCTTCAAGGGATTGTTTTCAGTCACCAGAAATCCATGGACTTGTACGTGGCTGGGAGGAGGTGGCTGTGGATCATGTTGTCCTTAGTGACCCATTGGACTTTGGACCGAATGCCTCAGCAAACCTACGCTGCAGCCCTCCACCATTCGGGGCTTTATGGCAGAGTGGCCCGACAGAAGCCTTTCCTCAGTGCAAGACACATGAAAGCCCGCATGGAGTTTGCTAAAAAACACCTGAAGGACTCCAAGATGGTGAGAAATAAGATTCTTTGGTCTGTTGAGACCAAGATAGAACTTTCTGGCCTTAATCCAATTGAGCATCTCTGGAGAGACCTAAAAATGGCTGTCCACCAACGTTTACCATCCAACCTGACAGAACTGGAGAGGATCTGCAAGAAGGAATAGCAGAGGATCCCCAAATCCAGGTGTGAAAAACTTGTTGCATCTTTCCCAAAAAGACTCATGGCTGTATTAGATCAAAAAGGTGCTTCTACTAAATACTGAGCAAAGGGTCTGAATACTTAGGACCATGTCATATTTCAGTTTTTCTTTTTTAATAAATCTGCAAAAATGTCAACAATTGTGTGTTTTTCTGTCATTATGGGGTGCTGTGTGTACATTAATGAGGAAAAAAATGAACTTAAATGATTTTAGCAAATGGCTGCAATATAACTTATGCCCCATCGACAACAAAATCCTAGGATTTTTTCCGACGGATGTTGGCTCAAACTTGTCTTGCATACACACGGTCACACAAAGTTGTCGGAAAATCCGATCATTCTGAACGCGGGGACGTAAAACACGTACGTCGGGACTATAAACGGGGCAGTAGCCAATAGCTTTCATCTCTTTATTTATTCTGAGCATGCGTGGCACTTTGTGCGTCGGATTTGTGTACACACGATTGGAAATTCCGACAACGGATTTTGTTGTCGGAAAATTTTATAGCCTGCTCTCAAACTTCGTGTGTCGGAAAATCCGATGGAAAATGTGTGATGGAGCCTACACACGGTCGGAATTTCCGCCAACAAGGTCCTATCACACATTTTCCATCGAAAAATCCGACCGTGTGTACGGGGCATAAGAGTGAAAACTTTAAGGGGGTCTAATTACTTTCCGTCCCCACTGTATATCATGCCCCCCTGAGGTCATATCCACAGTAATCTCTAGCAGCCAATCAACAAACAGAAATCATGTGCTGTAACCTCTAGCAACTAATCAGTAAGCTGTAATGTGTGTTGTAACCTCTAGCAACCAGTCAGTGAGCGGTAATGATACACTGTAACCTCTGGCAACCAATCGCAATAGCTGCCTGATCTGATTCAGTAAACTGATTTTGAGTCTAGCTGCTATTTATTGTATGTCTCAGAGCAGGTGGAGAGCGAAACTGCATGGGGGGGGCCCCAAGAAAAGTTTTGCTCAGGGTCTAATCAATTTTAAAGACAGCCCTGCATGAAACCTATACCAAAAACATTCTTTTAGATGAAATGATTGAACACCCTCAAAGTTAGGCAGCCTGGAAGTCCTGCAGAGATTCCACATCCCAAAAAGGCTTAATTAGTGACATCGGTATCAGGGGCTTTATAGCTGGTAATCCAGGACTGATTCCTTTTTTTAAAAATGAAAAATTGTCCACGGAGTCTGTGGACAGATGCGTTCTATGATCAGTAACAAAACCTCCTGCAGCACTGAATGCCGTTCTGAAAGCACGCTGGATGCAGGGCAGCCCAACAACTCAATAGCATACTGGTCAAGTTCTGGCCAGTGGTCTATTCTCATGACCCAGTAAGTCAGTGGATCGTCAGTTGGAAAGCTCTCCATCTCTGTTTTGGCCCCGAGGTAATTGTCTACCATGTGATGCAGACGCTGCCGTTGGGAGGTGAAAGCTGACAGCCCTGGGCGGCGAGGACTAAAAAAATTCAGAAATGCCTTACTTAGGCGGACGCCTTCTCCAACGCTCCTCTCTTGACAACAGAAGACTCAAAACAACATTTTCCGCCTCACTGTAACCTACTGGAGTCAGGAAAAACGTTCAATAAAATCCTCTTTAACGTGTCCTCAAGAGATTTTATCTTCTGCACTCTCTGTGGGGACGGGATGAGTTCTGAGACCTTCCCCTTATAACGGTGGTCAAGGAGGGTTCCCAACCAGTAATCATCCTTCTCCTTTATGCCACGTTTTCTTGGGTCCTTTTGCAGGCTTTGAAGCATGAGGTTGCCCATGCGCCTCAAATTTGCAGAGGCATGAGAAGCAGACTCCTCCGGGTCACTCAGGATGACAGCATCTGGAACTTCCTCCTCCTAGCCACGTACTATTCCCAAGGGTCCTGGGGTTGGAAAGCCATCACTTATAGATTGACGCATGTCTTCCTCTTCTTCGAAGCCTATGAAAGTGCCAGAATCATGTTCCCCATGATTCTGCAGAGTCTGCTCCAGCAGGAACACAGCAGGGATTGTGTCACTGGTGCATGCACTGTCACTACTCACCATCCTTGTGGCCTCCTCAAATGGTGACAATACAGTGCATGCATCCTTAATGATCAGCCATTGGCATGGGGGAAAAAAGCCAAGGCGGCCTGAGCCCATCGTCGTGCCAGGTACTTCTTGAAAGCCCTCTGCTGCATGTATAGCCGCTGCAGCATTTTCAAAGTTGAGTTCCACCTGGTGGGCATGTCACAAATCAGGTGGTTTACGGGCAGGTGGAATTCCCGCTGAATTTCAGCCAACCGAGCGCTGGCTGTGTATGACCGCCTGAAATGGCTACAGACTCTTCTGGCCTTTTTTAGTACATCTTGCAACCCTGGGTACATACGTAGGAAACGCTGCACCACCAAATTGAGGACACGTGGCAGGCATGGCACATATGTCAACTTTCCCTGTCTAAGGGCGGACAAGAGGTTTGAGCAATTATCGGACACCACCATTCCTGGCTCCAGCTGGTGTGGTGTGAACCACCTCTGGGCCTGTCCCTGCAGGGCTGCAAGAATCTCTGCTCCTGTGTGGTTCCTGTCCCCTAAACACACCAGCTGAAGCACTGCATGGCACCTTTTAGCCTGACTAATGGAATAGCTCTTTGAACGCTTAGGGGGTACCTGATGTTCATAGGACAATTCTACAAAGGAGGGCATGGAGGTGGCGGAGGAGGAGGGGCTAGAGCTCACAGGTCTGACATCATCACCACCAGCTGTATGGAGACGTGGGGACTCAAAAAGCTGCAGCTCCAGCAAGCAGTGTTACCCAGTGTGCTGTGAATTAAATATATCGTCCCTGCCCATGCTTGCTGGACCACGTGTCAGCAGTAAGATGGATTTTACGGCTGACTGCCTTACCCAACGATGCCAAAACATTCCCTTCCACATGATGGTAGAGAGATGGAATGGCCTTATGTGAAAAGTAGTAGCGACTAGGAACCTGCCATTGTGGTACAGCACATTGTGCGAATTCACGGAAGGGGCCACCGGGCTGAAAGGCAGAAGTTGGAGAGCCAACAGCTTTGACAAGCTTGCATTTAGACACTGGGCATGTGGGTGTTTTTTTTTTTTGTTGCAGCAGATGGGGCAGACAAATTTTCCAGCTATGATCTACAGCTGGTGGTGTGCTGCTGGCAGATGTGCTGCTAGGACCTGGGACACCCTATGCTATACCATCATCCCTGTCAGTGGAGGCTGCTGAGAGGTAATGACTCGGTATAGCAGGGGCAGACTGAAGTGGGTAAGGAGGAGGGACAGATTTGTGCCCCTTTTGTGTGGCTTTTAGGTGCTCTTGCCAACAGGCTAAGTGGTTGGATGTTAAATGCCTTGTTAGGCATGTGGTACCCAAATGGTTGTTTTTTTTGCCACGTTTGATGTGCCTGAGACACAGTTCGCAGATGCGATCTGCTGCAGATGTGCTGAAAAGGGCCCAGACAGCTGAGCTTTGGGGAGTGGGCCGGGAGATAACAGTTGCAGAATGTGATGGAATAGGGTGGCTGCTCTCTACTCTTTCTTGATGTCGACCTCCTTGGAGTTGTGCCGCCTCACCTTCAGTTTCCTCCTCTGCTCTGTCTAGCACCCAAGTCGCATCAGTCACCTAATCATCATCATCTCCATCTCCTCCATCTTCATCATTATCACTAGCGACAACTTGGCAATATGCTGCGGCTTGGGGAACACGAATGCCAATTTGTCTACCAGTGTTCCTCCCTCTCTCTAGGCTCATGTTCCTGTCATCCTCAACCTCAGAACCAACATCTGAATCCAGTAATGGCTAGGCATCATCAAGGAGCAAGTGGCTGACGCTGTGGTCAAATAACTCAGCTGGCTCCTCAATGGCTGATGTTGGGGCTATGGCAGAAATAGATGTGGACAAGGAGGCAGGTTTATCCACTCTGGCAACTGTAGGGGACTGCACACTTGTCTCTGCTTGTGTGACAGAGGATGAGGAGGATGAGGAAGGTTTAGTAAGCCAGTCCACCACCTCCTCTGCATGCTGTGGCTAGATACAGTGGCGTTGTTAGGTGGGTGCGGGGTGTGCGGGCCGCACCGGGTGACACCCGCCAGAGGGGTGACACCCGTAGGTAGCGGCACACACCGCTACACTGCCCGCTGCGGCTTGTGCTGTGTCCCTCAGCACAGCGGACTGAAGCCGCCTCCCCCTCCTCTCTGTTTACTTCACACAGGAGGAGGAGGAGCCCGAGGGACACACACGGCTGTGTGCATCTGTCCGCGCTGTTCTGAGGTCTGTAATAAACTTTATGCATTACATACAGTATGTGGGTGGACATCATGTGCAGGGGGATTCTATACTAATGGGGGCGCTGCACTGGGGGATTCTATACTAATGGGGGCTCTGCACTGGGGGGATTCTATACTAATGGGGGGCTCTGCACTGAGGGGGATTCTATACTAATGGGGGGCTCTGCACTGAGGGGGATTCTATACTAATGGGGGGCTCTGCACTGAGGGGGATTCTATACTAATGGGGGCTCTGCACTGGGGGGGATTCTATACTAATGGGGGCTCTGCACTGGGGGGATTCTATACTAATGGGGGGCTCTGCACTGAGGGGGATTCTATACTAATGGGGGGCTCTGCACTGAGGGGGATTCTATACTAATGGGGGGCGCTGCACTGAGGGGGATTCTATACTAATGGGGGGCGCTGCACTGAGGGGGATTCTATACTAATGGGGGCTCTGCACTGGGGGGGATTCTATACTAATGGGGGGCGCTGCACTGAGGGGGATTCTATACTAATGGGGGGCGCTGCACTGAGGGGGATTCTATACTAATGGGGGGCGCTGCACTGAGGGGGATTCTATACTAATGGGGGGCGCTGCACTGGGGGATTCTATACTAATGGGGGCTCTGCACTGGGGGGGATTCTATACTAACGGGGGCGCTGCACTGAGGGGGATTCTATACTAATGGGGGGCGCTGCACTGGGGGATTCTATACTAATGGGGGCTCTGCACTGGGGGGATTCTATACTAATGGGGGGCTCTGCACTGAGGGGGATTCTATACTAATGGGGGGCTCTGCACTGAGGGGGATTCTATACTAATGGGGGGCGCTGCACTGATGGGGATTCTATACTAATGGGGGGCTCTGCACTGAGGGGGATTCTATACAAATGGGGGGCGCTGCACTGGGGGATTCTAAACTAATGGGGGCTCTGCACTGGGGGGATTCTATACTAATGGGGGGCGCTGCACTGAGGGGGATTCTATACTAATGGGGGGCGCTGCACTGAGGGGGATTCTATACTAATGGGGGGCGCTGCACTGGGGGATTCTATACTAATGGGGGGCTCTGCACTGAGGGGGATTCTATACAAATGGGGGGCTCTGCACTGAGGGGGATTCTATACAAATGGGGGGCTCTGCACTGAGGGGGATTCTATACTAATGGGGGCTCTGCACTGAGGGGGATTCTATACTAATGGGGGGCTCTGCACTGAGGGGGATTCTATACTAATGGGGGGCGCTGCACTGATGGGGATTCTATACTAATGGGGGGCTCTGCACTGAGGGGGATTCTATACTAATGGGGGGCTCTGCACTGAGGGGGATTCTATACTAATGGGGGGCTCTGCACTGAGGGGGATGTCTATACTGATGGGGGCTCTGCACTGAGGGGGATTCTATACAAATGGGGGGCTCTGCACTGAGGGGGGAATCTATACTAATGGGGGGCTCTGCACTGAGGGGGGTATTTTATACTGATGGGGGAGTCTGCACTGACGGGGGATTCTATACTGATGGGGGTCAGCACTGGGGGGGGTGTATGTACTGATGGGGCGGTCTGCACTGAGGTGGGAGGTTGATACTGATGGAGGGGGGTCTGCAGACTCTGTACTGAGGGAGGGTTTCTGTACTGATGGGAGGTCTGTACTGAGGGAGGGGGTCAGTACTTAGTGGGGGGTCTATACTGAGGAAAGGGGGTCTGCACTGAGCGGGGGTCTGTACTGATGGAGGGGGTCTGTACTGAGGGAGGGGGTCTGTACTTAGTGGGGGGGTCTATATTGATGGAAGGGGGTCTGTACTGAGGGAGGGGGGCTATATTGATGGAGTGGGGTCTGTAGTTAGTGGAGGGGGGTCTGTACTGAGGTAGTTGGTGGAGGGGGGTGACACCAATTTTTTTGGCACCGGGTGACACCAACCCTAGTGACGCCACTGGCTAGATAGCACGGGCAAACTCACTAAACAGAGAAAATTATGCCCTGCTTGAGGAGTGACCACCACGTCCACCTTTGCCTGTGGACAAATTTGTTGCTGGCCCTCTTAGAGTGCAAAGGGAACGTCTGCCTCTCCTTGTTGTCCTCCCAGACATTATTGGGATGGAGGTGGCGGCGCTTATAAGCAAATGTAAAGAAGAAATTGAAATCTGTACGTAGATGCACTTTAATCTATGTAAAGAGATGTTTGGTGCACTTTAATTTGAGTACTCAAGCTACACAGACACACTCCACGGATACACTATAGTATACTGCAATATAATACGCCAAACGTACAGTGATGCACAGAACTATATGGCATTAAACTGGCAGTAACGCACGCAAAACGATATGGCATTAAACCGGCAGTAACACACACAAAACGATATAGCGTTAAACTGGTAGTAACACACTCAAAACTATATGGCATTAAACTGGCAGTAACACACACAGAAGTAAATGGCGTTAAACTGGCAGTAATGCACAAAACTATATGGCGTTAAACCTGGCAGTAACACACACAGAACTATATGGCGTTAAACTGGCAGTAACGCACGCAAAACTATATGTTGTTAAACTGGCAGTAATGCACACAGAACTATATGGCGTTAAACTGGCAGTAACGCACGCAAAACAATATGGCGTTAAACTGTCTGTAACGCACATAAAACGATATGGCGTTAAACTGGCAGTAATGCACACAGAAGTAAATGGCATTAAACTGGCAGGAACGCACATAAAACGATATAGCGTTAAACTGGCAATAACACACACAGAAGTAAATGGTGTTAAACTGGCATTAATGCAGACAGAAGTAAATGGTGTTAAACTGGCAGTAACGCAGTCAAATAGATGTGTTCAACTACTCTAGCTAATGTCAAGATTACTGACACAGTCTCACTACACTACACTGAAACTATATGAGCTGTCCCTACTCCAAACTAATGTATGTATGACTGACACCGTGTCACTACTACTACAGTGAAACTATCTGAGCTGTCCCTACTCTAACTACACACTATGCAAAACTGAATGATGTTCCTCCTCACAACACTCACACTATCCCTAGACTGACACTAAACTAATATTCTACACTGACAATTGAAGCAAAATAGCACAGTATAGCACACTAACTAATAGCACTGAACAGAGCCCTGTTCTCTCTCTCTCCACACCGAAATCACACCATTGAATCACCACCATCACTGCCATTGAAAGAATACTTTTATACTGTGGGGCGGGAATGAGCCATGATTGGATAAAGTCATGATGACAGTGTCCAATCATGACTCTGACAGTGCTCTGTGCCCTGATTGGCTGAAGCTTTCACTGCTTCGGCCAATCAGGGCTTGCAATGCACTGTTCAGCACCGCAATGCATGGTGGTCTGTTGGGGGGGGGGTGCAAACAAACGGTCAAACTACATGTTTGTTCGGCTGTTCTTTGAACGTCCGAACAGCTAAAGTTCAGCCCGAACTTATGCTCGGGCCGAACCATTCACCCATCCCTAATAATATTTACTCTCCTGGACACTTTATGGACATTTCTTTCTTTTATGTTTAAAGTCACAAGTGTATTTACTGAAAGAAGAACTATGCACTATAAGTGGGAAAAAAATGCAGCGCTAAGAAGTAATAGGAAGTTAGGGTGTAGTGAAACAATTAAGTAAGAGATGCTGTACTGAACAGTAAAGCATATGTGCAAAAACCATAAGTGAAATGAAATGAACAAACACAGTATAAAGTGTCCACATATGGTAAATGGATGATTCCAAACTCAAATTATTAAGAGGAACTGGTATGGCCAAAAAAATGATGTGAAACTAGAAAATAAAGTCAATGGTGCACGGTGTGGATCTGTGACTGAGTCAACAACGGGGTACAGAACTTCCGTAGCTGTAAACCAACATCTCGATATGGGGCATCAGAATGAAAACATCAGGAAGTAAGATAAGATGGGTACTCTTACCAGATGACGTGGACTCCACTGTCATATGACATGGAGTCAATGGTGCATGGAGCCAAACCTAGGCTGGAAAACGATATCCGGAACGGTGGAACCTCTGTCTCCCTTCTTGACTTCTCTGGTGGGGTGAAGAAACATCAGGAAGGGCCGCCAACTGGATATCAGCCAATAGACCTCAAGGATGTGTTCCAAGGAGAAGCCGGGGACAGATTTGATCCAGACCCCGTGATGGAAGTAGGGCTACTGGAAGGCAGTTTCTTGCATCGGGATAATATGCAAATAAAAAATAAAAAGCTTCTGCATAGTGCAGGTAAACCAGGGATTTTTATTTCTAAAAAATACCATACAAAAAATGGATAAAAGTGATCACAATTAAAATAAAATCTAAGCAGCGTAAGGAAGGGGAGATCGCCCGACGCGTTTCGACCAAGGGGGTCTTCAACAGGGGCATGAGCTTCTCCCTTCACGCTGCTCCTATATATAAATATCTAATCCAATAAGATAACCCCTATAGCCAATCACAGTGGAGCTACAAAGGTCAAGTAATCAGGAACTGGATCCTGTTGATCGCTAGACCAATCAGAATCATGAATAAAACAGCCGGTGAGTGTAGGACCCAATAGCGCAGTCTAATAATGAGACTGATGCCTGGAGACCTCCCCACCGCATGGCAAACAATAGTAGACATCACTTCCTGGTAATGCATCACTTCCTGGTCAAATAGTGGACATCACTTCCTGGTAATGAATCACTTCCTGGTCATGTGATGTGGTGTGAAGGGGCGGTGTCCCGGCTCCCTGACCCAATCAACAACCACCAAAAGGTGCACAGGATGGGAGAGGGTAGTCACGGAAACCGAATCTCCTCAGCTCAAGTCCCGATCACATGATTGGATCTGGTGCTGTCACATGGCTAAAAACATCAATGTGAAAATCAACAATAATAATGGCAAACACTAGATGGCAGCACTAAAGTGAAACAGTGCTAGCAAGTGGTGATAAACCAAAACAGAAAATAAACATTACTGAACAATACTAAGCAGCATTACCTAAATCGGACACAAGATGTCCCAAATAGATCTATACCAGTACATACAAAATATACATAGCAATGAAAGAAAAAATTATAAAAATATTAACATGGCTGTTAGGTAATCTATTACAAATAATCAATATATTAAATTGAATAAATAATAAATGTAATTTCCCAATATAAGATTGGAAAATTAGAAAATAAAAACATGGAACAAATTGGTATTGTAAGGAAAAGAAATGAATGAAAAAAGACACTAATAGCGCAATAATGAATCAGCAAAAAAAAAAAAAAAAAAAAAAGGGGAGGGGGGGGGGCAAATGGAACACCCATACCTAAAAGGGACATAAAAAATGAACAAGCAGAAATGGAAAAATCGTACATGAAAAATACATGACTACTAGGATGTATTGATAAACGAGTTGAGGTCCCACTCGACGTTCATCCCAAACGGAAAGAAGGACCTCAACTCGTAGATCCAGTAGGTTTCGAGGCGTGATACGCCACGTAATCGCGATTCACCCCTCCAGTGTGGGACAAATCTGTCTATGACCTGGAAGAGGGTGCCTGAAGGGTCTCTATTATGATGTTGCAAATAGTGTCTTGGTACCGTATGTTTGCTCTTTCCCCCTTTAATGCCGGTGATATGCTCATTGACACGAATGGAGAAGGTCCTGATGGTACGTCCGACATATTGTTTATGACAAGGACATGTTATCAAATAAACAATATATTGAGATGCACATGTGGCAAACTCCTTCATGTGATATACACGAGACGTTACTGTGGATGTAAAGGTTAGTAGCTTTTGTCTGCCTGCACTATTGTGGTGGCATACGTTGCACTTACGGCAAGGGTAAAAACCCTTGCAGTCTTGGAAGAAGGATATCTTTTTGGGTGGATCGATAACATTAGGGGCAATCTGCCCCTGAATGGATCGTGCACCTCTAAAAATCACTGGTGCTCGTTCGGGAAGAACGGGACCCAATAGTCTATCATTCAAAAGCACCTTCCAATGTTTCTTAAGGATGTTTTTGACCTGTTTAGACTGTATAGAATGCGTGGTGGTGAAAGCCCACTTAAAACTAGAGTCTGAGGTATTTTTGGGACGCTCCGTCAATGTGGCCGTTCTATCCACAGCCAAGACGGCATTAATCTCCTCATCCAAATGGTCTAGTCCATAACCCTTTTCAAGAAATCTTTTCTTGAGCAACTGTGATTGGACTAAAAAATCGGATGTTTTGCTACAGTTGCGGCGTAGCCTAAGGAATTGGCCACGTGGGATTGCTTTAAGCCATTGTTCTTGATGGCAACTCTCGACCGGAATGTACCCATTCCGGTCGGTGGGTTTGAAATAGGTTTTGAATTCCAAGTGGTCCTCCATGGCCATAATCTCTAAATCAAGGAAATGAACATGAGAGGAGCTGGCCTCATAGCTTAGGGAGATACCCCTATCATTGGAGTTTAAGATGGTCATATAGTCATCCAGGGACTGGCGATCTCCATCCCATAGGAGGAGGATGTCGTCTATGTACCTGGCCCAGAGGACTAACTCTGGCCTCCGGTCAACATAGACGACATCCTCCTCCCATTGTGCCATAAAAAGATTGGCGAGGCTGGGCGCGAATTTAGCGCCCATAGCCACGCCTCTCTTCTGTAGGAAGAACTGGTTCTGAAACCAGAAGTAATTGTGCCGAGTGGCAAAACGCAACAGTTGCATAATAAAGTTACGCTGTAGGAAGGGAAGTTGGGAATCCCTAGACAAAAAACTCTCGACCGCTTCAAAGCCAAGCCGATGGGGTATGCACGTATAAAGTGCCGCCACATCGGCTGTGGCAAGGAGCATCCCTTTTTTGAAAGGCGTGGATTCTAAAAGTTTGATGGTGTCCCTCGTATCCTTTAAATACGAAGTGGTAGATCTAACCAGTGGTTGTAAATAGTGGTCCACGTATTTACCAATTCGAGCTGTGACCGAGTCAATCCCGCTGACTATGGGTCGGCCAGGGGGATTGACTGGGTCCTTATGGACCTTGGGAAGATAATAAATTGTAGGGATACGAGGAGCAAGGGGGACCAAAAAGCTTTTTTCTTTTTTGTTCAGAATCCCTAAAGAAAAACCCTCATTGACAAGATGTAATAACTCTTTTTTATAAATGGTGGTCGGGTCATTAGGAATGACACTATATGTGTCAGTATCACTCAACAGTCTATACATTTCCTTAAGATAATTGGCTTTATCCAAAACTACAATACCACCCCCCTTGTCTGCGGGGCGGATAATGAGATTTTTCCTTTCGCACAACATTTCAAGTCCCTTTTTAACCTCAGATTTTATATAAACTCTTTTTTTATTACGAGACAATTTTTCAAGGTCTTCCAGCACAAGATTTTTAAACACCTGTACTGAGGGGGCCAAAGACCCAGGGGGATTGAATAAGGAGGGATTGCTCAATCCCGAGTGCAAGACAGTCCTTGATTCGGACGTGGTGGCTGAAATTCGAGGAGTAATACTCTCCGTCTGGGAAGGTAGGATGGTTTGAGCCAAAAAATGTCTCTGGACACTGAGTTTTCGTGTGTACTTAAGAACATCAATGAAGGTGGAGAACCTATTAAGGGGTCTGGGAGGAACGAACTTCAGACCTTTGTCAAGGACTGTTTGTTCTGCCTTGGTCAGAGTACAGGAACTAAGATTAAAAATGCCTGTATTCCCTAGGTCCTTTTCCTTTTGGCCTTGGACCCTCCACCCCCCTCTGGTCCCTCTTTTCCTTCTGAATTTCTCGGGTGCCCTTCCACAGACCTGTGAAAACCCAAAGGTTGGGTGGGACCCGAGTAATTAGAATTGGAGTAGTAGGGTGTTCTATTATAAGAAGCCATATCCCCATCGTAATGTGAATATGGATCTGAAAAATTACCGTAAGAATCATTATCATACAGTGGAGCAAAACGGTTATTGGTGTGAACCGGAGTACGGTAACCATAATCCGGATCATACTGTGACCTTTGACCGTTAGGTCCATGGTTTCCATTTGGAGGAGGGCCTCTGGGATACTGTCTGTATTGAGAATCTACTGATGGATTATTGTACTGGCCCCTTCCTCTCCCTCTGGGTCCACCTCCTCCCCGCAACCGCGGGGTGGGTGGAAGAAGAGGGGGTGGGGGGAAATCCCTTGGGGGTTGGGCAGGCAGCGGTCTAGGTCCTGGTCTATTAGACCCAGAACGTTTATGTCCCTGTACCTGGGGAGGTTCGTAGATTAATCTCCTAGTTTGATGTGCAACTACAGGAACAAAGGTGTCACCAGAAGAGGGGTCACTGTTGGTGGGGGGAGTATTCAAATTCTTTTTTTGCCATCCATATACCAAATTAGAAGTGTAATCAGTGAAGTCCCTATTATATTTTTTTTTTTTTTGTTTTTTTATTCCTTTGTTCTTTTTCTTCTCTTTCAAGAATACTTTTCAAATTAGTGGACAGAGAAATGTACTCCGCTGTACCCTTGTGTGGTGTCAACTTGTCTCGAAGATCTTTAATTTCTGAATCTATAAGGGACAACTTGACACTTTTTCTGTCCACTAAGAACTGTAAAAGTTTTAACCCGGTTTAATTAAAATATTTGAACCAAGATTCAAGATCTGGCTCATCTTGTTGGGGATGGATATCCCACCTCAAGCCTCTAGGAACCATCCCTTCTTTGATGTACTGTTCCAGGAAAGCCTTATCCCATTGAAGATGTATTTCACTCACCATCAGGTTTTTAAGCCTGATGAACATCCCACTCATCTCTGAATCAGGGTTGGTATTAATAAACACCCCATCAGTGTTTAGAGATCTGGACGTTCTGTACTCAAACACATCCATCTTGTTAGCAGTGATGGGAAAAGAGGACTAAATAAAAGAAGGAGAGCAGCTGTGTACAAAAAGTCAAAAAGGTACAAGAGAATAAGAAAACACTGCGCTCTAATAGCAAAAATAAAATATATGTGAGCCAGCAGCTGCATACATTGTGACAAACAATAACTGGTAAATGGGAAAAAAATACAGCGCTAAGAAGTAATAGGAAGTTAGGGTGTAGTGAAACAATTAAGTAAGAGATGCTGTACTGAACAGTAAAGCATATGTGCAAAAACCATAAGTGAAATGAAATGAACAAACACAGTATAAAGTGTCCACATATGGTAAATGGATGATTCCAAACTCAAATTATTAAGAGGAACTGGTATGGACCAAAAAATGATGTGAAACTAGAAAATAAAGTCAATGGTGCACGGTGTGGATCTGTGACTGAGTCAACAACGGGGTACAGAACTTCCGTAGCTGTAAACCAACATCTCGATATGGGGCATCAGAATGAAAACATCAGGAAGTAAGATAAGATGGGTACTCTTACCAGATGACGTGGACTCCACTGTCATATGACATGGAGTCAATGGTGCATGGAGCCAAACCTAGGCTGGAAAACGATATCCGGAACGGTGGAACCTCTGTCTCCCTTCTTGACTTCTCTGGTGGGGTGAAGAAACATCAGGAAGGGCCGCCAACTGGATATCAGCCAATAGACCTCAAGGATGTGTTCCAAGGAGAAGCCGGGGACAGATTTGATCCAGACCCCGTGATGGAAGTAGGGCTACTGGAAGGCAGTTTCTTGCATCGGGATAATATGCAAATAAAAAATAAAAAGCTTCTGCATAGTGCAGGTAAACCAGGGATTTTTATTTCTAAAAAATACCATACAAAAAATGGATAAAAGTGATCACAATTAAAATAAAATCTAAGCAGCGTAAGGAAGGGGAGATCGCCCGACGCGTTTCGACCAAGGGGGTCTTCAACAGGGGCATGAGCTTCTCCCTTCACGCTGCTCCTATATATAAATATCTAATCCAATAAGATAACCCCTATAGCCAATCACAGTGGAGCTACAAAGGTCAAGTAATCAGGAACTGGATCCTGTTGATCGCTAGACCAATCAGAATCATGAATAAAACAGCCGGTGAGTGTAGGACCCAATAGCGCAGTCTAATAATGAGACTGATGCCTGGAGACCTCCCCACCGCATGGCAAACAATAGTAGACATCACTTCCTGGTAATGCATCACTTCCTGGTCAAATAGTGGACATCACTTCCTGGTAATGAATCACTTCCTGGTCATGTGATGTGGTGTGAAGGGGCGGTGTCCCGGCTCCCTGACCCAATCAACAACCACCAAAAGGTGCACAGGATGGGAGAGGGTAGTCACGGAAACCGAATCTCCTCAGCTCAAGTCCCGATCACATGATTGGATCTGGTGCTGTCACATGGCTAAAAACATCAATGTGAAAATCAACAATAATAATGGCAAACACTAGATGGCAGCACTAAAGTGAAACAGTGCTAGCAAGTGGTGATAAACCAAAACAGAAAATAAACATTACTGAACAATACTAAGCAGCATTACCTAAATCGGACACAAGATGTCCCAAATAGATCTATACCAGTACATACAAAATATACATAGCAATGAAAGAAAAAATTATAAAAATATTAACATGGCTGTTAGGTAATCTATTACAAATAATCAATATATTAAATTGAATAAATAATAAATGTAATTTCCCAATATAAGATTGGAAAATTAGAAAATAAAAACATGGAACAAATTGGTATTGTAAGGAAAAGAAATGAATGAAAAAAGACACTAATAGCGCAATAATGAATCAGCAAAAAAAAAAAAAAAAAAGGGGGGGGGGGGGGCAAATGGAACACCCATACCTAAAAGGGACATAAAAAATGAACAAGCAGAAATGGAAAAATCGTACATGAAAAATACATGACTACTAGGATGTATTGATAAACGAGTTGAGGTCCCACTCGACGTTCATCCCAAACGGAAAGAAGGACCTCAACTCGTAGATCCAGTAGGTTTCGAGGCGTGATACGCCACGTAATCGTGATTCACCCCTCCAGTGTGGGACAAATCTGTCTATGACCTGGAAGAGGGTGCCTGAAGGGTCTCTATTATGATGTTGCAAATAGTGTCTTGGTACCGTATGTTTGCTCTTTCCCCCTTTAATGCCGGTGATATGCTCATTGACACGAATGGAGAAGGTCCTGATGGTACGTCCGACATATTGTTTATGACAAGGACATGTTATCAAATAAACAATATATTGAGATGCACATGTGGCAAACTCCTTCATGTGATATACACGAGACGTTACTGTGGATGTAAAGGTTAGTAGCTTTTGTCTGCCTGCACTATTGTGGTGGCATACGTTGCACTTACGGCAAGGGTAAAAACCCTTGCAGTCTTGGAAGAAGGATATCTTTTTGGGTGGATCGATAACATTAGGGGCAATCTGCCCCTGAATGGATCGTGCACCTCTAAAAATCACTGGTGCTCGTTCGGGAAGAACGGGACCCAATAGTCTATCATTCAAAAGCACCTTCCAATGTTTCTTAAGGATGTTTTTGACCTGTTTAGACTGTATAGAATGCGTGGTGGTGAAAGCCCACTTAAAACTAGAGTCTGAGGTATTTTTGGGACGCTCCGTCAATGTGGCCGTTCTATCCACAGCCAAGACGGCATTAATCTCCTCATCCAAATGGTCTAGTCCATAACCCTTTTCAAGAAATCTTTTCTTGAGCAACTGTGATTGGACTAAAAAATCGGATGTTTTGCTACAGTTGCGGCGTAGCCTAAGGAATTGGCCACGTGGGATTGCTTTAAGCCATTGTTCTTGATGGCAACTCTCGACCGGAATGTACCCATTCCGGTCGGTGGGTTTGAAATAGGTTTTGAATTCCAAGTGGTCCTCCACTCTAAATCAAGGAAATGAACATGAGAGGAGCTGGCCTCATAGCTTAGGGAGATACCCCTATCATTGGAGTTTAAGATGGTCATATAGTCATCCAGGGACTGGCGATCTCCATCCCATAGGAGGAGGATGTCGTCTATGTACCTGGCCCAGAGGACTAACTCTGGCCTCCGGTCAACATAGACGACATCCTCCTCCCATTGTGCCATAAAAAGATTGGCGAGGCTGGGCGCGAATTTAGCGCCCATAGCCACGCCTCTCTTCTGTAGGAAGAACTGGTTCTGAAACCAGAAGTAATTGTGCCAAGTGGCAAAACGCAACAGTTGCATAATAAAGTTACGCTGTAGGAAGGGAAGTTGGGAATCCCTAGACAAAAAACTCTCGACCGCTTCAAAGCCAAGCCGATGGGGTATGCACGTATAAAGTGCCGCCACATCGGCTGTGGCAAGGAGCATCCCTTTTTTGAAAGGCGTGGATTCTAAAAGTTTGATGGTGTCCCTCGTATCCTTTAAATACGAAGTGGTAGATCTAACCAGTGGTTGTAAATAGTGGTCCACGTATTTACCAATTCGAGCTGTGACCGAGTCACTATAGCTGTGAACTATGCACTATAAGTGCATCAAGGTCGTCCTTAAAGGATTTTTTGTACTGGCCAAGAATAAGTATATAATCTCATGAATTATTTTATATAAAAGTGCACTACAGTGCCATCTTTATTGAACATGTAGAAAATATCTGTATATAAAAGGTAACAATAGAAAATACAAATATGCAAAGTGCAAATACAAACACTATATATACATCCAATTGCATACAGAAGATGTGACACCCGTGTGCCTACAGCCCGCAGCCTATAAGTAGAGGGTCAAGCGGATGAAGTATATAGCACGTAACCCGACATGTTTCGGAAATAGGTATGTATTACTCCTTCATCAAGGGATTTACAATTGGGTGCTCAAATCTCTATCTGTAATGTAAATTTCAAAAATAGTAAAATGGTAAAAGAATATATATATATATCGTCATAAATTATATGCGACTGCAATTTTGTGATATATGCGATTTTGTGATTATAGAAAAAGGTACAAAAAAGTTTCCAGGTGGTCTAAGAAAACTAGTCATACTTACATCAATCTGTTTCATAAAAACAAACAGGAAATAACAAAAACGGAGGTTGAACAGCGTAAATAGGAGCAAGCTGGTTTGAATGATCCACAAAACACAAGAAGGGCGGCCAGGGATGCAATGCAAGGCACTGCAACACTTTCACAAGGGATGGCCGATAGAGATCTGTGTATTTAAAGTATGATATCATGAGTATACAGGGCATATAATTGAGCCGATGTTTCGCTGGAAGACTTAACAGTCATTCAGCCATATTAGAAAAACATTTAGGGTAAAGTCTTTCAGTGTTCAAGTGTATAAGACAGAGTATTTTCAAATTACCTTGTGGTTATTCATTAATCTCCTGAGACGCAGACCTCCAGGCAGCAGTTCAAAACTGACAGGTGCCCAAGGAGTGTCTGCGTCTCATGTAGGACAGCTGATTGGACATCAGCCAATCAGTGTCCACTCCACGATATCAGCTGCATGACAAGCAGCTGTGTGTGGAGATCTGGCATCCCCCTGACGCCGAGGCGCGTGGCGTAGCCACGCCCCTAGGGGCGTGATGACGTCACGCGTCTCAACGTCACCGGCGGGTATACGGTCTCGATGCGAGCAGAGGGGCCAGCATGGGGAACCGTCCAAGAGCTCGTCCACATGCAAAAGGCCCAGGGGACACGCAAGCAAGTGCTGCCCCATGGCCATGCATGTGTGGAGCTTACCCGCCGGGTGTCCGTGTGCGCGTACGCTCTCCGCATCCGAGAACATGCGCCATCTTGTGGATAGAATAGAAAGTGGACAAAAAAACAGCCTGCTGTACATAAATGAGTAAAGCAAAAAACGGGAGAGAAAAGCATGTTATGCAATTGACCTCTGATTACATATAAAAGATTGCTGGGTAGCAATCAATTCTATACAAATACTGGTAAAAAAAGCAGAATACTTGAATATTAATCAGTTTAAAGCAAGTGATGGTACAAAACGCAAAAAACCTGAATGCATACAATATACAAACACATGATAGTGTGGCAATAATTTTTGGTCAGGGGCAGTCTAAATGTATATGGACATGGTAGCCCATATCCGTTCCTGTATCTATCTTGAAATGTCTGATATAGATGTACATGTGATAGTGAATGGCAGATAATAAAAAAAAAAAAAAAAAAAAGGAAAAGAAAAAGAAAAATTAAATACATAAGATTAATATTAGATTAGAAGACGAAAACAGACAGCAAACCATATTTGGAAGTCCCTACAGATCCAATTCACAAACCCCTGATGAAAAACCAGGAAGGAATGGTTTGAAGTTGAAGGCCCCATTAAGACCAGGTGGATGGTTTGCCCGTAAGTTGTGTATCCATCTAAGTTCGCACTGGAGAAGGCGCTTGTTGAAATCGCCTCCTCTCGGATTGAAGTGGATGCGGTTAAGGGCTAAAAAGTATATTTTGGGGATCGATAAAGGATGAGCCATTGCCATGTGACGACCAATCGGCAAGTCTGGATCGCGTTTGCGTATGGTGCCAAGATGTTGGTAAATGCGTTTCCAGAACTCATTTATGGTCTTGCCAACATAGTAGCACCTGCATTCGCTGGTTAACAAATATACTATTGCTGAGGTTTTGCAGTTAACATAATGCCTGGGAGTGAACAGCTGGCCATTGGGCAGAATGATATTTTTTCGTCTGTCCATATATTGGCAATAATGGCATCCCCCACACATATATGTCCCCAATGTTTTAAAAGGATCGCCTCTACAGGCTTTGTACTCACTGTTGACTACTTTGTCTCCTATGGATGGCGGTCTCCTGTAAGTAACTGCTGGAACACTAGGGACAAAGGGGGACAAAGTTTGGTCCATTGTTAATAAATGCCAGTATTTGTTCAAAATGCGTTTTACCTGCTTGTGTTGTGATGAGTATGTTGTGATAATTCTAATTGTTTCGTCTTTACTGGGTTGTTTTTGTGCATTAAGTAGGTCACGACGAGGTTGATTACGGGCTCGTTTGTACGCTTTTTTTAAACAAGTGTTTGAATATCCTCTTTCGAGGAGTCTCTTTTTTAAAATATTGGCTTCCGTTTTGAATCCAGCATCATCGGAACAATTACGGCGTGCTCTTAAATACTGGCTATATAGTATGGAGGCCAAGAGGGGCCTGGGGTGGAAACTACTTGCATGAAGCAAGGAATTGCCTGCTATGGGCTTGCGGTATAGTTCACTGGAAAGATTACCATTTGATGATCTTTTGATCAACACATCTAAAAACGTAATGAGTCATCGTGAATTTTAGATTAAAGTCGTTCTTATTAACGCAGTTGAGAAATTGGTGTAATAGTTTGGTTGGCCCATCCCAAATGAGGAATATATCATCTATGTAACGTTGCTACGTTATAACACGGCGCATATACATAGACAGTGACTCTTGAACAAGCAGTGAATGTTCCCACTCCCCCAGGTACAGATTAGCGTACGATGGGGCACAACATGTCCTCATCGCCACGCCCTGTACTTGGAGGTAGTGGGAACCATCAAAGCAAAAAAAGTTGTGATGAAGTATAAATTCAAGAGAAGTCATAATGAATTCAGTATATTTGGGTTCAGAGTCACTGTACTGTTACAAAATGTGTCGTATAGCCGCTAGGCCTTTGGCATGGGGGATAGTGCAATAAAGAGATTCCACATCGATGGCTACCAGTTGGGTGCCCTCTTCTATGTGTATATCCTGAATAATCTGTAAAAATAGTATCACGTACATACAATGATAGGCAGGTAACTAGGGGCTTTAGGTGGTTATCGACTACACGGCTGAGATTCTCTGTCAGACTTCCACAGCCTGAGACGATGCATAGAAAGTTGCCTCTCTGGGGTGACTGATCCTAATGAACTCCCAAAGTTGTTTTGATATTGCATTATAATGAAATGCAGTGTCAACAAGTGTATAAAAGTCTTGAGTAAATTTATCCAATAGTGATTTGGAAATAGGACGATACCACTCGAGATTTTGTAATATATCCATACACATCTCGGTGTATTGTGCACTGTCCATAACCACGACGTTGCCACCCTTGTCGGAGGGTTTGATGACAACGTCATGGTTACAAGACAGCGCCTCCAATGCCAACCGTTCATCACGGCTGAGATTGGGATGTGGATGTAAAAAACTTTTCATCTTGTTGATATCAGTCGATACCAATTTGAGAAAAGCAGCAGCGTTGGGGTTGGAGCTGGGCGAGGGGTATAAAGTGGATTTGTTTTTAAGTAGGGGTTCAGAAGTGTATACATACGTGTGTGAAGTGGATGTAGCATCCATGTTCACAGTAGGGTCATAGGTGTTTTCCTGGGTCAGAGGATTTTCGGTTTCGTTCTCGTCTAGTAAGGCAACAAGATTGTCTAGTGCTTGAATCTCTTGATTTGTAAGCCTCTGTTCCGTCATGGGTTTTTTTGCATATAGGCTTTTAAGTAAAACCTTGCGGATAAATAAATGTATATCTTTAATGGCTCCAAATCTGTCCAAACGAGTGTCTAGGCAGAAAGTGAGGCCACGTCCTAGAACAGCCAACTCGTGTTCATTGAGTGAATGTGAGGACAAATTAACTACATTTAGCGTGGTTGATGTTGGTTGGTCTTGTGAGCCTTGGACGACTGTGTTTTTGTTTGTTTCTGATGCGTCTGCATGCGGCCTCGCATTTGGTCTAAAAAAGTTTCAAGGGGCATAGATTGTAATTGTGGCATAGTGGGCATATTGGATGATGTATTTAAAGACGATCCGGAACAACTAGCCGGAGTCTGTACATCTGATGTGTCACTGTTGGGATGGTGGCTCGAGTGAAAGCCGTTACCTGCCTGTGAGGGGGAGCTCTCCATGTGTAGGGACTCATCATATGATTCATTGCCCTGACGACGCCGTTTGAATTGTCGATGACCCTTGCTGTGGGTAGAGGGCTGTAAGGAAGAAGAGATAGATGAGTGTGCAGAAGTTTCAGATGCATTTTTATGTTTATTTTTTTTGTGTTTTTTTAGAAAAATTGTTACTTGTGTTGGTTTGCCATTTATAGGCTCTACCATCTTCAAAGGCCTTCCTATCTCGTTGTAGTTTTTTATCCTTTTTAATTAATATATCTTTGTTAAACTGTTCCAAATGTCGTTTTAGTCTTTCTTCTGACTCAGAGAAGGACACATGGGTTCTTAACAATGACATTTGGTTTTGTAATTTTTCTAATTTACCATCTATATCAACTATACGTTTGGCATATTCGTCGATGAGCAACAACATCATCTTTCTTGAACACTCCTTTAAATTCACTTCCCACACAGCCTTGAAACTGGGGTCTATATGCTCAAATGTGGGGAAGATTTGTACCCTAAGTCCAAAGGGGTTTAAATTGGCCGCAATGTAGTCCTTAAAGGATTTAATGTGCCAATGTAGAAGAGATTTTTTCTCCAACAATTGGCTCAAGTTAGAAAAAGTTGAAGACAGTTCAAAATCAAGAGATTCTTTCTTTTCAAATTCATCATGTACTTTGGACATAAAGTCCGTCCAATGACTGCCCTGGTATAATGCCATAATGGGAAAACAATAATGAGATAAAAAGTGGAAGAAGAGAAGGAGAGAGGAAAACAAAAGGACAAAAACAAAAGCCGAAATCGAATACTGCAGTCGAACCTAGTATTATATATACATACGTTGCTTCTCATGAGAGAGGGACTTACACCGGTATTTACTACCTATCATGAAAGATAAAAAAGGGGATGAGAGCAAAGTATGTACAGAAAGGCCAACATCCTATAGAATTTCAAAAATAGTAAACAGTTTACTATTTTTGAAATTTACATTACAGATAGAGATTTGAGCACCCAATTGTAAATCCCTTGATGAAGGAGTAATACATACCTGTTTCCGAAACATGTCGGGTTACGTGCTATATACTTCATCCGCTTGACCCTCTACTTATAGGCTGCGGGCTGTAGGCACACGGGTGTCACATCTTCTGTATGCAATTGGATGTATATATAGTGTTTGTATTTGCACTTTGCATATTTGTATTTTCTATTGTTACCTTTTATATACAGATATTTTCTACATGTTCAATAAAGATGGCACTGTAGTGCACTTTTATATAAAATAATTCATGAGATTATATACTTATTCTTGGCCAGTACAAAAAATCCTTTAAGGGCGACCTTGATGCACTTATAGTGCATAGTTCTTCTTTCAGTAAAATTCTATAGGATGTTGGCCTTTCTGTACATGCTTTGCTCTCACCCCCTTTTTTATCTCACAAGTGTATTTACTTTTTCAT
This sequence comes from Aquarana catesbeiana, assembly GCF_042186555.1. Taxonomy (NCBI): domain Eukaryota; kingdom Metazoa; phylum Chordata; class Amphibia; order Anura; family Ranidae; genus Aquarana; species Aquarana catesbeiana. The sequence goes on along the minus strand of NC_133326.1, from coordinate 380,465,366 downwards.
CCTAATTTTAGTGGTCGTTTTAAGCCTCACTGGATATTGATTACAGTTAACATTATTCTTATAAAAATATTTTTTTACGTGCATTTTTCATCTCAAGTGCTGCACTGCTTTATATTTTCTATCAAATGCCTGGTACCAGGTTACATTGTCAGCTGCTGATTGATGTAAATCACTTTGCTCTGAGCACAGATTTTAATAAATAATTTAAAAAAATGTTCCACACAATTTAATTTCCCTATATGCTACACATAAAACCTCTCCTAAATTGAGGCTGCATTCACACCTGAGCATTTCAAAGTCACATGTTTTTACTGCGTTTTACCGTGATTTTACCTAGTTTTTGCCGCAATTTTTTTCAGGTCACCAATGTAAAAGACAGAAAAATGCCTGTAATCTGCCCCAAAGAAGCTCATGTTCTTTTTTGAGCTTAGGGCATTTTTCAGGTGTTTTGCTTCAGGTTACAATACGCTCAGGGCCATTGAAATGAATGGGAATTTGCTTGATGGTCGTTTATCAGGCTTTTTTTCGGGCGTTTTATGAGCGTTTTATGAGCTGAAAGAGGAACTCTAATTAATGCCCTGTACACACAACCGGTTTTCACGTAGGAATAAACTCTGAAGGTTTTTCCGACGGAATTCCACTGGAACTGTCTTGCGTACACATGATCACACCAAATTCCAACCATCAAGAATGCGGAGACGTACAACACATACGACGGGACTAGAAAAAGGAAGTTCAATACCCAGTGCGTCACCCTTTGGGCTCCTTCTGCTAATCTTGTGTTTATCTCGTGTTAGTAGAAGTTTGGTTAGAGACGATTCACGCTTTTCAGACTCTTGCTTTTCAGATCGTTTGAACTGCTGTTCAGTTTGTGCTTGTGGGTTTGTATCTGGTTTTTAGTGCGTGCAGTCAGTTTGTATCTGTTTTTCAGTGCGTCCTTGTCCACTGGTTGCTGATTTTCAGCTCGCTCTTCACAGGCCTTGCAGTTGTTCAGTGCATTCTGTTAAGTTCGTTCTGACCAGCCGACTGTTTTGAAACCATGTTGCAGGTACGTACTCGTCGTACAGTTCATGCTGTGTGGGGGCTTTGTGTTGGGGTTCATACTTTGACCCAAGTCCAGTCCATGAACAGGGTGAGGAGGAGTTCATGGACCAAGAATTGGTTACTCCAGTGTGACCAATTCCCTCATATGCTTTTGCTGCGTGAGATCCAGGAGAATAATCCTGATGATTTCAGGAACTTTCTCAGGATGACGTATTTTGTTTTTCACCGTTTGTTGGCTTTGCTCATCCCTTATATTATGAAGCAGGACACCTGCATGCGGCAAGCTATCACTCCAGAGCAGAGGCTAGTCCCCATGTTGCGGTACTTGGTGACTGGAAGAAGACTACAGGACCTCAAGTTCTCTACAGGCATCTCCCCCAGCCTCTGGGGATCATTATCCCAGAGACCTGTTCTGCCATCATTCAGGTCCTGCAGAAGGACTATATTAAGGTAAGTTTTCTCCTTTAACATCACATTCTATGTATTTAATGTTTGCTAATGTATTGTATTTCTTTCATCATTCCCTAATTACCATGATTGGAATATGCTGTGAATGTCCCCTTTATCCTCATGCATGCTGTAAGCTTTTAATGCTCCTTTTTTGGCCTACATGCATATTTGCCTTCACTATCCTCCATAGCATGCTATCTTGGGCCCATATACACCTATAGCCTAGTCACTTAACAATGTAGTTTGTCAGCTCCATTGTAGTGCTTTACCCTAAACACCCCCTAAAATGTATACAAATGTTATGTGTGTCCTTAAATTCAGGCAGGGTGCCATAGGCTTTTTTTGGCTCCCAAACTCAGCTTGAACCCCCCCCCCCCTAAAATTTTTACAATGGGCCATCAGAGGGGGTAAGGAATCTAATAAGTGGAGCTTATATTTTTGTCTTGAAATACTCCTTTAAAATAAATGTTATACTGATGTTGGGCAAGAATGTTTGTGTCTAATCTGCTTGCAATGTTATGTGCAAAAGTACTAATGTTTTGTTTTCTGTTTTGACCCCACAGTTTCCTTCAACGCCACAGGAATGGCAGACTGTGGCATCCCATTTTGCCGACCGTTGGGACTTTCCCAACTGTGGAGGGGCTATAGATGGGAAGCACGTCCACATCATATTGCCTTCATCAGATGGGGTGATGTCACCCCTGTAAAAGCCAAATTTTGAAGATGCACACAATTTGGGAGCCAAAATGGGTATTTCCCTCCTCATCCCATGCCTAATGTCAACATGTGCTATCTCCCATCATGGGGGGATCAATGGACGTGTTTTGGGGGTGCAACCCCTTCCTCTCACTTACTAGAGTTCCTAGGAAGGGGTTGCACCCTCATGACAGATAGCACATGTTGACACACCGTGTGCATCTTCAAAATTTGGCTTTTAAAATGTCAAAAAAAAGTTTTTGGAAAGTCAAAAAAATGTTAAAATGGTGGCATTTGGAAGAAATTTGGATTCTACCCAATATATCAATCATGTTCTTCATTTGTTGTTCCATAACATTGAGTTTCTTCCTTATGATGTCAATTTCACCATTCCACACCATGATGTTGTTGATTAGCCTTTGTGCACTGTCACTTGTGAAATGTTCAGGTTGCTCTTCGACAACCGGCACATCACCTAAAAATTAGAGTAAAAACATGTATTATAAATATGCAGGCATACATATAGTACCTGAAGCTGGGGTGTCAATCTCACCGACTTTTTCCACCTCTCCTTCCTCCAGATCCTCGGGGTGTGTTTTTGTTCTGAGTTCCCCTGCTTTCTCAGGTGGGGGTTCCTGGTGTCCTCTGAGTGGTGTCCTCCGAGTCTTTTCTCCCCTATGAGAATGAAACAAAAGGTATACTTAGCACACAGATATTTGAGTCCAGAAATAGGAATATGAAACATTGTTGGGAAGTGGGGTACAATTGTCTGTTTTGGGCAGAGTTCCAAGCTGAAGACATGATTTTTTACCTTACCCAAACTGGAATACTTACCTTTTTCTGTCTCTACCTTTTCACAGATGGAGACACCCCAAGTATCCACTGGAGCACCTGTGTGGGACACCTTCAAAAGTTTGTTCTTGTGTCCCGCACTAGTGCTCCTGAGTCCAGATGTGTAAACAGCTGCTGAGTGTCCTCTCCTTACATTACACTGAATCAAGCTTGCATTTTATTCTAGTTACAAACACATATAGACATCAATGTACAAAACTTATTTTTAGACAAATAGGCATGACCAAATGTATTTAACCTGTATCTGCCCAAAACAACATATTTAATGAGCGAATTATGTTTTCTACGACTGATTAATGTGCCCACAAACATGAAAGTCGCCATTTTAAACTGTACAACAGTAAAGAAAAGCACATGGTGCAGCATGCAAGTTATAATAACAATCGGAACACATGACAACTACTTACTTTTTAGAAGCACTTTCTTGATTTTTCTATACTGATCCTGCTCCCTCATTTGTGGAATTTGTGGGAGGTGAAACACAGCTTATATTATAATAAACAAGCTAGGAGGTCAATGCTGGAGAAACTTCTGGAATTCATGAAGACTCGGGTCCCCGAGCAACCATCGTGTTCTTGGAAAAGAAAATTGGGATTTAGAGGAACATGTATAAGAAGGAGCATAATAAGATCCAGAAATCACTCAGATCAGGAGCAGGAGCAGCAGCAGCGCAAGTGTATGTACCCAGGCTGTGGTACTTCAACAAACTGCGGTTTCTGGATGACCAAACTGAAGCCAGGGAATCACTTTCTACCCTTCCCTGCAGCCTTCCCTCCACCCTTCCCTCAACCCCAGCAGAGGCTGCCGAGGAACAACCTGGACCTTCCATCCTGGAAGAAGTGGATGCGCCCAGCTGGAGCCAGGTATATTATTTTTAGACATATTTATTGTCCTAATAATAATGATGTTAACTAGATGTTATAATTGATAACAAATTAATGATTCACAAAGAGATTTACATATCAATAGACAGTAGTGGCCAAAAATGTTTGGGACAATAATGAAAAATGCTGGGGTCAGAATGATAGTCTTTTCTATTTATTAACATTCAATTTGCAAGTCATAAGCTAAAAATTGTGTGTGGTTGATGAAGCAAAAACTAAAACTATGTCCCTTTTTTATACACAGGATGAGCTCAGCCAGGAGGAGGGTCTGGAAAGTGTCAGCCAGGAGGTGGGCGGGCCCAGTGTCAGCCAGGAGGTGGATGGGCCCAGTAGGAGCTTCACCTAATCCCAGGTGCCTCCCCTCCGCCTAACAATCAAAAGGCCCAGGAAGGGGACGATCATGGAGGAGGCAGCACTGGGCCTCATTAGGGAAGCAACTGATGTCCTCAGGAGCTCCCCTGATGCTGAAGAGGCCTATGGCTGCTATCTAGCCACAAGATTGATGAAATTGGAGGAGGGCCAACGCCTCCTCTGTAAGTGAATTTTTGGTGAGGCCCTTCAGATGGGGTTAAGGGGCCAGCTGACTGAGAACAGCCGTGTATATCAGCTTGCCCATCCTCCTCCTCCTCCTGCCACAAGTCCACCACCAGAGCCACAGCCTCCAAGGAAGGCTGCAGGGAAGGGTGCAGGGAAGCGTGGAGGGAAGGCTGCAGCGAAGAGAAGAACGTGATGACCTGGCTTCAGTCTGGTCTGACAGAAGACGCAGGCTGGTGTAGTACCACAGCCTGGGGACATATATGTCATCTGCTGCTGGTCCTGATCTCTGGGAGTCCTGGACCAGATTGGGCTCCAAATTATATGGACTCCTCAAGCTACCAATTTTATTTTCCACAGACTTGATGTGTGCCCTGGGGGCCAAAAGGCTTTGCAAATTCCAAAAGTTTCTCCAGCGTTGCCTTCCTCTTTATTTTGTTACCCAGAATAAATGGATATTTTATTTTCAGAAATACATGCCTATGTGTTTTTCTACAAAAAGGACAATTTGTTTGTGAGTAGGCAGGTACATTTCTAAAAGACAATGTCAAATTAACAAGGGACACCAACCTCCTTGAGGTTAATAAAAAATACAAGATAATAATGTTATTGTGGTAACTTGACACACAAAAAATAAAATTATATATGGAGATCACTAGAAAATAATTTTTCAATAATCCAAAATAAATGAGATAAAAAAATAAAAGACTATAAAAAAAAATTCTAAACATTATTATGGAGATCTGGCTTTTAAAAATTAAAAGATTATTCATGAGATTACGAGAAATAATCAAGAAATAATTTTGTGAGAACTCTGTGTGAATATGAGCAGGAAAACAACTTCATTATTCTAGCATTATAAAGAAGAAAAGAATGTGCTGCATTAAAAGATCACAGAATTTGCTGCGTGAGGAATGTGCTATCTCCATTACAAACACTAGTTTTACCACACCGAGTGTTTCCGTCTCGTACTTGCTTCAGAGCATGTGTCATTTTTGGTATGTTGGAGCAGCATACAGACGAGCAGTTTTCCCAATAGGAATTAGTTCCGTCGGAAAAATTTAGAACATGTTCTCTTTCTAGGTCTGTCAGAATTTTCGACGTAAAAAATCTGATGGGGCATACACACGATCGGAATATACGATAAAAAGCTCCCGTCTGCTTTTTTCTGTCGGACATTTCGCTCATGTGTGCACAGCATAAGAGTTTTACCATCCCACTTTTTATTGAAAGTTGAAGTGTTGATTATATGTTGGGGTTAATATATGTATATGTTTATGTAAAATGTGCACTGGGAAAATAACAAAGCTTATTACACTTGAAAGCTGGTGCAACCACATTAACGTACAGATCAACTTGTTTCGGGTCTATCTTGCAGCACCCATGCTGGTTGCTATTTCAAAGTGAAATGCAGGATCTGCACTTAATAACAAAGGGATAGCGTCAGTTTTCAGTATGAAAAACTGTTGCAGACCCATGCTAGATTGGAGCTTGTGTGCAGGATGTGAGCTGACTACATAAATAGAGACTGCATGCTGACAGGGAAAGCTCCCTTTCCCAACAAAATGCCTGCATGTTAATGCAAGGCTTACAGTTCTCCTCCTTCTCACTCTCCAATGAGCATGAAACAGAGGGAGCCGGAGAAGCAAGTGAAGTTGCACTTTGCAAGGGAATTTTTCCCACATGTAGTGAAATTTCCCTTTGCAAAGAATACTAAATCACATGCAAGGAAACTTTAAAAACTAACATTTTTGCTGGTACATCATTGGATGATAAAAGTCAGTTTCAACTCATTTACTAAGCTCTGAGGAAAATTCCCGAGCAAAGTGCAACTTCATTCACAAAGTAAACCTAGCTTATTTTCTTTCAGTAACTCAACCACTATTATGCTGATTTTCTAAAAGAATTGAGGATCTTTACTCAATAAATTGTAGTTGTGTCCAATCATGTCTAATGCAAGTACAAAGGCTGGCCGGTGTCTTGTCGATTAGTGCCTCCCGTCGAATAATGCATCCACTACGTCACACCAGCTGATTCCCCTATCAGCTGGCATGACGTAAGACTGCACATGCGCAGTTCGTCGGATGCATTTTCCGACGGGAGTCACAGAACACAGTGGAGAGGCACAGTGTAGGACAGGCTAGAGGAGATACTTTGAGCTCCGATTTCCGGGGACCTACTTTGTGAAAACCCACCAAACTTGGCACACTTTTAGGGAACACCGCTGGCTGTATCTGGAAAACATTTTGGGTCCAGAGAACCGAACGGCAGCCAGTACCGACTCCCGAAACTGAGCCGCTTGCTTCATTTTTCCGCTGACAGGAAGAGAAAACAGTGTAGGAGTGTAGGAGAGGCTCGGGAGATATTTTGAGCTCCTGTATCCGGGGACCCGCTCCATGAAAACCCACTAAACTTGGCACACTTATAGGGAAGACCCGTGACTGCAGGTGGAAAAAATTTCGGGTCCAGGGAACCAAAGGGCAGCCGGTACCGAATCCCCAAAGTGGGCCACTCGCTTCATTTTTCTGCCTGGGGGAAAAAACGGGCGACTTTGAGCTCTGGTTTCTGGGGACCCACTGGGTCAAATCCCACCAAATTAGGCACACTTATAGGGGAGAGCCATGGCTATACGTGCAAGAAATTTTGGGTCCAGGGATCCGAAGGAAGGCCGGTACCGACTCCCCAAAGTAGGCCCCTCACTTAACATGGGAGTCTATGGGGAAACCAGGCAAAATTGTGACGGATTTCACTTATCGCTCAACCATTCAACGACTAAATGGGCTAGTGACACCAAACTTGCACCCCATTTTCCCAGATATCACAGCTACACCTCATAAAAATGTGGAGGTTCGGGGACCTTTTACCGGGGATTTACCGGGGCCACAATGTTGACCATCTTCACGGTACCGGTGCTCCCTGACCATGGGTTACAAAATTACAAAGCTTGGGGGTGATGTAGAGACACTCTATGGGTACCCCCACACCGAACCGGGGTCTGTTAACCCAACACCGGCAAAGACGTGCGTGGCTCTCTCCGGTTCTATGGGTCTTAAAAATACACAGACACCGGGAGGCTGTGGGGATGCTCTTCAGGTACTCACTGGCCAAGTTTGGGGTCCAGGGAACGTTTGGCGGTCGGGGGCACCCCAAAAGATCAACCGGTAGAAACCGCACGTTTAACATTGTGGTCCATCACCCCCAAGCTTTGTAATTTTGTAACCCATGGTCAGGGAGCACCGGTACCGTGAAGACGGTCAACATTGTGGCCCCAATAAATCCCCGGTAAAAGGTCCCCGAACCTCCACATTTTTATGAGGTGTAGCTGTGATATCTGGGAAAAAGGGGTGCAAGTTTGATGTCGCTAGCCCATTTGGTCGTCGAATGGTTGAGCGATAAGTGAAATCCGTCACAATTTTGCCTGGTTTCCCCATAGACTCCCATGTTAAGTGAGGGGCCTACTTTGGGGAGTTGGTACCGGCCTTCCTTCGGATCCCTGGACCCAAAATTTCTTACACGTATAGCCATGGGCCCCCCCTACAAGTGTGCCTAATTTGGTGGGATTTGACCTGGTGGGTCCCCAGAAACCGGAGCTCAAATTCGCCAATTTTTTCCCCTAGGCAGAAAAATGAAGCGAGTGGCCCACTTTGGGGATTCGGTACCGGCTGCCCTTTGGTTCTCTGGACCCGAAATTTTTTCCACCTGCAGTCATGGGTCTTCCCTATAAGTGTGCCAAGTTTGGTGGGTTTTCATGGAGCGGGTCCCCGGATACAGGAGCTCAAAATATCTCCCGAGCCTCTCCTACACTCCTACACTGTTTTCTCTTCCTGTCAGCGGAAAAATGAAGCAAGCGGCTCAGTTTCGGGAGTCGGTACCGGCTGCAGTTTGGTTCTCTGGACCCGAAATTTTTTCCACATGCAGCCAGCGGTGTTCCCTAAAAGTGTGCCAAGTTTGGTGGGTTTTCACCAAGTGGGTCCCCGGGAATCGGAGCTCAAAGTATCTCCTCTAGCCTGTCCTACACTGTGCCTCTCCACTGTGTTCTGTGACTCCCGTCGGAAAATGCATCCGACGAACTGAGCATTTGCAGTTGATACACCAAGCCAGCTGATCGGAAAATCAGCTGGCGTGACGTCATGCACTGCACATGCGCAGTACGTAGGAGGCATTATTTGATAGGAGGCACTCATCGACACAACACCGGAGGCTAGCCTGCATTTGTGAGAGGAGTCTGAGAGGGCTATTTAAGCCTCCTCCTCTGTCAGGGCTCGTGGACGTTCTGGGTTCAGTAGGGGGCGGGGCTTACGCGTCACTTCCGGATCAATTACAAGATGGTGGCGGTGCCTCTCTCGGTGCTTCACCAGGGAGTTCACCTCTCCACCCACCTGGTTCCTCCTTCGGCACCCACATTCACGGGTCCCCCTTCTGGTATTTCAGCAGGGGGGGGGGGGGGGGCGATCGCCCGACCGCCGACTCCTCTCCCCATGCATACAGCTCCACGAGGGAGCCTCTTGCCAGCTAGCTCCTCTCTCCATTTACCAGCTTGCTTCAGGGGGGGAGCTTCCGACCGCTTCTCCGGTTGTTGAGGGGAAGGGGGATGTTCAGCCAGCTGCACACGGCGCCACGGGGGGTCCGCCCGCCCGCTTTTCTCGGTGATCTTGCAGCGGGAAGGGAGGGGGGCCGTCCATCCTCCACCCACCCTCCTTCCCCTCGGCGGCAGCCAGTCAAGTGTGGCCCGCCCGCTTCTCCCGGCAAGCATGCTGGGGGAAGGGAGGGGGGCCGTCCATCCATCCGTCCACCACCCTCCTTCCTTCCCCTCGGCTGCAGCTGGTCAGGTGCTGCCCGCCCGCTTCTCCCGGCGCTCGTGCCGGGGGAGCGGGGGGGTCATCCTTCCATCCTGCACAGCTCCACATGGCCAGCACGCAGCCCGAGCTTCTCCCGGCGCCCATGAGGGGGGGGGGGGGGAGCCGCCGCGGCCGTCAATCATCTTTACCCACACCAACTTCTCTAGGGCTCAGTTAGGGGGGGGTCGTCTGTCCATCTTCCACCTTTGCTGGGCCAATCCTGCATGGGGGGTGTGCCGCCCGCTTCTCCCTCATCCCTGTGTGTCCTGCCAGCGTGGGGTGGGGGGGCAGGCGCCTGCTTCTCCTGGGGGGGTGGGCGTCTGTTCGTCCATCTTTTATCCACTCACCTAGCATTTGGCCCCTGCATTTCTGTTCACCTCACCTCCCTGGAACTCACACCGTGCATCACGGAGGAATCGCCCGCACGCTTCCCGGTTCTCTTGGGGGGGGGGTGTTCACCCGCCTGCTCACTTCCCGGTACTCGCATGGGGCATCATGGGGGGGGGGAGATCCCCCGCACGCCTCCCGGGCATTCACCGCTTCAGGTACCAGTGTTTCATCATGGTGTTTCAGCCCCAGGATTTCTGTCATAGCATTTCAGCCTCAGGTTTCCATCACAGCGTTTCTATCTAGGCGTTTCAGTGTCAGCGTTTTGCTATCATGGCACTCCTGTCGTAGCGTTCCGGTCATAGTGTTTTCTGCTTCAGCAGTTCTGTCGCAGCATTCTCCCCCAGCATTTCTGTCAAGGTGTTCTGCCCCAGCATGTCTGTCGTCACGTTCAGCCCTGCATTTCTGTCATGGCGTTTCTGCCCCAGCATTTCTGTCATGTTCAGCCGGCATTTCTGTCAGCATTTATACCTCAGCATTTCTGTTGCAACGTCCAGCATTTCTGTCTCAGCGTTTGGCCCTAGCATTCCTGTCATAGTATTCTGCCCCGGCATTTCCATCATTAGCGCGCTACCCCGGCATTTCGGTATCGGCGTTTGTCTTAGCGTTTCTGCCCCAGGATTTCTGTCTTAGCGTTCGGCCCCAGGATTTCTGTCTTAGCGTTCGGCCCCAGGATTTCTGTCTTAGCGTTCGGCCCAGGATTTCTGTCTTAGCGTTCGGCCCCAGGATTTCTGTCTTAGCGTTCGGCCCAGGATTTCTGTCTTAGCGTTCGGCCCCAGGATTTCTGTCTTAGCGTTCGGCCCCAGGATTTCTGTCTTAGCGTTCGGCCCCAGAATTTCTGTCTTAGCGTTCGGCCCCAGAATTTCTGTCTTAGCGTTCGGCCCCAGAATTTCTGTCTTAGCGTTCGGCCCCAGGATTTCTGTCTTAGCGTTCGGCCCCAGGATTTCTGTCTTAGCGTTCGGCCCCAGGATTTCTGTCTTGGCGTTCGGCCCCAGGATTTCTGTCTTGGCGTTCGGCCCCAGGATTTCTGTCTTGGCGTTCGGCCCCAGGATTTCTGTCTTGGCGTTCGGCCCCAGGATTTCTGTCTTAGCGTTCGGCCCCAGGATTTCTGTCTTAGCGTTCGGCCCCAGGATTTCTGTCTTAGCGTTCGGCCCCAGGATTTCTGTCTTAGCGTTCGGCCCCAGGATTTCTGTCTTAGCGTTCGGCCCCAGGATTTCTGTCTTAGCGTTCGGCCCCAGGATTTCTGTCTTAGCGTTCGGCCCCTGCATTTCTGTCATAGCGTTCGGCCCCTGCATTTCTGTCATAGCGTTCGGCCCCTGCATTTCTGTCATAGCGTTCGGCCCCTGCATTTCTGTCATAGCGTTCGGCCCCTGCATATCTGTCATAGCGTTCGGCCCTCGCATATCTGTCTCAGCGCACAGTCTCAGCATTTCTGTCAAGGCGTTTCTGCCCCAGGTTTTCGGTCACAGCATGGCTGCCCAAGATTTCAGTCATAGCGTTTCTGCCCAGGATTTCTATCACAGCGGCATTCTGCCCCAGCATTTCTGGCTTGGCGTTCAGTCTCAGCTTTTTTGTCTTGGTGCTTCTGCCCCAGGTTTTCTGTTATTACATTTCTGCTTTAGCGTTCTGTCATAGCGTTTCTGCCTCAGGATTTCGGTCATGGCATTTCTGCCTCTGCGTTTCTGCCCCAGGAGTTCTGTCATGGCATTTCTGCCTCTGCGTTTCTGCCCCAGGAGTTCTGTCATGGCATTTCTGCCTCTGCGTTTCTGCCCCAGGATTTCGGTCATGGCATTTCTGCCTCTGCGTTTCTGCCCCAGGAGTTCGGGCATGGCATTTCTGCCTCTGCGTTTCTGCCCCAGGATTTCGGGCATGGCATTTCTGCCTCTGCGTTTCTGCCCCAGGATTTCGGACATGGCATTTCTGCCTCTGCGTTTCTGCCCCAGGAGTTCGGGCATGGCATTTCTGCCTCTGCGTTTCTGCCCCAGGATTTCGGGCATGGCATTTCTGCCTCTGCGTTTCTGCCCCAGGATTTCGGACATGGCATTTCTGCCTCTGCGTTTCTGCCCCAGGATTTCGGACATGGCATTTCTGCCTCTGCGTTTCTGCCCCAGGATTTCTGTCTTTGCTTTTCTGCCTCAGCATTTCTGTCAGTGTTCTGTCATAGTGTTTTTGCCCCAGGATTTCTGTCATTTGCATTTCTGCACCAGGTTTTTAGTCTCAGCATTTGTCATTATGCTCTGCCCAGGGTTTCGGTTCTCACGTTCCTGCCTCAGCTTTCAGTTTCAGCATTTCTGTCATAGGGTTTTTCTGTTAGACATTGCTGTCAGTGCGCTTCTGCCCCGAGATTTCTGGCATAGCCTTTCTACCTCAGTGTTCAGTCTCAGCATTCCTGTCACAGCGTTTCTCAGAGGGGCGTTGTTGTTAAGTCACGGCATACTTCGGTAGCTGGTTTTATCTTCGTTGTTTGTCATGTCTCATTGTATCTTTGTTCATGTTTGTACCTGGGTCAGTTAGCTAGGGCTCACATGTCAGGATCTGTCACGTCTACAGATCCATACGGGCTGAGGTTTCGTTTGTTAATGATTGTTGACCACAATCTTCTCGCCCGTATAACATACGTCATACGATGCACGTTCATTCACCACACCTATACGATTACCCACCACGGTCTGTGGGTACACCAGCCCTGAGTTTTCAGTCAAGTTCCTGTCTCTGCGCAGCAGGTTACTCGGGCTAAGTCACTACTTACACGAGGGGGGGGTGGTCCATCATCAGCTTCATTCACGCGCAGTGGTCTTGACATTTCTGCTCATGTTCTCATACTTGGGTAGGCTCAGAGGGGGATTGCTGTTCTCATGTATTGTTGCCTGTCATTTCTCTTGTTCATGTTCTCAGGTTGGGCTGCATTGGCAGCCATCATCCCCTTGTTGGTCCTTAAGTGGTAGGTTTGGGCAAACGTCGTCATGATTCTGGATTCTACACTCGGGCCTGATATCTTGTCTAGGATGTGGCCTGGAAGACTGCTCAGGGACGTCAGTCCAGTAATTTTTTCCGTTCCCCAGCCGGTGTCAGGTAGGTGGGTTTTTCAGTCACTTTGGGGTATGACTGTTTCAGGCCATGAGACTTATTTCCCTGGTGTGGAGTCTGGCCCTCCTTCCTCGGTTCAGGATTCAGACTCGGCTGCAGCACGACCTGATCAAATCAGGTGGGACCAGCATTCGATGTCTGGCATGGTTTCTCCACGTTGTCAGTGCTTATTGCCTTAGGGTTTGGGCCTCAACCACCTACTCCATCACATCCTTCAGGTATTTACCTTTTGAACTCCTACCAGTTGTCCTTTGGCGCTTACCCTCGCTCTTTCCCATACCAGTATGGGTAGGCCAGGGCTTGGGGGGAGGGTTTCACGGAGCACTTCCCAGGGTCTGGGCAAAGTTTTGATCTTCTCGGCTATCATTTTGCAGGGGCTCCTCGGGACAGCCATGACTCCTCTTCCCCCACGCATCCGCTCATTCACAGTAGTTCATTCTCATATCTGGGTCGTCTCGGGATTCAGGCTCTGCCCAATCGTTCATGGGACGTTTCGTTGGGTTCGGGGTAGCTTCGCAGGTTTCTACAAGGGGTTCTGTCTCATCACCGAGTCGGGGGTTTCTCCTGTCATAACGGACACTTATCAGTTATATACTATTGCCATCCGGGCACGCACTACTCCACTTGATGGATTGTTACCTTCCCTTTTCACCTAAATTTGTGTCTTTTTGCCCTCTTTTCAGGCATACTGACCAGTCAGGCCAAGGCACACCTCAGGCCTTGGTGCTTAGGAGTATCACTTTCTAAACTCGAAGACTCTGACTACAAGTACAAAGGCTGGCCGGAGGCTAGCCTGCATTTGTGGGAGGAGTCTGAGAGGGCTATTTAAGCCTCCTCCTCTGTCAGGTCAGGGCTCGTGGACGCTCTGGGTTCCCACCCACCCGTTTCCCCCAATATTCATACTTACTCATATTACTTTTCTTACATTCAGGGTATGCCCTCTTTTCAGGCATACTGACCAGTCAGGCCAAGGCACACATCAGGCCTTGGTGCTTAGGAGTATCACTTTCTAAACTCGAAGACTCTGACTACAAATGTATGTTTATTACGGTAATTTAATCTGCACATGATTAGGTATTAAAAATGAACAAAGCTACTCCTCTAGTAAATCAACATCTTTATGTCTGTGGAGAAATGGAAGGGGATCTTTTAGGCTAGGTTCACACTGCTGCGAATTTTATTGCGAATTTGAGCCGCTGCGATCGCTCAAATTCGCAAGTCATTTTAATAACATTGTTTTCCATGAGTGCTGTTCACATGAATGCGTTGCGAATTTAACCTGCGTAAAAAAAGGGTCCTGTCCGAGTTTGATCCGTGTGCAATGCGAATTCAGCTCCATAGATTGCAAAATTTGCAGTAGAATCGCAAGAACACACAAAGAATTCGCAATGCAAATTTGCAACGCAATCGGATCAAAATCGCGCTAAATTCGCACTGCAGCAGTGTGAACCTAGCCTAAAGTAGTATTAAACCCTCAGCGTATTTTAATTTACACACTGACGACAATAAAATAAAAAATGTTAACACTTTTAAAGTTCTTATCCCAGCTCTTATAGTTTACAACTTCTAATTCTTGTTGCTCCTGCTTTCTCACAGCTGCTTCCCTGAACCTTAATGTGGTTGTCAATCCACTTATATAAAGTCATCCCATCCACGCTGTAATATACCAATAAATGTCCCTGTGCCTGTGTTATGTAAAAAATATGTTTATTTGTATCTACAGCAGCGCGTCTCCTGCCACTCAGCTGACTCTTCGGCTCTCTTCACTTTCCAGCTCACAGGCAAATCCAGTGGGCGGGGCCGAGCACTCCCGCTAACATCAGCCGGGGAGGAGAGGAGGGAGGAGGTGATATGGATACAGATAGGCATATTTTTTACATAACACAGGCATAGGGACATTTATTGGTATATTACGGATGGGATGATTTTATATGAAATATGTGAGCAGCAGGAGCGGGATGGGGACGGGTGCTGACACGCAGACAGGCAGAGAGGAGAGGGGGGAGGAGGACAAAGGAGACACAGACACAGAAGAGCAGGGCTGCGGATGATGGAAGGCTAGTAAACAGACCACGGTGTCAGGGCTCTGCAGCCCTGATTATAGTGGTCAGTTTAGAGGAGGGAGGGCATAGCCAGGCAGGATCAGACAGGTATTGCAGGTGTTACAGGGAGCCAAATTACACAGCACAAGCACTGTGCTGTATAACATGCTTTAAAGGAACAGAACCTGGTTTTTTTTTTTTGGGCTAACAAACGCTTTAAGTTTTCACAGAAAAGCATTACAATTGGACAGTGCAGTCGCAAGCCAGTCTGTTACCTTGGAGTAAGCAAGGAGGAAGGAGGAGCAGAGGAGTGCCCTGTCATCCTAGGCTACAGGGCAGTGTGTTTCTATTGATGCACACAGTGTAGGGAGACACAAGTACGTGCAAGGGTGGCTCCATAAGATGTTGCAAGAGAAAGGAGCCACCTTAAAACAGCAAACCTGGGGCAGTAGTCATGGCACCAGCTTAAACTAAAATATAGGCAAGGTAAAAAAGATAAAGGTGATGCATGCTCATTAAATGAATAAACCAGCTGCTGCAAGTGCTTCCACAACTGAGGTTTTAATATCACATTTATTTATTTATCCTTCTGTTTGGGTTCGTTGATGAAAAAAGTGATACCAGCATGACCTCGCACACTCTCCTTCATGGCTACACCTGCTTTCTTTGCACATCAGTCTGTTGCTATAGAAGTTTTCAGGGACTTTCCTCGACCCTCTTCCCTAGAAATTGGAGTTTGGTGTGAAAAGGTAGCAGGTGGAGCCACTGCCAAGAGAGTGAGTGCAAGAGAGGTCCTGGCATCTTTTATGCATCATCAAACTCAGACAGAAGCATGTTAAGGGCCATGAGCTGCTACCCAAGGGTCTCTCTTCAAGTGCTGGTAATTGCTTATCAGATCTATGATTTAAACATAGATTTTTAGATTCATTAATACATAGTACTATATGTTATGGTTACTTTACATTTACTGAGCACTCCCTCCACTCTGCATACATGGTGTGGATCTGTGCAGTAATCTAGTGTGAAACTGTAATAAAGACTGGTCACTGCTGTGCTATGTCCATGTACAGGGTGACTGGTCTTGTATCTAACCCCTCCTGTAGTTTTCTGCAGGCAGACTGTATTGGGTGGGGCCTGCTGTGCCCCTCCCACAGCTCTGCTCTCTGCACAGGTTACAGCACAGTAACAATGTCACTGTTATTTTGCAGGGCGATAATCGGGTTTGCCAAGGCATTTGGTGTATACAAAGTGAATGTATATCCTTTGGCACTCTTGGGGAATATATTTAAATAAAAGTTTTTGTGCCCAGAATTCCATTTTAAAGATTTGTGTTTTACATTTTAACCTATGTACCTGTATTGTGCTTGTTTGTTTTTAAAATTATTGTTTTAAGCAATGGTTTATGTTTATTGTTCCCTTTTACTATTTTCTTTTCCCCCACTGGTCTACCTTAACAGGTAAATCTTTGTGTAACTCGGTTGTTATATAGTAGGTGTAGGCAACCTTTAAGAGGTGGAGATTCACATGAACAACATGGGAGAAGTCAAAGATCAGTGGGCAGTGTCGCCTCCTCACATCTGATTTAAACCTCTAATTGTGGTACTACTGTGTCGCAATCATGTGCATTTCATGGCAATCATGGGTTTAAATCATGTGGTGAGGAGGCAACATATCTCCTCCTCACCACCTGTCAAACACACTCAAATCACTTTTCAGAGGAGCAGCAGTGCCTGCTGCACTTGTGAATGAGCCCTTAGTTGCATTAGACAGCAGCACCCTTAGGGCTTGTTCTCACATAAAGTTGGGTGGGTGGTAAAAACCCTGTGGTTGAGTTGTGGATTTACCACCAACAGCAGCCAAAGGTGTACACATGCTGCAGCAGGAATTAAACCAATAAATATAAATGAGCAGCGCTGTGAATAAATGTATAGTTGTGAAAATATCCCAGTGTAAATAAAATAAATAGAACCCAATCTAAATGGATAACATAGTTCCTGAAATCAAAACATAGGGTGTTTGATAAACAGTCCTAACACATTGAATAAAGTCCAGATGGATATAGTGAAAAGACATAGGCACAAGCCCCAGTCTGAAGGCAGGAATGCAGATAAAAAAGTTGATCCTTCACCGCACCACTGTGATAACTAGAAATGAGATGTGCGCTTACCAGACGGCAAGCATAAGAGGGCTTGCGACCTTAACCCGGTCAGGGCCTTTCATAGGATGAAGACAAACAGCATGCCACTTCATATACCATGGAATAATAACCTGCTGTCCACCAAGTACCAGGCAATCCCTCTAGCATAGGGATGATAAACTCCTAGCGTAGTTTGTCATCATTTCACGTGCGTGCGCAGTTTCGAAGCATGACACGTCAGATATCCATCCACTCGGCGTAATATAATCCTCTGCTGATCGACCGATACCGACCTCCGGCTTGTTTAATTAAACCACCTGTTGCTTTTGATGGGTGCTACCGCCTGCCAATCACAACCCATTCAAGTAAATGTGGCCACTCTGCAAGCACCCCGCAACTGCATGCTTCTGTCCAAGGGGTTAAAGCAGTGGGTGAGAAAGCAACACAATGCTGCCTGTTTCAAAGGAGAAATACAGCTAAAGCTTGTTTGGCTGTACCTCCTACTGATCAGAGGAGTGCAGTTCATTCTGCACTCCTGTGACCCGTTTTCAACAGACAGCGGGCTGAAGTATGCTCTCTGCTGATGTCACAGAGCTGGTCCAGGCTCTGGAAACCTGGCGACCATATGGTCGGGATCCACCCACATGCCTGGACTGGCAAGCTGTTGAGAGCCTGAGCCGGCCGCTTCTGCCCCCTCCACAGCCCAGTGCTCCATTGAGCGTGGGGGGCAGAGCAGATAGTGGTGACTGACAGTCACCAGCTCTCTGCTCAGGGAGCTGTGAGAACTGAGCGATCGGCAGTGTTTGATCGCTTGGTTCTCAGTCTTAGAGCCGGCGGTAGACAGATGCAGCATCAGACCAATGCTGCATCCACCTAGGTGAGTGATTCTAAAAAACAAAACAAAACTCCTAATTCTCTTTTAACCCCTTGTTTGCTGTACTGCACAAGGTTGCAGGACATTTGAAGAGCGGCCTCATTCACTTGAATGGGTCATACCTGGCAGATGCTACACCCACCAACCATGACAGGGCCACTGCAGCTAAAGGGGGTACAGTTGGGGCTGATGTGCTAAAGAAAAAACAAACTACAAATGTAAACGAACCCTTACTGTTCTGAGCCCCTTATAAGGCTTATTTGCAAGTAATTGGGCATACAATGGTTATAGGGGTCTGGGTCCTGCCCTGGGGGACATGTATCAACAAAAAAAAAAGGTTTGTGAAAAACATCATTTTTAAATGAGCAGTGATTTATTGATTTTTAATAGTGAAAGCATAAAAATAATAAATTCCTTCCAATATAGTGCCTGGGGGGTCCCCTTAATCTACCTGTAAAGTGGCAGAGCCGTACCATGTCTAAAATCTGCTGCAGCAATAATTGCATTTATAAAGCCAAAAGAAATGACATTTTCCCTGCAAGCTGCCTTTTATTTTGCTCAGCAACAGCTGGGGAGCCAGTGTGTATGATGAGGCCACAATGTAGTGCACTGGGAACAAGATTAGAGATCTTTTGGATACATACTGGTGTCACTTTGACTTTGGATAGAAGAACTTGGTGCGTGAAAATTGGTCTTTGGGTGTCGGTGGCGCCTTCCCACCGTAAACCCTATAGAGGTAATCTTGATGAAAGCAAGAATTGGCCTTGCTGTAAAAATTGCAATGATGGGTGTCGGTGGCTACAGACTCTTCTGGCCAGCTTTAGCACATCTTGCAACCTTGGGTACGTATTTAGGAAACACTGCACCACCAAATTGAGGATATGTGCCAGGCATGGCACATGTGTCAACTTTTCCTGTCTAAGGGCGGACAGGAGGTTTGAGCCATTATCGCACACCACCATTTCTGGCTCCAGCTGGCGTGGTGTGAACCACCTCAGGGCCTGTTTCTGCAGAGCTGCAAGAATCCCTGCTCCGGTGTGGTTACTGTCCCCTAAACACACCAGCTGAAGCACTGCATGGCACCTTTTAGCCTGACTCATGGAATAGCCCTTAGGGGATACCTGATGTTCATAGGACAATTCTGCAGAGGAGGGCATGGAGGTGGTGGAGGAGGAGGAGGTAGAGCTGCCAGAACATTCCCTTCCACGTGATGGTAGAGAGCTAGAACGGCCTTATGTGAAAAGTAGCAGCGTCTGGGAACCTGCCATTGTGGTACAGCACATTGTGCGAATTCACGGAAGGGGGCAGAATCCACCAGGCTGAAAGGCAGAATTTGGAGAGCTAATAGCTTTGACAAGATTGCATTTAGACGCTGGGCATGTGGGCGGCAGAGACTGTATTTTTTTTTCCCCTGCAGCAGATGTGGCAGAGAAGTTTGCTGGCTACAGTCTACAGCTGGTGGTGTGCTGCTGGCAGATGTGCTGCTAGGACCTGGGACACCCTGTGCTATACCATCATCCCTGTCAGTGGAGGCTGCTGTGAGGTAATGACTCGGTAAAGCAGGGGCAGACTAAAGTGGGTAAGGAGGAAGAGGAGGGACAGATTTGTGCCTCTTTTGTGTGGCTTTTAGGTGCTCTTGCCAACAAGCTGAGTGATTTAACGTTAAATGCCTTGTTAAGCAGGTGGTACCCAAATGGCTGGTGTTTTTTTGCCAAGTTTGATGTGACTAAGACACAATTTGCAGATAGCAACAGTGTGATATGCTGCAGATGTGCTGAAAAAGGCCCAGACAGCTGAGCTTTGGGGAGTGGGCTGGGAGATAACAGCTGCAGAATGTGATGAAATAGGGTGGCTTTATTGATGTCAGTAACGCACACAGAACTATATGGCGTTAAACTGGCAGTAACGCACAAAACTATATGGCGTTAAACTGGCAGTAATGCACAAAACTATATGGCGTTAAACTGGCAGTAACGCAAACAGAACTATATGGCGTTAAACTGGCAGTAATTCACACAGAACTATATGGCGTTAAACTGGCAGTAACGCACAAAACTATGGCGTTAAACTGGCAGTTGCACACAGAACTATATTGGGTTAAACTGGCAGTAACGCACACAAAACTATATGGCGTTAAACTGGCAGTAACGCACACAGAAGTAAATGGTGTTAAACTGGCAGCAACACAATCAAATAGACGGTGTTCAACCGTCGCTACACTGTCACTATCCGAACTGTCCCTACTCTAGCTATACACTAAGGTAAAGATTACTGACACGGTCTCACTACACTACACTGAAACTATATGAGCTGTTCCTACTCTACAGTAATGTATGTAGGAATGACACGATCTCACTACACTACAGTGAAACTATCTGAGCTGTCCCTACTCTAGCTGCACACTATGCAAAGCTGAATGATGGTCCTCCTCACTACACTCACACTATCCCTAGACTGACACTAAACTAATATTCTGCAGTGACAATTGAAGCAAAATAGCACAGTATAGCACACTAACTAACTAATAGCACTGAACAGAGCCCTGTTCTATCTCTTTCCACGCCAAAATCATACTGAAAATGGCTGCCATTGAAAGAATACTTTTATACTGTGGGGCGGGAATGAACCATGATTGGATAAAGCAGTGGTTCTCAACTCCTGTCCTCAGGACCCACTAACAGGCCAGATTTTAAGTATTACCTTGGGGTGATGCAGACTAGAATACTGCAATCACTGCAATCAATCAGCAAATTATATCACTTGTGATGTATTTCAGTTATCTTGCAAACCTGGCCTGTTAGTGGGTCCTGAGGACAGGAGTTGAGATCCACTGGGATAAACCCATGATGACAGTGTCCAATCATGACTCTGACAGTGCTCTGTGCTCTGATTGGCTGAAGCTTTCACTGCAATGCACTGTTCAGCGTCGCAATGCATTGTGGTTGGTTCGGGGGGCCGAAAAAATGGTCGAATGACCTGTTTGTTCGAATGTTTGCCGAACGACCGAACAACGAAAGTTCGCCCATCCCTACTCCCTACTACATCTTCAACTGTACAAGTAGTCGCTCTGCATTACACTCTGTCTGAAGCTCTGGGATGGCGGGTCAGCAAGCCGAAACCACGATCTACCAGTCACCTGGCCGCGATCTATTGGTTGCTGACCCCTGTTATATAGGTATCTGATCTTATCATTTGCTTTCAAGTCATCAAGTGCTGAAATTAATACAAATGTGATGTTTTCTTTTTTTATCCAAACAGAACTGGTCATTTAAAGAAATGTCATGCAGAGCAAGCCATACTCTCTCAAAAATGAAGTCATGTAATGGCTATCAGAATATAAGGGACATCCTGGATATATTAATTATATCATTAGATAGCGTCGCAAAGTTGGTAAGTATAAATGAAAGTCAAAAGCAAATCATTGATCACTTAAAGTGTAAGTAAACCCCCCTATCGTCTTCAGCCAAGGAAGCTGCCATCTTTGTCTCTGTTTTAATCTACAACTGCCATGATGCTGCACACGTAATTAGTTATGACACCAGCCATTGGATAGTTTGACAGTTTGGTTGAGAGCGCAACCAACGGGAGTGTCACATTTCCGGCACGTGCCGTAAATAAAAAACTGTTTTATGGATGGATTTACTTCCGCTTTAAATTGTGTGTCCAGCCAAAACAGATTTTCTTGGTTTTCCCAAATAGGAAGTGAGGTGAACTGTTAAAAGCAACATAAACATAAAAGAAAATATTTTTCTTTAGTAGAAAAGGGGAAGCTTAGAGTGTATTTGTTTTTTTATCTCTGTCTGTTTTACCATTGCAGAGGAGAGCATGGAGGTGGTTGAGCAGGTGCTTACAAATTGGTTGTGTGGAGTTAGTTTCTTCAGGCTGTTCGGGTGGAAAAAGTTAAGCTAGGCTTAGCATTTTCCCAGCAATTCTAGGCTCTGGACTGCACCCTTTGTTGTCAATAAAAAGGGGAAGGCTCTAGACGGCTTTCTGCTGTGGCCTGCATGGGAAGGAGTTGAGAGGCTAAGCCAGAGAATGTATGCACCAGCAATATCTGGAGTGCATGCTAGGAAAGTCTGCCTGAGCCAGGACTCTTCCATATGTGGACTCTCACCTAGGAGAAAGGTATGCACCTGGCAGCCGTGATCTAGGTAGTTAGAAAGGAACTGTACCGCACTGTTGGACTGTATGAATAAGATCTCTAGTAAAGCCTGATCAACTTTATCATGCCTGATCCGAAGTTATTACAAAAGGGGTGCATGGAGGTACATGGAGCCTGTAAGCACATACGGGGGTGAAGATGAAGGAATGGAAGGCCATCTTGAAGGGTTATCTCAGCAAGGAAGTTGTTGGGAAGTGTGTAGTTGCTACAGGTAACCATGAACTGGTGAGAATGTAATAGCTGCCAGGCATTGGAGAGTTGTACCATGGGTGAGGGCTCCTCTGGTAGCGAGGGGGTCAGTGCTCTGACTCCCTCCCTAGTGGCCAGTGCCCCACAGCTGGGGTCACTGGGAGTGAGGTGGCAGAGTAAAGTTGGACTGTTGGAGCGGAACACAAGCTCAGCGGTGTCCCCCTGCAAATGCTCTATTTTGGAAGACAAGGAGTGCAGCAAAATGGGACAGAGTGCTTCACAGTAGGAATCTGCATGTTATACAGCTGCTCAAGCTGTACAGCTCCCTTCTAAGCTTGAGTTCCTCCTTAATGTTGAATTCACATAACGCAGCCCCGCCTGGTCCCGGGCATTGGTGAGTGCATACATGCAAAGAGGTACCCCCATGTGCAGGGCAAGTACACACTTCCTGTCTTGTGAAATCTTTGTTAGTAGGACAAGATATAATTTCTTTAATAGAGCCCCAGAGAGCAAACCTAACAGTAGTTCTAACCCTTCCTGACTGTATCCAAAACTGGAAGTCACAACTGACAACATGTAAATCCAACCAGATATTTTCTTGCATTTGTGAAGGCATTGCTAGCACATGACTGGATTAAAGTATATCTAAACCCAAGAATGAAAATGTAATATGTTGTAGTCTGTAGATGTGGTGTAAGCACATTTTCATTTTTAAGTTTTAATACATGTAGCGCCCTCCTCGGTTACTCCTTTCCAAGTTTGTGGGATACTCCATGTAGATTTTTGTACAGGTATTTTTGTAGGGGCGGATGCCTGAAGCCAGTGAAGACATGGCTTGTTTTGGTGAGGGGTGGATGTAGCACCCTAGGTAGGTGCTAGTAGAGAGTATAGTTTTTGGACTTTCTGTGTACCAGGAAGATTGTCAGGCAAACATAGTGTGCTCTCTGCCTACCAGGGAGCAGGCTCTGTTGGTAAGGTCAGTTTAGGTGCAGCTCATTTTGTCTGTATGTCACACGAGCTCGGGCACATGAGCTCGGGATCTTTCAGCTGGAGAGCGGGGTCCCAGAGAGAGGGGGAGGCTGCCCCTCTCATATAGAAGTTGTCATGCGGCCTTGGGTAGACAACCTAAGGGCCTGAAGTCAGAGAGGAGCTGAACCTAGAGGCCCTGCAGAGCTGACTGGAAGGGGGACACCAGCAAGGATCTCATTCTGCCTACAGTGAGGACAGATCTGTGTCTTTTGGGCCTGTCCTGTGAGGGCCACCCCTTCAGCTAAAAGAGTCAGTGGATGGGTGTCAGTCAAGGAGACGCTATAGAGTGTCCTGAAGATAAAGTGGTTGCCTCCAGTCTGCTGCTAGAGAGAGCAAGAAGACTTAATTCTTCCCTACATGTGGCAGTATGGTTAAAGTAGTGTGTCTGCTTCCACAAATCTAGTAATGCCAATTGAGAGTTCTCCATATCTACTGTTAATAGTTCAAGTTGGAGTATCCCACTATTCCCTTCTCCCATTCAAGTTCCACAATAAATATCAAAACCACAAATACCCTGGACTGTTTATTGAGTAACAAGCAAGCAGGAGTAAGGGAAATAAGTGAAAACCCCAGGCAACTGGCTGCAGGTAATCAGAAGGAGGCCTAAGAAGTCAACATAGAGCAAGCCCTATGGGACAGTGCTACATACATTTTCTGCAAGCACAGACAAATTCTGTCAGCAATTATGTGTCCTTTCTGTAACTTCCTGTGGACAAAACTAATATCCAAAACAATGTTATCAGCTTTCTCAGCTATGAACTACAAAGCAACACCCCTCGATGTAACCAAGATGAGGAGAGGGGGAGGTGTTTGTTGTCCAAATCAGGAAAGCAGCCTAGGGTGACATCACTGCGCCTCCAAAAAAAACAGTGCATTGAGTGGGTTTTGCTACGTTATGGTATAAATCACCAGGTGAAAATAATGGAAATATTTTAAACATTTGTTTTTGGGTATTGGACGGGAACAGGAAGAAGCGTCACTGGTTGAATGTGAGCCGGATGTTGCATCGACGCGTTTCGCCCCTCCTCCAGGGCGTCATCAATCTTTGAATCAGAGTCATCTAACTGCAGTACTTCAGGTGACTGACTGTCAGCATAGGTTGAAGAGATGCTATTTTCCAGTGAGGCCGCTATCAAGAGTCTTGTACAGTAGTTCAGCTTATGGCACCTATCTGGGACTATTCACTGTTATTGTATTATTAATTCACATTTTTTAGCACATAATTTTTATTGTTTTTATATATTCGGGACCAATCACTTTCACTTCAATAGCAATTGTCTTTTGTCAGCACTTATTTTTATATATATATCTTATATATTTAGCACTTTATTCATAGAATGTATGGATTCATGATTATAGGATCATTGCACAGTGCACTTTCTATATAGTATCACATTTATGGTTATAGTATTTATTTTATTTTGCCAGCGCTGTATGGCTTTGTTTTCTATCATCCAAGTATTAGTACTTTTCTTACAGCAGCGGCAATACATTCACTTTTTTGTTTTGAATAGCACGAGCGCTGCATTTATATTATTTCTAAGACCATACAGCAGTTTAACAGGACAGGTTCCACTCAGAACAGGCCTCGCCATGGTCGACCAAAGAAGTTGAGTGCACGTGCTCAGCGTCATATCTAGAGGTTGTCTTTGGGAAAAAGATGTAAAAGTGCTGCCAGCATTTCTGCCGAGGTTAAAGGTGTTGGGGGGGGGGGGTCAGCCTGTCAGTGCTCAGACCATATACCACACACTGCATCAAATCAGTCTGCAAGGCTGTCGTCCCAGAAGGAAGCCTCTTCTAAAGATAATGTACAAGAAAGCCCGCAAACAGTTTGCTGAAGACAAACAGACTAAGGACATGGATTACTGGAACCATGTCCTGTGGTCTGATGAGACCAAGTTAAACTTATTTGGTTCAGATGGTGTCAAGCATGTGTGGCGGCAACCAGGTGAGGAGTACAAAGACAAGTGTGTCTTGCCTACTGTCAAGCATGGTGGGTGGTGGGAGTGTCATGGTCTGGAGTACTGCCGCACTGGGGAGCTACAGTTCATTGAGGGAACCATGAATGCCAACATGTACTGTGACATACTGAAGCAGAGCATGATCCCCCTCCCTTCAGAGACTGGGCCTCAGGGCAGTATTCCAACATAAGGACCCCAAACACACCTTCAAGATGACCACTGCCTTGCTAAAGAAGCTGAGGGTAAAGGTAATGGACTGCCTAAGCATGTCCCCAGCTCTAAACTCTATTGAGTATCTGTGGAACATCCTCAAATGGAAGGTGGAGGAGCGCAAGGTCTCTAACATCCACCAGCTCCGTGATGTCATCATGGAGGAGTGGAAGAGGACTCCAATGGCAACCTGTGGAGCTCTGGTGAACTCCATGCACAAGAGGGTTAAGGCAGTGCTGGAAAATGATGGTGGTCACACAAAATATGGACACTTTGGGCCCAAATTTGGACATTTTCACTTAGGGGTGTACTCTCTTTTGTTGCCAGCGGTTTAGACATTGATGACCGTGTGTTAAGTTATTTTGAGGGGACAGCAAATTTACACTGTTATACAAGCTGTACACTCACTACTTTACATTATAGCAAAGTGTCATTTCTTCAGCGTTGTCACATGAAAAGATATAATAAAATATTTACATAAATGTGAGGGGTGTACTCACTTTTGTGAGATACTGTAACTTCAAACCTTTCTGCCAGATTTCCTCTCATTCCTAGATAGGCTTCAGTTTCAGATACGTCACTCTTGGTTTTTATGTCATGGGAAGCAGTAACATGGTATCTGTTAAGCCCTGTTCTTTCAGGAACCTTACATAAATACTGAACTCTGCACTCCAGCTGTGGAATCTGTGCCCCAGCCCCTACCATCCTCTCATATGGTGTGCTTTTGTCTATTGGCCTAGAATTTAACAACATGACTGCTTGTGTGAGGGCCCGATCCCACCCCCTTAGTGTATGTGTGGGTGTAAGTTTGCGTATCTGGTCCTTCAATAGCCCGTTGTATCTTTCAATCAAACCAGCTGCCTGTGCATGGTATGGGATGTGGCAAAACCAGTACACTTCAGTATCTTTGGCCCACTGCTGTATTGTTGATGCGGTGAAGTGTGAGCTGTTAACACTTTGGACTTGTTTGGGACAACCATAAGCAACGACAAGTTTCTGGAGCAGTTAAAGCGTTGCGGCTTGATCTGCACGTTTGCAAGGGTGAACAAGCAAAAGTCCTGAATAGGTGTCCACTGCATTATCTCAGTCCATTGATTCCCCGGGGCAGGGGACAGATGAAGTCAATCTGCCAGATCTCTGCAGGCCTCTCACCCCTCCTAATCGACCCGGTGGAGTACTTTTGCAATGACCATTGTCACACTTTTCCACACGTTGTACAGTTCCCTATTACAGTCTTTATCATGTCCATGGATATAGGCAATCCTCTCTGCTGTGCCCATTCATATGTAGCTTTCTGCCCCAAATGTCCAGATTGCTTCTGAGCCCAGTTGGCCAAGTTCATCAAGACCTGATCAATTGGAACAACTGTCTTCACTTTGGCAATTTCATCTGCAACTCTGTTATAGTTCTCAAAGTGTGGAACTAGGGGCACACATGCCCCACTTTTATGGTGTGGGAGTGAGCTTCCTTCCAGATGTAGTCCCAGACTTCCTTGCCTCCCCACACCACCTTTTCATGAATCATCCAATCATTGGACTTCCACGTGGGCATCCAAGTTGTCAGTCCTTTAAAGACCGCCCATCTGTCAGTGTAGATAGTGACATGGGAAGAAGGATCCTCCTGAAGAGTCATCACTACAGCATTCAACTCTGCATACTGACTGGACCCTTCGATTCCTGCAGGACTGTGTCTATACTTGGGTTGTAGGCTGCTGCTGTCCATTTACGCCCAGACGAGGCGACTATGGCTGAACCATCAGTGAACCACGCTGACTCCTTCATATCTCCTGACAGAGACCCAAACATGGAGCCTCTTGAATGGGGGATAACTGCAGCACAGGAATTTCTTCTTCTGGCTGGGTTCTGGTAAAAGTAACAAGCCCTGCCAACTGTTTTGAAATGTCTCTAACATCCCCAGCTGCAATACTCCCTCTTTCTTGAAGGTACCACTTCCATTTCATCATTGTCTGGTTCTGGGCTACAGCTGCCCTAGTGGTCAGTCCATTATTTCTCACCCATCCTGCTATTGGCAATGCAGTATGGATGGTGACTGTGTCCTTTCCTGTAATGATCTCTACATGTTGAAGTGCTGTGTAGGCCCCAAACAGGTACTTCTCTAGGGGCGTGTATCTCTTCTGTGCCCCTGTCAGTTGCTTGGACAAAAATCCAATGGGTATTGCTCCCAGTCATTTCTTTTCATTTGGCTGCCACAGACTCCAAGATATGACACCATGCTGCTCCACTATATCCAGCTGAAATGGTACTCCTTGTCTCACGGTTCCCAATCCCTGATGCTGCAAAATGGCTTCTTTAGCAGCAAGAAATCCGGTCTGCTGCTCTGAAACCCATGATAACTCAGTCTTTTTTCTGGTAACATTGTATATAGGTTTTAGAATCAGTCCAAGATGTGGGATGAACGATCTCCAGAATCCCACAACACCAGTGAACTTTGCCTCCTCTTTGGTAGCAGGGGGCAACAGCGACTGGATAGTTTGCACAACTGTCTCTGGAATTTTCCTCTGCGGTCCAGTCCACATCATCAAAAGTGTAACTTCAGCTCTGGTATCAATAAAAGCCATTACATGTGTAGGAGAAGATGACTTCCCCCACCATACAGTGACAGGTGCATATGGGCGTCTGTCTCCTGCTGTCACTGCCCGCACTGCTATTACAGGAGACTCACCTTTCCTTCATAAAGTATAAGGAACCTCCCAATCCCCTTTTCTGATTCTCTCTAACTCCTTCGCAGGATAAAGGGATTTGGGTTTGGGTTCATGTTCAGTTTTGGGAATTGGTTTGGGGCTAACAGGAGAGGTCTGTTCTGTTTTCTCTAGGTCTAGGCTGATGTTATCTTCACGAGGAGCAGTTTTTCCTACTAAATGTTTCCACCTTTTCAGCATTTCTGCAGTAGAAATCCCATCTATCTCATCTTTAGGTACTCCTGCCTTTAATAGGTCTACCCAAATTTCTTTCCTAGAAATAACTAGCCTGGTTTTCTCTTCACCTCCTGTCTTCTCTCCCACATTCCCTTTCTTCTCTGTAAAAGCTATTTTCTGCTTGTATTCTCCCTGTCTGGCCTTGACCTTATCTACTGCCCTGACAGGTTTTGTTTTAGTCTCCTCCTCTAGCTCCCCCAACTGGTTTAAAAGGGTAGTGACTTCATGAATCTTGCTGTTTAATCCCAGTCCTCCCAGCAAGGACAATAAAGGAGCTCTGATATTAAATGGCGCAGACTTGGTCAGCTTATAGTGCAGAGCAGATGTAAAGGGTTCCATATCTGGACCCATCCATTCTGGAAATGTATTTAATCCGGTTAAACAACCCATTTCACGTAACCTGGAAATACCCTCTCCTATTGTTCTCCAGGAGTAAGTATTTTCCAGGTCACTAGGACTAGCGTATACTCTGACTATTCCATTTCTCACGAGGTCTTATGCCCCGTACACACGGTCGGACATTGATTGGACATTCCGACAACAAAATCTTACGATTTTTTCCGAAGGATGTTGGCTCAAACTTGTCTTGCATACACACAGTCACAAAAAGTTATCGGAAAATCTGATCATTCTGAACGCGGTGACGTAAAACGCGTACATCAGGACTATAAACGGGGCAGTAGCCAATAGCTTTCATCTCTTTATTTATTCTAAGCATGCGTGACACTTTGTGCTTCGGATTTGTGTACACACGATCGGAAATTCCGACAACGGATTTTGTTGTCGGAAAATTTTATAGCCTGCTTTCAAACTTTGTGTGTCGGAAAATCCAATGGAAAATGTGTAATGGAGCCTACAGATGGTCAGAATTTCCAACAACAAGGTCCTATCACACATTTTCCATCGGCAAATCCGACCGTGTATACGGGGCATAACAGTGTAAATTTTACAAACTCTCTGGCTTTTCACATTGCCTGACACAATTGTGGATCATGGGTTAACACTCCCATAGCCACTGCTTCCTTACCTGGCAAAACAACACTGTCCGCCCCTTCATCCCACAAGCGTAGGAGCCAACTCAATATGGGCTCTCCGAACCTTTGTATTGTTTTGCCAGCTCATGAAGTTCAGCTTTTGTAAACTCCCGTACTTCTTCAAATTCAACATCTCTGGGGTTGCGATAATTCACCTCCCCATCTGCCATATCCTCTCTATCATGTTGCCTTTTCCTATGCTTAGTAATGAGAGGTCTGGCATACTTTTTCTTTCCCACTAGCAGATCATCATCCAAAATATTAAACTATCTCCTCATCCTAACTATCATTTGAGGAGAGCACATCCTCACAATCCCAGTTTTGGGATGTGGCAATGGCACGTACCCTGGCTTTACTAACAGGTTTACGGCCCCTCCTTTTCCTTCAGGCATTAAGTGATTTGGTAATGAGGGCTGCACACCGCTCTTGCAAATGATCAGCCCAACTAGCGGTTGAACGTACACACTCTGAAGCAACTGCTAGCTGGCCTTTTAATAGATAAAATTCTGCCTCTGCCTTCTCCCTTCTATGTGATTCAGTATAAATAGCATAAAGGAAGTACCAACTCACTGTGGACACTGTCCTATTCTCTTTTTTACTTAAATCCAACCCCTTAAGGCTAAAATCTACAAAATGATCTGAGATTTTATCACCCCAAGTCATATTCAAGGGAGAAGCATACTTTACAAATTCTTTAGCAAGAGGCTCCCACTCATTGTCTCTGGCCCAAATAGGTAAGCTGCACACTCTTCTCTGGACACCAG
Organism: Aquarana catesbeiana; assembly: GCF_042186555.1. Taxonomy (NCBI): domain Eukaryota; kingdom Metazoa; phylum Chordata; class Amphibia; order Anura; family Ranidae; genus Aquarana; species Aquarana catesbeiana. The sequence goes on along the minus strand of NC_133326.1, from coordinate 380,435,257 downwards.
AACCCTCTGCAGCCTTGCTTTTCCTAAACAGCTTACGCAGCACAAGCTATACAACACACCACAGGAAAAAAAAACAGGTCTGCTTCAGTTGAATTATAGCACAGATCGCGGCACAAGCCCCCAAGGTTTTGCTTGTGTCTATCTAGCAAGGATACTTTGTGGTATAAGCAAGGAAGCTGAGACATCTGCAGTGTGTAAATGTGCTTTTACTATACAAAGATGCTGTACATACAAAACTATTACTATATTAGGAATACAATACAAGACTGACAGATATCTATAACAAGCAAAATGCCTAGCAAATAAACAGCCTATGGCCTGTAACAGTAGAAATACACTTAAAAGTTACTTAACTCTGGTTACTGTGTTTGTGATCTCCAGTGACAACGAGGACTCAGTTTGTAGTTATTAGAGAATTAGGCAAAAGCATCTTTTTTTCTTCAATGGCTGGTTACAGATAAGTCTTTTGATGTTAAAGCATGATGAGCCCCCTAGCTTATGCCTGAAACCCCCTTTTATGTGTCAGGCTGTTTACCATAGTTACCAAACAACAGAAAACATACCTGTTTACTAGGGATGGGCCGAACACCCCCCTGTTCGGTTTGCAGTAGAACATGCGAACAGGCAAAAAATTTGTTCGAACACGAGAACACCGTTAAAGTCTATGGGACATGAACGTGAAAAATCAAAAGTGCTAATTTTAAGGGTTAATATGCAAGTTATTGTCATAAAAAGTGTTTGGGGACCTGGGTCCTGCCCCAGGGTGACATGTATCAATGAAAAAAAAAGTTTTAAAAACGTTTTTTCGGGAGCAGTGATTTTAATAATGCTTAAAGTGAAACAATAAAAGTGAAATATTCCTTTAAATTTTGTACCTGGGGGGTGTCTATAGTATGCCTGTAAAGTGGTGCATGTTTCCCGTGTTTACAAGTGTCCGAGAGCAAAATTACATTTCTAAAGGAAAAAAAAAGTCATATAAATGTACTAGTAGTAGCGCCGGCAGCTATAATGAATTGTCGAGTCTCTGCAATACTCATAAGAGTCACTGAAAAAAACGGCCTGGGGTTCCCCCACAGTGCATTACCAGGCCCATTGGGTCTGGTATGTATATTAAGGGGAACCCCGAACCAAAATTTTAAAAAATGGTGTGGGGGTCCCCCTTAAAATCCATATCAGACCCTTCAGGTCTGGTATGGATTTTAGGGGAACCCCGCACCAAAATTTAAAAATAAATGGCATGGGGGTCCCCCTAAAAATCCATACCAGACCCTTATCCGAGCACGCAACCTGGCAGGCCGCAGGAAAAGAGGGGGGGCGAGAGAGCGCCCCCCCTCCTGAACAGTACCAGGCCACATGCCCTCAACATGGGGAGGATGTCCCCATGTTGATGGGGACAAGGGTCTCATCCCCACAACCCTTGCCCGGTGGTTGTAGGGGTCTGCGGACAGGGGGCTTATTGGAATCTGGAAGCCCCCTTTAACAAGGGGACCCCCAGGTCCCGCCCCCCCGTGTGAAATGGTAATGGGGTACAAATGTACCCCTACCATTGTACAAAAAAAGTGTCAAAAATGTTAAAAAAAGACAAGAGACATGTTTTGACAATTGCTTTGTTAATGTCTTCTTCTTTCCTCGCTTCTTCTTCCATCTTCTTCTGGTCTTCATTCGGTTTTCTTCCTCCATCTTGTTCTTCCCCCACTTCTTCCTCTTCTTCCTCCAATCCTCTGCTTCTTCCTTTTACATAGTTATATAGTTAGTAAGGTTGAATAAAAACACCAGTCCATCCAGTTCAACTTGAGAGAGTGTGGGTGCATGTCTACAATTATCCCTATTTTATTTAAGGTACCCATATAGCGCCATCAATTTACGCAGCACTCCACAGGTACGTTGCACACTCACAAACCTTTGGTCTTCTCGTCTTCCTCCGGCCTCTTCTTCCCCTCTTTATTCTTCGGACAAATCGCATGCCTGAGAGGTTCCCACTGTGTGACGCTTCTGTTCTTCTGACAGTTCTTATATAACTGAGGGCGGGGCCACCCGGTGACCTCGCCCCCCTCTGACGCACGGGGACTTCACGGGGACTTCACGGGGACTTCCCTATGGTTTTCCCTTGTGGTGTCAGCCGTTTTTGAGAGTCCTGGAAATGAATCTGGAGATGTGTGTATCTGTTCGTAATAAATATCAATATTTGCTAAATATTTTTTTAATATTATTTTATTGATGATTATATCCCATGATTGGCTTGAGCCTATTTTGTTTATCCTGTATGTTTTTTATTAACAATAGGAATTGTATGCTTTCTTGAGGATTTTATTACAATATTCTTAGGCCAATAGTCTCTGTATTAATGCCTCCTTTTTTAAAATCCTCATCATTGGAGCAGCTGCATCTAATGGCCAAATACTGTCATTAGGATAAGGATCTTTTTAAAGGATTCAGTGTGCACTTCTGGCATGCAAGATAGTATTGTCAGCCATCTGCTTTCAGTAATGAGTGCTTCCTAAGGTCCAATGCTCATTAATACAAATTTCAAAGTCCTAAAAAGGTATTTTTACTGATCTTATAATCCTAAATTCTAATGTTGGTCAGGTGTGTTCAAACCCCCCCAGAGCATCCTGGCAAAATGCCCAGACATGTCCCTGCTATTTAGCCTCAGCATCAACACAGTAGAAGCAACCAGCAGCCAGCACCCCTTCTATTGTGCCCCATCCCCTCAGTTTAATAAGGGGTCCCCCTGAAAAGCATGAAATTACTGCAAGGTCCCAGATGCCAGCAATTGACAGTGCACAGTTGAGGGAACTCCTAGACTCCTCCTCGAGTTATCATATGACACAGCCGAAGGGAGACTGGGGATGCAGAAGTTTTCCTACTTCTGTGCCGCGCCGAATCTGAGGTCTGGTAAGTGGGAAGGCATCAATTTTCTGTTTTGGGAAAGGAGGAAGTAAGAATTCCAGTATGGGGGAGTTTCTTTTGGTGGGGGCTTAAGGAAAGGGGGGGGTGTTTGCTTTTGGAGAAGGGGGGGGTTTATGGTAGCGAAGTTTCCAGGGGGTGGTTAATGGCAGGGATTTGCTTCTGGGAGGGAGTTTGATTGGATGAAGGGAGATTTTCTTCATAACTACAAATCTTTGCTGGGGGAGAGGGTATTGACTGAGGGAGATATTTTTGCTTTGGTGGGTCGGTTTAGAGATAGGGGGGTTGATGGCAACGTTGTGATGGCAACTAAGCCCTCTAAGCTGCCCAGTGGCTCCTGGAAAATGATGACAGTCATCTCACAGGAGCATTAGCGAGCAAGGGTACTGAGGGAAATGATGTCAGGCGCCTTGGAGAGGAAGAGGCAGATTACGAGGGACTCCGTAGCAACAGACCTGAAAAGGTGAGTAAAAAAAAAAAAATGTTTTCCAAAAGTTGTTATTTGTATTTAATGCTGCTGAATATTGTATTTTTTTTTTTTATGACTGGAACTCCGCCTTAAATACATGCTTCTATCTCTTTATGTAATCTTTTAACAGAAAAGTTATATACGTGTTTGTGATATACAATGTGTGTGTGTGTGTGTGTGTGTGTGTGTGTGTGTGTGTGTGTGTATGTGTATATATATATATATATATATATATATATATATATATATATATATATATATATATATATATATATATATTTTTTTTTTAATTGCAGGCAGCTGATAGGTAAATTGAATCTCCTCTGCCAAAACATGCAGAGCTGCACAGGGAAGCTGCTGTGATGGTGCTGGTTGTAGCACACTGTTTTCACTGGCCCCTCCTCCCCTCCTGCCCATCTCAGGTGCTTGAATGTGACATCACCTGGAATGGACAGGAGGGGCAGGGGCTGGCAGGGAACAGTACACCACAAGAGGACTGATCAGTTACTTCCCTGAGTTGTTCTGCATATGAAAGAATCTGCTGCTACTATAATGTGCCCTGCTGTGTGCCCCATGTAATATGCCCTACTGTGTTCCCCAAAACGTTCCCTGAACCCATATAACGTGCCATGCTCCCATGTAATGTGCCCTGCTCCCTCTCAATGTGCCCTGCTCCCTCTCAATTTGCCCTGCTCCCATGTAATGTGTTCTGCTCTGATGTAATGTGCCTTGGCCCAATGTGATGTGCTCTACTCCCAATATAATGTGACCGGTTCCCATGTAATGTGGCCTTTTCCCATGTAATGTGCCTTGCTCCCATGTAATGTGCCTTGCTCCCATGTAATGTGCCCTGCTCCCATGTAATGTGCCCTGCTCCTTCTCAATGTGCCCTGCCCCCATGTAATTTGCCCTGCTCCCATGTAATGTGCTCTGCTCTGATGTAATGTGCCCTGCCCCAATGTGATGTGTCCTACCCCCATATAATATGCCCACTCCCATGTAGTGTGCTCTGCTCCCATGTAATGTGTCCTGCTGTGTGTCCCATAATGTGCCCTGCTGTTTGCCCCATAATGTGATCTGTTCCTAAGCAATGCATTTTATTCCCATGTAATGTGCCCTGCACCCATCCAATGTGCCCCGCTCCCCTCTAATTTACCCTTTTCTCATGTAATGTTCCCTGCTATCATGTACTCTGCGCCCAAATAATGTGCCTTATTCCTATGTAATGTGCCCTGCTTTCATGTAATGTGCTCTCTTCCTATGTAATGTGCCCTGCTTTCATGTAAAGTGTCCTGCCCACATGTAATGTGCCCTGCTCTCACTCAATGTGCCCTGCTCTCACTCAATGTGCCCTGCTCCCGTGTAAGGGCACATTATAGGGCACACAGCAGGACGCATTACATGGGAGCAGCGCATATTACATGAGAGAAAGGCACATTACATAGGAACAGGCCACATTACATGGGAACCAGGCACATTATATGGGAGTAGAGCACATCACATTGGGGCAGGGCACATTACATTAGAGCAGGGCACATTGCATAAGGGCACATTACATGGGAGCAGGGCACATTACATGAGACCAGGGCACATTATATGGGGTCATCACAAAATTGTGCCCTGTTCCCAGGTAATGTGCTCTGTTCCTAATGTAATGTGCCCTGCTCTCACGCAATGTGCCCTGCTCTCACGCAATGTGCCCTGCTCTTATGTAATGTGCTCTACTCCCATATAATGTGCCCGGTTCCCATGTAATGTGGCCTGTTCCTATGTAATGTGCCCTTCTCTCATGTAATGTATCCTGCCCCCCATATAAATTAGATATTTGCCAGCACACCATGGATCAACAAAAGTGGTGTCCAAACGACTTATTTATTGCATGATCACAACACAAGGAGAGTGCAATGTTTCAGAGTCACTCGGGACCCCTTCGTCAGGCATGTGATGACCCCATATAATGTGCCCTGGTGTCATGTAATGTGCCCTGCTTCCATGTAATGTGCCATGCTCTCATGTAATGTGCCCTTATGTAATGTGCCCTGCTCTAATGTAATGTGCCCTGCCCCAATGTGATGTGCTCTACTCCCATAAAATGTGCCCGGTTCCCATGTAATGTGGCCTGTTCCTATGTAATGTGCCTTTCTCTCATGTAATATGTGTCCTGCTGTTTGCCCCATAATGTGCCCTGTCCCATGTAATGTGCCCTGCTGTGTGCCCCATAATGTGCCCTGTTCCTAAGCAATGTAATCTGCTCCCATGTAATGTGCCCTGTTTCCATGTAATGTGCCCTGAACCCCCGTGTAATTTGTCCTTCTCCCATGTATTGTTCCCTGCTATCATGTAATGTGCCCTGTCCTCATGTAATGTACTCTGCTCCCAAAAAATTGTGCCCTGTTCCCAGGTAATGTGCTCTGTTCCTAATTTAATGTGCCCTGCTCTCACGCAATGTGCCCTGCACTCACACAATGTGCCCTGCCCTTATGTAATGTGCCCTGCCCCAATGTGATGTGCTCTACTCCCATATAATGTGCCCGGTTCCCATGTAATGTGGCCTGTTCCTATGTAATGTGCCCTTCTCTCATGTAATGTGTCCTGCCCCCCATATAAATTAGATATTTACCAGCACACCATGGATCAACAAACTACTTATTTGTTGCATGATCACAACACAAGGAGTGCAATGTTTCAGAGTCACACAGGATCCCTTCGTCAGGCATGTGATGACCCCATATAATGTGCCCTGGTCTCATGTAATGTGCCCTGCCCCCGTGTAATGTGCCCTGCTTCCATGTAATGTGCCATGCTCCCATGTCATTTGTCCTGCTGTGTGCCCCATAATGTGCCCTGTCCTATGTAATGTGCCTTGATGTGTGCCCCATAATGTGCCCTGTTCCCAAGCAATGCGTTCTGCTCCCATGTAATGTGCCCTACACCCATTCAATCTGCTCTGCTCTCATGTAATGTGGCCTGCTCCTATGTAAATTGTCCTTCTCCCATGTAATGTTCCCTGCTGTATGCCCTATAATGGGCTCTGTTCCAATGTGATATGCCCCGCACCCCTGAAATGTGCTCTGCTCCCATGTGATGTGCCCTGCTGCCCCCCATGTAATGTGTCTGCTGTCCCTTATGTAATGCGCCCTGCTCCCCCCATGTAGTATGCCCTCCTGCCCTTTTGTACAGCACCCTCCTGACCCCCTGTACTCAGCCCTGCTGCCCCCCTGTACACTGTTTATCTGAAGCTGAACCCTGAGGAACAAGTTTCACATTAAATAGGTATGTTTTAATATTGATTTCATTATTCAATGCTATTTCTAAAAATTATAGTTGTTATATCAACAGCTGGCTTATCATACCAATGTTCCGTGAGCTGTAGATTTGAACATTATTTCAGGGTTTCCCCGAGATCTCAATTTTTTTGTCAAGGGTTCCTTCAAGGTAAAAAGGTTGAGAAACCCTGGTCTATATGCTAATAAATATAGTATGTGAATTGATTTAAAATTATGACAGATAATACTTTGCAAATTTCTGGCCGAGAACTAATTGATTTTATTCTTTATTTTCAGCACATTTGTGAAGCATCAAAAACAACATACAATGCTGAGAGTGCTATTGAAGATCTTTTATATTATTTTACAAGATAAGATGACACCATTAGTTTTCATATTTATGTGTAATTTACTTTTACACTGCAATCACTTTAAAACAGCCTCCCGAATATACTGTCAGGTTAACTCCATTACCTGTGTAAAATAACATGTATTGTTATAATGGGGTTATTTAAAAATGCATTCATGAATATGTAATATTTAATAATAATTTATTATTAGTGATACACTGAAAAAATAAAGTTTTTTTATATCTTTTTTTTTACTCTACTGTTGAAATTTAAATGGCACTCTGCTCAAAGTATACTAAACTTGAGATAAACAGTGCAATATGTTACAGCTCATCTCAGCTGTGGCAGCTACATTAGTTTAGCCTGGCTCCTTCCATAGAGACAGTGGGGCATAGCAACCCAGGGACAGGAAGTGTGTTATTTACAGGTTATACAATTAAAATAAAGAAAAAAGAATCACCAGGTGAAATTAAAGGGGAAAAAATCTAGAAAAAAAATAAGAAAATAGAAAATGAATGCAGCTACCACATCTAAGGACTGGTAAGCTGATATATGTTACATTTTTGTTTTTGGATTTGGATACACTTTAGTTAATTGGTCTCATAAAATAAATGAACTACACATACTCCGTTACGAAACTTTATCCATAGTAGCCCACGCAGCAAGTCAATACTGCTCACTGACTGGATGCTAGAAGTTACAGCACACATTACGACTCACTGATTAGTTGCTAGGTTACAGCACATCATTTCTGCTTGCTGATTGGTTGCTAGAAGGTACTGCACATCATTACTGCTAACTGATTGGTTGCTAGAAGTTACATGCTTACTGCTCACTTATTGGTTGCTAGAGGTTACTGCACAGTATTATCGCTCACTGACTGGTTCCTAGAGGTTACTGTGCATCATTACCACTTATTGTTTTCTATAGGTTACAGCACATCAATACAGCTCACTGATTAGTTGCTGAAGGTTACAGCACATCATCTCCCCACTGCCTGCACACCATGGATTGGGGAGATGAAGGGACCCACCAGTAGATATAAAACTCCTAGAACTTGCTATTAGCAATGAGCAGAGCAGAGTACACACAACTTTGAAGGTTAAGATAGGAACAGAGTCCAATTTGAGCAGTATCCCTGAGGACAGGCTCCCAGAAATACATGATAGTCATGCCGCTTGCAGTAGGGCAGTGTTGAGGGGTGAGCTACCTACAGAGTGCAGGATTGAGGGGTGTGCTTTGTATGGAGTGCAAGGTTGAGTGGTGTGCTATGTACAGAATGCAGGACTGAGGGGTGCGCTATGTACAGAGTGCAGGATTGAGAGGTGAGCTACATACAGAGTGCATGATTGAAGGGTGTGTTACATACAGAGTGCAGGGTTGAGGGGTGTGCTACGTACAGAGTTCAAGGGTGCACAACATGCAGGGTTGAGGGGTGTCCTATGTACAGAGTTCAAGGGTGCGCTACATACAGAGTGTAGGGTTGAGGGGTGTGCTAAGTACAGAGTTTAAGAGTGACGTACGTACAGAGAGCAGGGTTGAGGGGTCAACTATGTACAGAGTTCATAGTTGAAGGATGTGCCATGTACAGAGTTCAAGATTGAGGGGTGTGCTTTGTATGGCCGTGCAGGATTAAGAGGTGTGCTATGTATTGAATGCACTGTGGAGGGGTGTGCTGCACTATGTATAGAGTGCACAGTGGAGGGGTGTGCTGTGTATGTAGTGCACGAGGGAGGGGTGCACTATGCATGGAAATGCATGGTGAAGTAGTGTGCTATGCATGGAGTGCACAGTGGAGGGGTGCGCTATGTATGGAGTGCATGGTGGAAGGGTGCACTATGTATGGAGTGCCCGGTGGAGGGGTGCGCTATGTATAGAGTGCCCCGTGAAGGGGTGCGCTATGAATGGAATGCACGTTGAAGGAGTGCGCTATGTATGGAGTGCCTGGTGGAGGGGTGTGCTATGTATGGAGTGCCCGGTGGAGGGGTGCGCTATGTATGGAATGCACGGTGGAGGGGTGCGCTATGTATGGATTGCAGGGTTTAGTGGTGTGTTGTGTACATCCAAGTCCCCCCCAAGTACAGAGCTTTCCTACCCCAGATTCCAGTTTAACCCCCACCCCTTCAATACACACCATTCCTCAGCACCGATCCCACCCCCCTCCCCAACCCTCCCATGAATACACAGCATTCCTCTGCACCAATACCACCTGTCCCCACCTCCAGGCTCCATTACCTAAAAACCATCAGAGCGGGGCTGCACAAGAGAAACTACAACATGCATGTTCGTGGAGGTGCTTCTTATTACCCGCCCCCTTCCTCCTCTGCTCTCGTATACAGCTCAATGTGTAGAGCAGAGAGGGGTGTGAAGGCATCCGGGAGAGGAGCGCTGTCACTTGTAAATAGGGAAGCAGCGCTTCTGTATTAACATGTGACAGTAGCGATCAGCTAGCAAGTGACAAGCGCCGGGGTAGAATTCCGGCTGAAAAAAAACCCCGGCAGGCAGTGCAGGCTCCAGGGGCAGCTCAGCTGCTTTGGCCCCCCCTTCAATGGCTGAGCTTTGGGCAAATGACCCCTTTGACCTGCGTTAAAGACGACCCTGTTGTCATCAGTACATTTCTAACATTATATGATTTAACCTCATCTCTTGTTCTGGAGAAAACATTAAAGCATTAGATTTCCCCTCTCTTCTCAGTGAAAATGAGCAAGACAAGGAGCAATCTACCTAACATTGACACAGACACAAAGAAAATTGAATATTACAATGTATGAAGATCTTAAAGTGTCCTCAAAAAACAATTAAAAAAAAGATAAATCATGATGATTTTAAATGTATCAATAAAGATTTATTCAATTAACTGTTCCCCAGAGTTTTATCCTCACAATTAAAGCAATATACATTATATTATACACTCACCGGCCACTTTATTAGGTACACCTGTTCATTTGCTTGGTAACACAAATTGCTAATCAGCCAATCACATAGCAGCAATGCAGTGCATTTAGCCCTGGTTCACATTGGTACGATTTGACATGTGATTTGACATTTCAAATCTCATGTCAAATTGGCGGCAATTGCCAGAAATGGCACAGTCCTAATCGGTGCGACGCTGCATTTGCAGCGCCGCACCGATTTCAAAAAGTAGTTTCTGTACTACTTTTTGTGATTTTGGGCTGCGATTTACATTGACATCTGTGCAGAAACCTGCACAGATGTCTCTGAAATTGCGGCCGAAATCAGGACTGACACGTGAGAGTGAAATCATGCGAGTTCAGCTGAACTCACACGGCTTCATTCCCGCAGCTCAGTGTGAACCTGGGCTTAGGGTCCTTTAACACAGGCGTTCCGTTTGTCACTTTTTTCCTCCATTCATTGACGTATAAAAAATGGTCGCTTATGTATTCCTATGGGCAAGCAGATGTCAACTGATGATCATATGTTTACATCCGCTGACATCAGCCTTTGTTAACATGCGTTTTTGAAATGGAAGAAAGCCCTATTTTTCTTCTGTTTAAAAAAACGGAAGCAGACCTAAACGGATGTCAACGGACAAAGAGTGACCTATGCTGAGCCCCATGTCTATAAAGTAATATAGACAACCACTCACTGATTGGTATTCAGATACAATATCAATTAAAGCCACCGTGTTATGTTTTTATTCCCCATTGTTAGATAACAACATGTGTCCTAGTGTCTGTGCTTTATAAAAAAAAAGTTGATTTCTACCTGATTTCACAGGGCCTCCCAATGCTCACATGACTCTTCGGCTCTCTCCTCCTCTCCTCCCTGGCTGACGTCAGCCCCGCTCGCTGGAGCTGTCAGACGGGGAGAGGAGAGAGCCCGGAGTCACGTGAGCGTCGGGAGGCGCTGTAAAATCAGATAGAAATCTTCTTCTTTTTTTTTTTTTTATAAAGCACAGGCACTAGGACACATGTTATCTAACAATGGGGATGGTATGAACATAACATCATTTTGTAGCAGTGAGGAGGGGAGCAGAGTGGCACTAGTGAGAGCTGACTGGCAGGGAGGGGAGGGGGAGGAGGACAGAGGGAGACACATGAGAGCTGCAGAGAACAGCAGAAAATGGAGGCACGTAATGGTGTCAGGGGCTCAGCAGCCATGATAAACCGTGGTCAGTTTACAGAGTGGAGGGCGGAACCAGGCAGGATCAGCCAGTTATTTCAGGTGATAGAAGGGGCCAAATTACACAGCACAAGCACTGTGCTGTTATTCATGCTTTAACCACTTGGCAACCGGCCCATAGCTGAATGACCACTACAGGGCGATTGCATAACTCTGGGAGGGCGTGCAGTGACATCCTCCCAGAATCCCACTCTCGCGCGCCCCCTCTGCAATACTCTGCAATACCCCGCTGCTCTGTGACAATTGCAGTCACATCCAGCCATCCATGCTCAGCCATCCCTCCATGATCAGCCATATTCTGCAATACCCCGCAATACTCTGTAATACTCTGCAATTCCCCGCAATACTCTGCAATACCCCACAATACTCTGCAATACCCCACAATACTCTTCGATACCCTGCAATACCCAGCAATACTCTGCAATACCCAGCAATACCCCGCAATACTCTGCAATACTCTGCAATAACCCACAATACTCTGCAATACCCCACAATACCCCACAAAACCCCGCAATACTCTGCAATACCCCGCAATACCCTGCAATACTCTGCAATACTCTGCAATACCCTGCAATACTCTGCCATACCCTGCAATACCCTGCAATACTCTGCAATACCCTGCAATACCCCGCAATACCCTGCAATATCCTGCAATATCCTGCAATACCCTGCCATACTCTACAATACCCTGCCATACCTTGTAATAGGAAAAAAAGTGATCAAAAAATGTATTTTTTGGAAAAAAGTGTCAAACTAAAATAAATAAGGTAAAATGAACAATAAAAAATGTTTTTTTTTTTAAAAACGCCCCTGTCCCCGTGTGCTCGCATGCAGAAGCGAACGCATACGTAAGCCCCGCCCACATATTAAAACGGTGTTCAAACCACACATGTGAGGTATCGCTGCAAACGTTAGAGCGAGAGCAATCATTTTGGCCTTAGACCTCCACTGTATAACAAAAGATAGTGTAGCGCTAATAAAAAGCCATATGTTGTATAATATGAAAAGCAATGGATTTCTCAAATGCACATATTTCGCATATGGAGAGAACATAGACAATGTATCAAGAGATGTAAAAGTCCTAATAGTCCACAAAAAGTGTGTCTTGCAAATTAGTAGTAGCCCTCAATGTGTATATGACTTTGTATTGCACGTATCGACAAGCAGAGACGCATCTGTTTCAAAGATACACCACCACCAACATAAAGAAGGCTTACCGGAACGTGTGGACCCAATACAACTTGCGTTGAACTGGGTCGAACGAGCTTGAATCCTCAGCGGCTGGTGGACTCCTGTGGAGGATGAAAGAACATCCCCAGACGATGTCCAAGGAGTATTTACTCAGCATAACTTCATCTTTCACATTATGCAAAAATATTGGGCTAACTTTACTGTTTTGTTTTGTTTTTTTTTTTAAGCACAAAACTGTTTTTTTTTTTTTAAAAAACGCGTTCGAAAAATTGCTACGCAAATAACGTGCGAGATAAAAAGTTGCAATAACCGCCATTGTATTCTCTAGGGACTTTGCTAAAAAAACATATATAATGTTTTGGGGTAATTTTATAATTTTCTAGCAAATAAATGATGATTTTTACATGTAGGAGAGAAATGTCAGAATTGGCCTGGGTGCTCCAGAACGCCTGAAGGTGCTTTGTGCATGTTGGGCCTCTGTATATGGCCATGCTGTGTAAAAGTCTCACACATGTGGTATCACCATACTCGAGAGTAATAGCAGAATGTGTTTTGGGGTGTAATTTGTGGCATGCATATGCTGTGTGTGAGAAACAACCTGCTAATGACAATTTTGTGAAAAAAAGAAAAGAAAAAAAATCTTGATTTTGCAAAGAATTGTGGGAAAAAATGACAACTTCAGAAAACTCACCATGCATCTTCCTAAATACCTTGGAATGTCTTCTTTCCAAAAAGGGGTCATTTGGGGGGTATTTGTACTTTTCTGGCATGTTAGCCCCGGTTCACACAGGGGCGGCATGACTTGCAGGTCGCCTCAGCGAGGCGACCTGCAAACGACTTCCGCGGCGACTTGCAAAACGACTTCTGTATAGAAGTCTATGCAAGTCACCCCAAGTCACCCCCGAAGTAGTACAGGAACCTTTTTCTAAGTCGGAGCGTCTTGCGTCGCTCCTATTAGAACGGTTCCATTGTACAGAACGGGAGGCGACTTGTCAGGCGGCTAGGTCGCCTGACAAGTTGCCCCTGTGTGAACCGGCTCTTAGGGTCTCAAGAAATGAAATAGGCCGTCAGTACTTCAGGTGTGATCAATTTTCATATATTGGCACCATAGCTTGTGGACTCTATAACTTTCACAAAGACCAAATAATATACACCAATTTGTACTTATCTTACCAAAGATATGTAGCAGTATAAATTTTGGCCAAAATTTATGAAGAAAAATTACTAATTTGCTAAATTTTATAACAGAAACAAAGAAAAATTCATTTTTTTCACAGAATTTTCAGTCTTTTTTCTTTTATAGCGAAAAAAAAAAAAAACCCAACGGTGATAAAATACCACCAAAAGAAAGCTTTATTTGTGTGAAAAAAAGGACAAAAATTTCATATGGGTACAGTGCTGTATGGCTGAGTAATTGTCATTCAAAATGTGAGCGCACCGAAAGCTGAAAATTGGTCTGGTTAGGAAGGGGGTTTACTGTAAGTGCCCAGTGGTCAAGTGGTTAAAGGAACAGAATCCTTTTTTTTTTCTTAGGGTAACAAACACTTAACTTAAAATTTGTTTTACTACAAATCAATAAATCTTCAACTTATCAAAAAAACCTGATCCCTGATGAAACAAAGCAATTATTATTATAATTAGTATTATTATTATTATTATTATTATTAAGCAATTAAGCAATTATTCAAAAATCAGCAAAATCTTGGAAAAGGGAAAACGGCACTCGTCCAGACACAATCATTACACGTGACATCACAGTGTAAATACATACAATATACGATACACAAACTCAATGAGCAAATGCCCAATAAGGACAGGCAGCGCCATCTAGGGCACATACTGTATATAACTTCTCAAAAATATTCACATTATTATTTATTGTAAGCTAATTGAATTACTTGATGGACACAATATAATATACAGCTCAGAGGGATTTTTTTTTGTTATATAGAACATGTTGGTCTATAAGTGTCTATAAGTGAACAAAGATTGCTTAAAGAGATATGCGAGACATTACTTACATTAAATTGATGTTTTGTCTTTCCAACAGACTACAGAAGAGTTATAGACCACCCCCTCTGTTTTGCATTTGGCAAAACGGTAATTTTACCAATTCTTAATTGTTTATTGTTAGACACATATTTACAAGTGGTACACAAACCACATTGTTAAGTGTCTTTAATACTCCATTGATATGACAACATGGAAAATTATTTTTTAGGGAATGGCTATGAACTAACTGATGTCTTACAAATTACGGTCATCTATATGTAATAGATGGTACTGGTGATATACATTTCAATATAATTGGGTCCTCATGTAACCCATTCCAGTGTTAACTTAAAATTCTCTTTACCTCCAATGACTGCTCTGTAAGGCTGGATTCACACATGTGCAGTGCGAATTCCAGCTCTGTTTTCTCTGCGAAGAAAAAAAACAGCTGTTCAGCGGTTCCTCTCCATTGTAGCTGTGTATCAGCTGACCTGGGAGAGAGGGGAGGTGTAGTGAGCAGGGAGAGAATTTGTGTTCAGAACGGAACACATCTGCAAATCAGATGCGTTCCCATTGAAGATAATGTGCCTGCAATTCACACCGCAATGCCTAGAAAACACACACTTTTTTGGGCAATGCGGAGTGCGGATGCAATGCACATATGTGAACCAGACACATTGGAAAGAACAAATTTTAAAATGTTCTGCGAATTGGATGCGGTTTAAATCTGGTTGTGAAATGGGTGGATGTTTTAACCTGTTTTTTTTTCAATTATATACCATATGTTCTTGCCTAAGAGCATTCACATGATGATAAGCTTTCCTCAAAATTAAATATTTATATCCTCTAGCTCTAAATTGGAATCTAAATTGGAGATTCTTGGCTTCCTTTGGAATCTCTTTAGAGCAGTTCCTCGAGATTTGTTGGTACTGACAAAAGTGTCAGTACCAAATTAGGAGGGTGAAAGCTCTTGATATGACCACATAGATGAGTTCTTCAAGTATTTTAAGCAACAGACAGCATGGATTCATGAAAGACATACGTTGTCAAAAAAATCTGATTTCTTTTTATGAGGAGGTAAGTTAAAAAAAAAAGGAGTGGCTGTGGACATAGTATACTTGGATTTTGCAAAAGGGTTTGACACCATTCCCCACACACGGCTAATGTGTAAGGAAAGGTCTACAGGCTTGGAAAAATCAGTTTGTAAATGGATAGAAAACTGGCTAAAGGACCATATTCAGAGAGTAGTGGTTAATGATTAATACTCTGAATGGTCTAGGGTTGTTAGAGGTGTACCCCAAGGTTCAGTGTTGGAACCCTTACTTTTTAAATAATAAATGATATAGGGTCTGGGATTAAAAGTACCTTTTCAGTATTTGTGGATGACACCAAGCTATGCAGTGGAATAATGTACTTACAAAATGTCTCCAACTTACAAGCTGACCTCAATGCACTATTTAATTGGGCAACTATGTGGCAAATGAGGTTCAATGTTAAAAAATGTAAAATTAAGCACTCAGGACCTAAAAATATGCATACATACTAGGGGGAAAAATAATGGAGAAGGATCTGGGTGTTCTGGTAGATCATAAGCTTAATAATGGTGAACAATGCCAAGCAGCGGTTTCCAAAGCAAGCAAAATCCTTTCTTGTATTAAAAGAGGTATAGACTCAAAAGAGAGAGATACAGTGTCATTTTGCCCCTGTACAAATCATTAGTAAGACCTCATCTGGAATATGCAGTTCAGTTTTGGGCACCAGTTCACAAAAAGGATATTTGGGAACTAGAGAAAGTTCAGAGAAGGACAACCAAACTAATAAGAGGCATGGAGGAGCTCAGCTCTGAGGAAAGATTAAATTAACTCAATTTATTCTCTCTTGAGAAGATTATGGCGGTACATGATCAACATGTACAGTATAAAAATACAATAGTGGTCCATATAGTGAACTTGGTGTTAAGTTATTCACTTTAAGGTCATCAGAGAGGACAAGGGGGCACTCTTTACGTCTGGAGGAAAAGAGATTTAATCTCCAAATACGGAAAAGTTTCTTCATAGTAAGAGCTGTGAAAATGTTGAATAGACTCCCTCAAGATCTGGTTCTGGTCAACTCAGTAGATTGCTTAAAAAAAAGGCCTACATTCTCTCCTAAATGTACATAATGTAACTGGATACTAACATTAATAGGTAGTTGATCCAGGGAATATTCAATTGCCTTTTGGTGGATCCAGAAGGAGTTTTTTCCCCTGCTGGAGCAAATTGCATCATTTGCTGGAGTGTTTTTTCTTCTTCTGGATCAACTGGATTGTGTATACAGGATTGTAATTTTTTTTCTTTTTCTTTCCTTTAATTGGTTGAACTAGATGGACTTGTGTCTTTTTTCAACCAGACTAACTATGTAACTATGTGTAACAATACCTTATCAGTTGTGAGCTTCCAAAACAATGAGATGGATTCAGTTCTTTCAGCAGATTTATATATAGAACATTTTAGGTCAAACAACAACATGAACTTTAAATTTTCCTAGTGAGAATTTAAAATGTCTGTAAATTCTTTGAACATATCCAGAGAGCTGGTTCAAGAGGGGATAGTGGAACCCAGAAAAAATAAGAAGAAAATAAGAGATCATTCATTCTCAGGAGGAACAGTCACATCACATAACATCTGAAATAGATTTGGAGTGTCACAAACATTTGGAGGCAATGTGATCATGCTGTTTCAAAAATAAAACAATATATTGACCATGGCTTTTTTCATCCAGAACATGATGGAACTCCAGTACACCATCTCCAACTCTGGACCTGTGCACCCAGCTCACAACAATCACTTGTAAATACAGAAGCTAAAGTTCTGTGTTTACAAGTGACAGAGCTCCTCTCCCACAGGGCTTGCACAAATCTCTCCCTGCCCTGCAGTCAGGGCCAGGACAAGGGAGGTGCAGGTGCCCCAGGAGCAGTGTGGCCATGGGCCAGATGGGGATGTCACAATCCCTATCTGTTCTAGAGCCCGGATGCCGATGTCCCTGCCAGATGATCTAGCTGCAGACAAAGTTTGAGAGGCACTGGCAGAGCCGCCTAGAGTGTGCGGAGAGGTACAAGAGCTGGGCAAGGTGTTTTTTTCATCAAGGTAAGACACCTGGAAGATGGTGGAGCTTTTAAGGGGAGAAGAATATGGGGGCAGTGAGGGGGTGGTAGTGACATGTGGATGAGCGGATGTAAAGATAGGGAGTTGTGGAAGGGGGCTGAACCATGCACCCTGTGCATAGCGCACCCATGAACTCTACACTCTGTGCATAGTGCACCACTAAATTCTGTACTCTGTGCTTATCACTACCCTAAACTCTGCACCCCGTTTGTGGCACACCCCGAACTTTGCACCCTGTTCATAACAAATTCCTGAACTCCTGTTAATTTAATCTACGAAAATTATTTTCCTTATAGTCTTCGTCAGCTGCATGTTTTCAGTATTGAAAACTAAATGAAAATAAAATTAGAATTAAATCAAATGACAAACTATGACGAAAATCAATTCCAATTTTTGTCAATGAACAAAAACAGAATGAAAATGTAAAAGAGTAAAAGAAGGGGCATTTACCCACCTGAACTTCTGCTTTCCTCAGAGCTCTGCCTGTCTGGTAAAGCCCCAGCCCCCGACTCTATTGACAGGGCCGTCTTATTCAGCGGGCACACCTGGGCACTGCCCAGGGGCCCCAGGTTCACATGGGGCCCCATCAGGGCGGGCCCAGACTTAGGGAGATGCTGCTGGCACTGGGGCGCAAACACTCCTCCAGCTCTGCCTTATCTCTCCTACTGATTGCAACACATTAATCCCTCTCCTCTTCGCTCGCTCTCCTTCCACGGCTCATTCCACCTTCTTTACAAGAATTTCTTTCACTTATTTCTGCTACAAACGGCTCACCCTCTGCTTCTCCCTCTACCTACACTTTCAGTTAGCCGTAAGTTGGACACTTTCACACCGATCCGATCCTCCTCCCCTCTCCCCTGTTAACTCTGTCCTCTCCTGTCTATAAATGTGCACTATAAACAACACTGCAGCCTCCGGTCTCAGCTCTGGGCATTTGACAGAGATAAAAAGTGAGCAGGCATAGAAAGGGTGCTAGACAGATGAACATGTGGACTTTTTATCTCTTCCAACTGTCCTGCAGCCTAACACATTTTCTGCAGCTATTTAAACTGCCCATAAATGAGTCATTTTCCCTTAGCCAGCAGTCTGATCGAAGAACAATCAGACTCCTCCAATCCCAACAATGTCCCCCACCAGCACACTGTATTCTGACATCAAGATCTGGCACTATCAGAATACAATGACCATCGGCTGCACTTAAATTGGTAGCATTCAACAGGCAATACTGCCCACTGAAAGCAACGGGGGTATTGGTAAAATCATATCCTAACCACCTGTTCTTACCACCCTCACAACAACAAGTCTAAACAAGGCCAGTAAAAGCAGGCAGTTGAGCCATGACTTTACCATCCTGACCACTCATTTCAGGGCAGTACATGTGGCAAAAAGTAAATAGCATGTCACCATGAATGGGGCTGCACCATAACCACCCTACAGCCATGCAATGTACATGGTTGTGGCTCAGTGGGACACTGCTATGGGAGGGAAAGGGTACAGAGGTTACTGCTATAGGGGAAAGGGGGGCAGAGAATACCACTGTGTTTGTGTGTGTGTGTGTGTGTGTGGAGGGGGGTGTGAAGGGGCAGAGGACACTGTTATGGGCAGGGTCACATTCTGTGTAACGCACTCTTTAACCCTGCATTCTGAGCGCAACACACTCCTGATCCCTGCATTCTGAGCATAACACACTTCTGATCCCTGCATTCTGAGCATAGCACACTCCTGATCCCTGCTTTCTGAGCATAACACACTCCTGATCCCTGCATTCTGAGCATAACACACTCCTGATCCCTGCATTCTGACCGCAACACACTCCTGATCCCTGCATTCTGAGAGCGACACACTCCTGATCCCTGCATTCTGAGAGCAACACACCCCTGATCCCTGCATTCTGAGAGCAACACACCCCTGATCCCTGCATTCTGAGAGCAACACACTCCCGGTCCCTGCATTCTGAGCATAACACACTCCCGATCCCTGCATTCTGAGCATAACACACTCCCGATCCCTGCATTCTGAGCATAACACACTCCCGATCCCTGCATTCTGAGTATAACACACTCCCGATCCCTGCATTCTGAGCATAAAACACTCCTGATCCCTGCATTCTGAGCATAACACACTCCTGATCCCTGCATTCTGAGAACAATGCACTCTTGACCCCTGTATTTTAAGCATAATGCACTCTTGATCCCTGTATTCTGAGCATAACGCTTTCCCGATCCATTCTGAGAGAAACACACTCCTGATCCCTGCATTCTGATAGCAACACACTCCCGATCCCTGTATTCTGAGCATAACTCACTCCTGATCCCTGCATTCTGAGAACAACACACTCTTGATGCCTGTATTCTGAGCATAACGCACTCTTGATGCTTGTATTCTTAGCATAACACAGGCTCACAATCCCTGAATTCTGAGAGCAACACACTGGGAAAAGTAATGCACTGGGGCCCCAACAATGAAGATGGTGATCTGCCGCGTGCTACACATGCCGTGGCAAACAGTGGGTATGGCTAAATTATGCTACATATTGGGCGTGGCTTTTTAGGCTGATTAGAACTTTTAGTTTGATTTTGACCTATTTTTTTAAACCATTTTTTAAAAATAATTTTTTACATTTTTTCCTAACGCTGTTGTCTTTGGTGAGATATCAGGGGTGTAAACAGACCCCTGAAGCCTCACTTTTGATACAATGAAAGGAACTGAGGAAACATATTTCCGAGTTGGGAATGAGCTGGTGAATGGAACTAAAAAGGATCTAGGGGGGCTCTGAGGGAGGAAGATGGGTTGAAAAGGCTCTAAGGCAGGGGTAGGCAACCTTAGACAGATGGAGATCTACTTAAACAACACTGATGAAGTCAAAGATCACTGTGCACAGTGTCCTGTTGTTAGGGACGGTTCACACCAGAACGTGGTGTCAGTGCATGCACTACTTTTTGTGCAGTCTGATGAGATTTGCAGGCAGGGCTGGATTTACATCTCAGGAGCCTATAGGCAGGGATTTCTAAAGCACCCCACCAAACAAAATAAAAAGACAGTAAGCAGGGTTAAGGAGTGCATTATGCTCAGAATGCAGGGTTAAGGCGTGCTCTGCACTCAGAATGCAGGGTTAAGCAGTGCGTTATGCTCAAAATGCAGTGTTAAATCATGCGTTGCACTGAGAATGCAGGGTTAAGGAGTGCATTGCACTGAGAATGCAGGATTAAGGAGGGTGTTGCTCGCAGAATGCAGGGATCAGGAGTGCGTTGCTCTCAGAATGCAGGGATCAGGAGTGCTTGCTCTCAGAATGCAGGGATCAAGAGTGCGCTGCTCTCAGAATGCAGAAATCAGGAGTGTGTTATGCTCAGAATGCAGGGATCAGGAGTGTGTTATGCTCAGAATGCAGGGATCAAGAGTGTGCTGCTCTCAGAATGCAGGAATCAGGAGTGTGTTGCTCTCAGAATTCAGGGATTAGGAGAACGTTATGCTCAGAATACAGGGATCAAGAGTGCGTTATGCTAAGAATACAGGCATCAAGAGTGCGTTATGCTCAGAATACAGTCATCAAGAGTGCGTTGTTCTCAGAATGCAGGGATCAGGAGTGTGTTGCTATCAGAATGCAGGGATCAGGAGTGTGTTGCTCTCAGAATGCAGGGATCGGGAAAGCGTTATGCTCAGAATACAGGGATCAAGAGTGCGTTATGCTCAAAATACAGGGGTCAAGAGTGCATTGTTCTCAGAATGCAGGGATCAGGAGTGTGTTATGCTCAGAATGCAGGGATCAGGAGTGTTTTATGCTCAGAATGCAGGGATCAGGAGTGTGTTATGCTCAGAATGCAGGGATCGAGAGTGTGTTATGCTCAGAATGCAGGGATCGGGAGTGTGTTATGCTCAGAATGCAGGGATCAGGAGTGTGTTGCTCTCAGATTGCAGGAATCAGGGGTGTGTTGCTCTCAGAATGCAGGGATCAGGAGTGTGTTATGCTCAGAATACAGGGATCAAGCCTGCATTGTTCTCAGAATGCAGGGATCAGGAGTGCGTTATGCTCAGAATGCAGGGATCAGGAGTGTGTTGCGGTCCGAATGCAGGGAACAGAAGTGTGTTATGCTCAGAATGCAGGGATCAGGAGTGTGTTATGCTCAGAAAGCAGGGATCAGGAGTGTGCTATGCTCAGAATGCAGGGATCAGAAGTGTGTTATGCTCAGAATGCAGGGATCAGGAGTGTGTTGCGCTCAGAATGCAGGGTTAAAGAATGCGTTACACAGAATGTGACCCTGCCCATAACAGTGTCCTCTGCCCCTTCACACCCCCCTCCACACACACACACACACACACACAAACACAGTGGTATTCTCTGCCCCCCTTTCCCCTATAGCAGTAACCTCTGTACCCTTTCCCTCCAATCGCAGTGTCCCACTGAGCCACAACCATGTACATTGCATGGCTGTAGGGTGGTTATGGTGCAGCCCCATTCATGGTGACATGCTATTTACTTTTTGCTACATGTACTGCCCTGAAATGAGTGGTCAGGATGGTAAAGTCATGGCTCAACTGCCTGCTTTTACTGGCCTTGTTTAGCCGCTTGCCAACCGCCGGCCGTCAAATGTCGGCCAGGCGGCGCAGCTCTCGTTGCGGGAGGGCGTCATATGACGTCCTCCCATTTAAACAGGGAATGCACGCGATCGTGCGCGCGCATCCCTGTTCCTTCGGTGGCGGCGTGTCACGGAGACACCGCTCGCCACCAAAGGGGGTGAACAGCCATTGGACATGGCTGTTTACCACGTGATCAGCCGTGATGAAGTCACGGCCGATCACAGATAGGTCCACCCCATTGTGCACGGCGCATGCGCACAATCGCGAGCGCACTGCGCGTGCACGTCGGTGACGGAGTGTTCCCGGGAACACTACTCATCACCGACGCCGGTAAACAGCCATTGGCTGGCTGTTTACCCACGTGGCCGGCTGTGATCCATTCACAGCCGATCATAAATGTAAACACAGAGCGGTAACTAGCTGTTACCAGCTCTTCTCTCCTCACACACCGTTTCCAGTGTGAGGAGAGAAGAGCCAGAAGCAGTGAGTTACCGATCTGTGTTCTGTAGTGTCTGCACCAACACCACACCTGTCCCATCGCCCCCCCAATTGTCATCTGTCACCCAACAGTCACCAGTGTCACCCAATAAAGTGCACCTGTCACATAAGGGACTTCCATCAGTGACCCTCAGCGGTGCACCTGTCACCCGTCACAAATCAGTGACCATCAGTGGTGCACCTGTCACCCGTCACAAATCAGTGACCATCAGCGGTGCACCTGTCACCCGTCAGCCATCACCCGTCACCCATCAGTGACCGCCAGCCATCACCCGTCACCCATCAGTGACCGCCAGCCGTCACCCGTCACCCATCAGTGACCGCCAGCCGTCACCCGTCACCCATCAGTGACCGCCAGCCGTCACCTGTCACCCATCAGTGACCGCCAGCCGTCACCCATCAGTGACCGCCAGCCATCACCCGTCACCCATTAGTGACCGCCAGCGGTGCTCCTGTCACCCGTCACAAATCAGTGACCATCAGCGGTGCACCTGTCACCCGTCACAAATCAGTGACCATCAGCGGTGCACCTGTCACCCGTCAGCCATCACCCGTCACCCATCAGTGACCGCCAGCCATCACCCGTCACCCATCAGTGACCGCCACCCGTCACCCATCAGTGACCGCCAGCCATCACCCGTCACCCATCAGTGACCGCCAGCCATCACCCGTTACCCATCACCTGTCACCCATCACCGATCACCTGTCACCTTTTAGTGACCGTCACCCATCACCAGTAACTGTCCGTGGCCTGTCACCCATCAGTGACCATCGCCTGTCACACCGTCATCACCGATCAGTGAACGTCAGCTGCCACCTATCGCACAGCCCATCAGTGACCGTCACCTGCCACCTGTCACACCGCGTCATGTCCAAAAGAGTATTCAGCAGTGAGGAGGCGTTCCAGATCCTCTCCATGACCGATGAGAGCAACGGGGAGTTCTCATCAGATTCCAATTTGGATTCTGATTCAAGTTCGGCATTTGAACCAAATAGTGAATCGACAAATGATTCGGAGGAAGAATGGGTCCCTCCCAAAAGGGCACGGCACTCTGGAAACCAGGATTATATTCCCAGGCCCAGTACCAGCGCTGCCACCACCAATAGGCCCCAGGAACAAATTCCCAGGCCCAGTACCAGCGCTGCCGCCAGCGTTAGGCCCCGGGACCAAATGCCCAGTACCAGCGCTGCCACCACCAATAGGCCCCAGGAACAAATTCCCAGGCCCAGTACCAGCGCTGCCGCCAGCGTTAGGCCCTGGGAACAATTGCCCAGTACCAGCGCTGCCGCCGGCGATAGGCCCCAGGAACGAATGCCCAGACCCAGTACCAGTCCTGCCACATCACGCCTGAGTACCAGCACAGGAAATTCCAATCCAACTACTGGAGTGTCACACCCCCCAAGAGCCAGGGCCTCTACATACATGCCAGATGGTCTTGCCAACCCAATATGGCTGCCTTCCAACTCGGCATCGCCAATTATTCCCCCGTTCACAGCACTGCCAGGTGTGCAGACCAACACCCAAAATTTCTCAGAGATTGATTTCTTTCATATGTTTTTGCCCGACACTATGCTGCAATTTATTGTGGACCAGACAAATTTGTATGCCCAGCAATATATTGCCAACAACCCCCAATCATCCTATGCCCGTCCTTTTGAGTGGAGAGATCTGAATTTGGAGGAGTTCAAAATGTTTATGGGCCTCACCCTAAACATGGGGATTACAAAAAAAAATGAAGGACATGCCTATTGGTCCACCCACCCCATCCACAATATGCCCATTTATTCTGCCGTAATGTCCAGGTCCCGATACAAGATGATAATGCGCTTTCTTCACTTCAGCAAAAACACCCAGTGCCCTCCCCACAATCATCCAAATTACGACAAGTTATACAAGATTCGCCCACTGATAAATTTCTTTTCTCAACAATTTGCAGAACTCTATGTCCCCGGTCAGAAAATTTGCGTTGATGAGTCCCTGGTACCCTTTTCAGGCCGGCTAGGAATAAAGCAGTATATTCCTAGCAAAAGGGCCAGATACGGAGTAAAGTTATACAAGCTATGTGAGAGAGCCACGGGATATTTGTATGCATTCCGCATATATGAAGGAAAAGATTCCCAGCTCCAGCCCCCTGAGTGCCCGGCCTACATGGGCACAACTGGAAAGATTGTATGGGACCTGGCATACCCACTTCTAAACAAAGGATATCACATTTACGTTGACAACTTTTACACCAGCCTGCCCCTTTTCAAACACTTATACATCGCAAAAACCCTGGCCTGTGGAACCTCCAGAAAAAATAGAAAGGGCTTCCCACAATCTTTTGTGAACAAAAAGCTGCGAAGGGGGGAAAGAGCATCATTGAGATGCAACGAAGTGCTGGCCTTGAGGTGGAAGGATAAGAGGGACGTGCACATGATGTCCACCATCCATGAAGACACTGCAATTGTGGTACAAAGAAGACAAGGTCCCATTGAAAAGCCAACATGTGTCCAAGATTATAATCTCTACATGGGGGGGTAGATTTTAACGATCAAATGATTCAGCCCTATTTTTCAATAAGGAGGTCCCGATTCTGGTATAAGAAGGTAGCAATTTATCTCATCCATTTGGCCATTTACAATTCCTACGTAGTCTACACCAAATCCATTGAAAGCCCCGCCCCCTTCCTAAAATTCATAGAAGAAGTTGTCACGTCCCTCATCTATCACCAAAGACCCCCCCAAGAAGACCTTCGCTCTGAGGCTGTTTGCCGACTCCATGAGCGCCACTTCCTCTTCAGCATTCCACCATCTGAAGACACATCCATAAAATATTAGCCCATATTTTTAACCATTTCCCCATTTTCATCATCTGTGCTGACCATTTTCCATTCTTTCCCAAATAACCTTGCCACTGCCTTCCATGGGAACTGACCCTGGCCTGTTTTTTGACTATGCCTCTGCCTACCGTTTGGACTGCTTTCATGTGAACTGACCCTGGCCTGTTTTGTGACTATGCCTCTGCCTACCGTTTGGACTGCCTCCACGTGAACTGACCCTGGCCTGTTTTATCAACTACTCTACTGCCTACCGCTTGGACTGCTTACATGTGAACTGACCCTGGCCTGTTTTATGGACTATGCTTTTGCCTACCGCTCGGACTGATCTGTTGCCCTGCTACTGTAGTACACAGGGGTCTCACATATGTGAGGGGCTCCAGAATTGTTTTTCCGGTTGGAGAAAACAATTATTTTTTGTTTTCTCCGGGTTTCGGAATTAGGGTCTGGAGTCCGGAGGCTTCATAGAGATTTGGGTGGGTCGAAGCCTCTACCCCTGTGCCCCTGTGCACAGGTCTTACCTGATTGTGGCCCTCAGCCTGCTGCTGACTTACTGCCACCATGCCCATGCCTGTCGCGGTACAATAATGAGTGTCTGCAGTTAACAGTGTACCAGGACCAATATTATGGCTGTGCTGGCTGTCTCTGCCTGGACAATTTCTATGGACTGTGCTGTGCCGACTATAGACAATATTCCTGCCTGCTGCCTGGATAGTTATATTGCTGTCGCTAAGCACCTCCCTGCCTGCTGCCTGGACCAGTGCTCTCCTCTGTGGATACTACTAACAGCACAGGTAATGCTTTTTTTTTACCCTTTCTGCAATAGAATTTATTTTGGATTGTAATTCTTGGTATGTGCATGCTATGTGTTAGAAATATGAAGGGTTTTCAAAAATGATAGGTTGCCAGGAAATTATATATGTCATTTATGCTCCTAGAACGCCTGATGGTGCTACTTTGATGTTGGGCCTCTGTATGTGGCCAGGCTGTGTAAAAGTCTCACACATGTGGTATCGCCATACTCAGGAGGAGTAGCAGAATGTATTTTGGGGTGTCATCTTTGCTACGTACATGCTATGTGTTGGAAATATCTGATAAATAGACAACTTTGTGTAAAAAAAAATGCGTTTTCATTTTTTTCCACATTTTCCAAAAACTTTTGGAAAAAAATGAACCGTTCAAAAGACTCATTATGCCTCATAGATTATACGTTGGGGTGTTTGCTTTCCAAAATGGGGTCATTTTGGGGGCAATTCCATTGTCCTGGTGCTCCAGGGCCTTCAAAAATGCAATAGGTGGTTGAGAAATGAGATGTGTCATTTATGCTCGTAGATCGCCTGATGGTGCTACTTCAATGTCGGGCCTTTGTATGTGGCCACGCTGTGTAAAAGTCTCACATATGTGGTATCGCTATACTCAGGAGGAGTAGCAGAATGTATTTTGGGGTGTCATCTTTGCTACGTACATGCTATGTGTTGGAAATATCTGATAAATAGACAACTTTGTGTAAAAAAAAATGCGTTTTAATTTTTTTCCACATTTTCCAAAAACTTCTGGAAAAAAATGAACCGTTCAAAAGACTCATTATGCCTCATAGATTATACGTTGGGGTGTTTGCTTTCCAAAATGGGGTCAGTTTGGGGGCAATTCTATTGTCCTGGTGCTCCAGGGCCTTCAAAAGTGTAAATGGTGGTTGAGAAATGAGATGTGTCATTTAGGCTCGTAGAACGCATGAAGATGCTACTTCAATGTTCGGCCTTTGTATGTGGCCAGGCTGTGTAAAAGTCTCACACATGTGGTATCGCCATACTCAGGAAGAGTAGCAGAATGTATTTTGGGGTGTAGTTTGTTGTATGCATATGCTCTGAGAGAGAAATAACCTGTTAATATGACAATTTTGTAAAAAAATTAAAAAAAAAAAAAAAAAATCTTCATTTTGCAAAGAATTGTGGGAAAAAATTACAACTTAAAAAAATTCACCATGCTACTTACTTAATACCTTGGAATGTCTACTTTCTAAAAAGGGGTCATTTAGGGGGTATTTGTACTTTTCTGACTTGTTAGTGTACCAAGAAATGAGATAGACCATCAGTACATCTGTGTGATCAGATGTGATCAATTTTCAGTGATTGGCACCATAGTTTGTAGACTCTATAACTTTCACAAAGATCAAATAATTTACACTAATTTGGGTTATTTTTTACCAAAGATATGTAGCAGTATAAATTTTGGCCAAAATTTATGAAGAAAAATTACTAATTTGCAAAATTTTATGACAGAAACAAAGAAAAAGGCATTTTTTTCACAAAATTTACGGTCTTTTTTATTTATAGCACAAAAAATAAAAAACCCACTAGTGATTAAATACCACCAAAAGAAAGCTCTATTTGTGTGAAAAAAAGGATGCAAATTTCATATGGGTACAGTGTTGCACGACTGAGTAATTGTCATTCAAAGTGTGAGAGCGCTGAAAGCTGAAAATTGGTCTGGGCAGGAAGGGCAGCCGATGGTCATTGTATTCTGATAGTGCCAGATCTTGATGTCAGAATACAATGTGCTGGTGGGGAACATTGTGTGGATTGGAGGAATCTGATTGTTCTTCGATCTGACTGCTGGCTAAGGGAAAATGACTCATTTATGGGCAGTTTAAATAGCTGCACAAAACGTGTTAGGCTGCAGGACAGTTGGAATAGATAAAAAGTCCACATGTTCATCTGTCTAGCACCCTTTCTATGCCTGCTCACTTTTTATCTCTGTCAAATGCCCAGAGCTGAGACCGGAGGCTGCAGTGTTGTTTATAGTGCACATTTATAGAAAGGAGAGGACAGTGTTAACAGGGGAGAGGGGAGGAGGATCGGATTGGTGTGAAAGTGTCCAACTTACAGCTAACTGAAAGTGTAGATAGAGGGAGAAGCAGAGGGTGAGCCATTTGTAGCAGAAATAAGTGAAAGAAACTCTTTTGTAAAGAAGGTGGAATGAGCCGTGGAAGGAGAGCGAGTGAAGAGGAGAGGGATTAATGTGTTGCAATCAGTAGGAGAGATAAGGCAGAGCTGGAGGAGTGTTTGCGCCCCAGTGCCAGCAGCATCTCCCTAAGCCTGGGCCCGCCCTGATGGGGCCCCATGTGAACCTGGGGCCCCTGGGCAGTGCCCAGGTGTGCCCGCTGAATAAGACGGCCCTGCATGTTATTTGACTTTTACTCCAGGAGTATACAGACTTAATGATTTTGGAAATTCTAGAGAAATGCTTAATTTCATTTGACTAAAATGTACCGGAGATTTTAGTTGACTAGAATACAACTAAAACAATTCAGATGACTAAACTACGTCTGAAAATAAAATGGTATTTTATTCAAAAGACTATGACTAAAACTACATCAAAATTTGACATCAAAATTAACACTGTTCCTGAACTCTACACCCTTTGTGTAGCATACTCCTGAATCCTGCACTCTGTATGTAGCATACTCCTGAACCCTGCGCTCTGTGCATAGCGCACCTATGGTTTTATTTAATAATGTACCTTGAAGGCCTTTACACTGTTAGTGCAGTTTGGCCGCAGCCACCATTTTACACGGCCATTTTGTTCTCTCACCCACTGGCAGGGATAGAGTTCCTGCACCTATTCTCTGAAAAAAAAAGCCCTGATATCTTTTTTGGTCAAAGGCCGTGGCCTTTTTAAGTGTGGGCATCTGAAGCCAGACTGTATTTCTTCCTTCTTCCTAAAGTCAACAATAAATGAAAGCTGCTAGCACTCAAACAAACAAAGTCTAACGTGAATGGTGAAAAAATAATGTAGCGCTAATAATAATATTTGTAAAGATACCAATGCATGTACACAAAACACAATGGGAGTGTTAAGTGAAAAAACAATGTATAAAAATATCATAAATGGATGTGCATAAACACAATATGTACATGAAGGCCAATTATAAGTGTAAGCTTCAATTGGTAGTGCAAAGTGAAGTCCACATAAACTGGAAGTAGACAGGTAGAACTTCTTCCTGTTAAGGTGACACCAACCAGTGGAAAGAAAAAACAAGTTGTCTGTAGTCACTCTAAACCACTCTTCAGGGATAAGTAGATGGATACTCTTACCAGCTGAGGTGGACACACATGTCTTACGACAGTGGGTCAGTAAGACTTGAAATCCTGAAGGGTGTGGATAGAGTGCTGTACATGAAGGGTGGTCGGATGGATCAGGTGCAGGGTCCCCGGTTCTCCGTCAACGGACTCCACAGATACAGTATGATCAGGATAAGTGTACCCCAGAACTCATAAACTCCAATGGAAAAAACATATGGAAAAAAGGGGAGGGCTCCAGAGTGCAGGAAATATGTCATACATCAAAATGATAAATATAAAAGTGATCACGGAATATAAAAAAATATAAAAAGCAATGTGGGGTGCAGTAAATGCTAGCCCAGTTTTGATTTCCAATGTCTCCTCTAATGATAAAGACCTAGAAGACAAATTGATAATCTGGTCATCCTTGTTACCCGTTAATTATATTTAAGATTTAATATCTCATAGATATGATGTAGGTTAAATGAGAGTTCTTTGACCAAGAGTGAAAGCTTTAAAAATAATAACATTTATTAGGAATTAGTTGAAAGTCTAGCTAATACACAAACATCTATTTATAGTCTTACACCAAAGAAGAAAGTATTAGGTTAAAATAAAAGAATTACATGAAGGAATACAGATTATATTCCTTAAAACATTAATCTACACACATATTTAGTTACAAGTAAAGGGCATACCTTTCCCATAATTACCCATTCTTACCAAGGTCTCATCCTGATGCCTGGTCTCCCCAACAGAGAGCGATTTTCTCCCAGCTAGTCTGTGTATAGCAATACAGGCTGATGCCTCATTGGTTGGAATAGCGTGACTTTTGATTGGTTAGCTTCCCTCTACTTTGCCTAAGTCCACCCCATTTCATGCTAATCCTTGTGAGCCCGAGATTGACTTGAATGGTCCCGGGAAGTTTAAGTATTGAATCCGGGGTGGGCCTACCTTCATTGCATATCCCAGCATGGTATCCTTTGAAGTGAGTTTGTGTACCACAATGAGGTTTGAAACCCATTGTTTGTACACAAAAGCCTGGGCATCGACTTGTCTGGAGATATATGTGAAGATTAATATGTTCTGGCCCGCATAGATACAAGCTAAATGTAATATATTCCTAATTACAATATTTTACAGCTATTAATGGAGATTTCACATAAACTCATAAGGCAACATCCTACATCTATTTCTCTTAAAGTGGTTGTAAATGGATAATAAAAAATTAACAAACAGGTAATACTTACCTGCTCTGTGCAATGGAATCACACAGATTGGTCCTGAAACTCCTTTGATGTGCATAGGACATACTGATGGAGTTACAGATTCCTGTAACTGAGAAGTGATATTTTGCAAATGTGAATTTTGAGGTGGCACAATGTTACCTATTTGTTCTGAAAGAGTGTCCTGTAAAGAGTAGGTTTACTCGTTTTACTCTTTACCCTTTTGTTTTGTTTTTTCGTTTACTTTTTTCTAGTATTTCGTGTATGTGATCTAGTATTGAAAGGACCTCTTTGAGGTTTAAAAACATGTGCCTTTCAAAGAATCCAAGCTTGGAGCATAAGAGGAACTGTCCAAAGCTGTATTGTACATTTAGTGGGCTGTCTTGGATTGTAATTACTTCCCTAACTTATAGACTGTGAGCGAAATTCACCTGAGACCACACTCTGGATCTAGTTAAGAAGTTTTCTTTATTTGACTCGTACAGATATTTGCCTATCAGTTCTGACTGCCTGTCATCCGTGCAATAGGGCTGCATAGACAAACAGTCAGCCTGATAGACGCCTATCTGAACAGATAATTGCCCACTGGTTCTGACTTCTATGACCCATGCAATAGGGCAGCATACATAGAGTTCAGCCTTATGAGCTCCTATCTGACTTGTCTGTCTAACAATTGTAAAACTTGCATTCATATACCCTTTTACAAGCATTATCTTAGCCATCTCTCCTAGATATGATTTGTCGCTAAGATCTACGTCAATGTAATTATCCATAAATCTGACACCTGTTCTACAACCAGACAAACTTATTCATTCCCAGAATTCCTATATGTTCATTAAAGAGATTTATAACTGTATTTTTCCAATTAATAACACCTGTGTAGAGACAATATGGCACCCAGCTGTGTTAAATCAACCTCTCCTTGTCCTGATAAGACTTCAAGGATAACAGATTTACGACTTTGGGAGAATGAACTTTCAATAACCCCACCAAATGTGTTACATCTTAATGTAGTGCATGTATACATATATGGGTTTCACAAAAAAGTACTGTATTATCTACATAATAAATAAACACACACACACATATATTATATATATATACACATACATACATACATACACATACATACATCAGTGTTATCCCATTCAATGTATTTTAACAGTTTTAATGAGGGCTCAAGCAGACCTTTGTTTGACCCTGTCAAACTTAATTGATGTACTGTACATAAATTTGATGAAACATGTCGGGCGGAGCTTGTGCTGACGTCATCACGCTCCATGTGACCCCAGAAGTGCAGGTGTTTAAATTTTCAATCCTTTGTGGCAAATGCATTTTATTTGTACCTGATTTTGGAAAATGTTAGCAATAATAGCACATTATTTTTGGTAATACACCATTGGAGCCTTCATATTTTATACATGCTCTGTACCACTGGGTGAAAGAAGAGAGTTTGGATGCGAGTCAGCTTCCAAGGAGGACCATTCCAGATCGCCAGCAGGTCCTGCAGACAGAGCACACCTCTTAGACCCCGCAGAGGGCTATTTCTGCAGGCGTTTCTGACCTCACTACTATAGGAGGTCCACTCCTTGCAGTAATGCCCTGTACACATGGTCGGACTTTCCGACGGAAAATGTGCGATCGGAGCTTGTTGTCGGAAATTCCGACCGTGTGTGGGCTCCATCGGACATTTTCCATCGGATTTTCTGACACACAAAGTTTGAGAGCAGGCTATAAAATTTTCCAACAACAAAATCCGATTGCGTCATCCGACCGTGTGTGGACAATTCCGACGCACAAAGTGCCACGCATGCTCAGAAGAAATTCCGAGACGGAACAGCTCGGTCTGGTAAAATTAGCGTTCGGAATGGATATAGCACTTTCGTCAGGCTGCAATGTTTAAAATTGTTTAATACAGCGCACTCTCTTCTTCTTTATAATGTGAGAAGAATGAAGTAGTTTTGCTGCTCATATTCAAACAGACTTCTCACAAACTTCTTTCTTTATTATTTATCGTGATTTCTCAATATATTTTGATTTGTCACATCTGACAAAAAAGATATATTTTTTTTTTTTTGGTTTGTCTTTTTTTCAAGACTGATCTTTTTTGTTTTTTGTTTTTTTTACTCCAGAATATTTTGGTGTGTGTTTTGTGTGTCAAGTTAATCCAACACCATTATTATCTTGTATTATTTAATCTCAATGAGATTGCTTGGTGTTGGTGTCCCTTGTTAATTTCACATTGTATTTTTGAAATGTACCTGAATCCTCACAAACAAACTGTCCTTTTTGAAGGAAAACACACATAGGCGAGTATAATTGAAACAAAAATTCCTTTATTAAGGGCTCAGAACCAAACAAAGAGGGAGGCAACGCTGGAGAAACATCATAAATTGGCGAAGCCTTTGGCCCCCAGGGCACACATCAATTATTTTACATAAAAATTGGTGGCCTGAGGAGTCCATATGTAAGGGAGTGCAGTCTGGTCCAGAAGTCCCAGAGATCATGAAAGCAGCAGAAGACATGTATGTTCCCAGGCTGTGGTACTACAAGAGGCTGCATATTTTGCCAGACCAGACTGAACCCAGGGCCATCACTCTCTGGTCTTCCTTCCACGCTTCCTTCCCGGCTGTGGCTCTGGTGTTGGAGGTGTGGCAGGAGGAGGAGTAGGACCTGGAGTAGAAGGAGGAAGACCTAGAGGAGGAGGAAGAGGAGGACTATGGGTGAGGTGACAAATGTAGGTTGCACATGTGAGTTGGCCCCTCAACCCCTTATTTAGAGCTTCCAAAATTAAAAACTCACATAGGAGTCATTGACCCTCCTCCATCTGCATCATTTTGCATGCAGTTATGGCAGCAAAGTCCTCCTCCACACTGTGGGGTGTTCTGAGGGCCTCGGTAGCCTTCCAAAATA
This sequence comes from Aquarana catesbeiana, assembly GCF_042186555.1. Taxonomy (NCBI): domain Eukaryota; kingdom Metazoa; phylum Chordata; class Amphibia; order Anura; family Ranidae; genus Aquarana; species Aquarana catesbeiana. The sequence goes on along the minus strand of NC_133326.1, from coordinate 380,401,704 downwards.
GGCCTATGGCAGCCTCCTCCAGGTTACTCCTCTTCCTGCCACTTTGTCTTTGAAGGCGGAGGGTAGGGACCTGGGTATCAGGCAGCCTGCTTGGCCCGGCCACCTCCTGCCTGAGACTTCCCTGTGTATGAAAAGGGGACATGGTTTTAGTTTTTGCTTCATCAATCACAGTCAGAAATTAGTACTCCAAACTAACATATATTTAACATCATTGATTGGACAACCAGAAATATTCAGAAGAATGCTACACCTGGCTCCAGCTGGGCTCCTCCACATGTTGCTGCCTGGAAAGCCCAGGTTGGGCGTCAGAAGCCTCAGCTGAGGTGGAAGGAAGCGTGGAAGGAAGAGTGGAGAGTGCTGGCCTGGGTTCAGTCTGACCTGACAGAAAATGCAGTCTGTCATAGTACCACAGCCTGGGGACATAAATGTCATCTGTTGCTCCTGATCTCTGGGAATCCTGGACCTTCTTGTGCTCCCTTAGATAAGTGCTCCTCAGGCCACCAATTAGGATCTTCAAATAGGTGATGTCTGCCGTGGGGATCACAGACTTCACAAATTGCAGCAAATTATCCAGCGCTGCCTTCCTCTTTGTTTGGTTCTTATATTCAGGGTGGTTTATCTGCCACAGACAGGGCAGCTCCCTGAACATATCTATGAAGATTGGCATAAAGTCAAGTCAGATCCTTCAAGATATCCATTTTAACTGCAAGACACAACACATGACAAACCCTAATGTTAGCCTAAAGTTTTCTAAACTTGTCCAAATACAGGCCTCAATCTAGAAGCAGTATAGGCCCAATTGTAAATCTTACCTTCGTTATCACGATCGGCACCTCTGTTACTCCTTCCTCCGCTCACAGATCGTACGTACTACGCACCCGTGTTACACTTTATAGACACTGCGCATGGGTGAAACTCTGCCCGCCCCTGATGTTCTTTCTAGTCTATTCCCCGCCCCTTCTCGTTCGTCGCAGTGGGGAAGAGCACATGGCGGAGACAGAGCAGGTGTCTGATAATTACACTAACGAACGAGGAGGAGAAGGAGGAAAGCCCGGAGCTTGAAACGCCCCGATCCAGAAGGAGACAATTGGAGATGGTCGACATCCTGAAGAAGGCCGACTATGACAGGAAGTATGGACCTTACCCCAACCCCAATGTCAGAAAGGCCAAGATCATGGCGAAAGTAATCAAGAGTCTGCACCGGAATTTTGGGGTGAGACGATCAGCTCAGGAAGCAGTGGTCGGACCTCAAAATCAAGGAGCATGAGCAGTACAGAAGGATCAGGAGAGTGCTGCAAAAAAGTAGGTAGTTGTGCTGTGTTCCTATTCTTTATTTTTATTACGTTCGTGCTGCTCCATGTGCTTTTCTTAACTGTTGTACATTTTAAAATGGCAACTTTCATGTTCATGGGCACATTATTCGTTCGTATGAAACATTGTTCGTTCGGGCTAGAAAACACCATTGTTTTGGCCATATGCATTTGAATACATTTTTTAGGGCCTACTTCTCTTAAAATAATTTTGTTGTGTAGATAGGTTTGTAACTAGAATGTAATGCAAACTAGATTCTGTGTAAGGAGAGGACACACAGCAGCTGTTTACACATCTGGACGCTGGAGCACTAGTGTGGGACACAAGAACACCCTTTTTATTAGGGGGTCCCACACAGGTGTTCCAGTGTATACTATAGGGGTGTCTCTATCTGTGAAGCTTGTACAAAACAGGTAAGTATTCAAGCTTGACAAAGGACAAACATTTTTCTTCATCTTGGAACTCTGACAAAAGAAACAATTGTACCCCACTTCCAAGCAATGTTTCATATTCCGATTTCTGCCATCAAATATCTGTGTGCTAAGTATACCGATTTTTTTTTACATAGGGGAGAAAAGACTCGGACACCTCTCATCCGAGGAGACCACAGACCCCCCACCTCAGGAAGAAGTGGAGACCCACCAAAGACAACAGGAGGAGGAGGAGGAAGGAGTTGTGGTGCAAATTGTCACCACAACAGGTGAGTGTCTGCGACCACAGGCTCAGGTAAGAGATGGATGCCGGCATATTTATAATGCATGGTGTGTTTTTGTCTCTATGTTTTTAGGTGATCGTGATGTTGTGGATCCAGGTCATTTCACCTCTGAAAGTACACAGATCCTGATCGGGGAGATTATGGGGTGTAATAGGGACTTGGAAAACATCCAGAAAAACATTAAATGATGTTCAACAAAAAATGAAGAACATCATTAAAGTTTTAGGGAGAGTTTAAAACCCCTCCAAATCCCTTCCTTTTTTTGTGTTTTTTAGGATGGAAAAATTTCTAACATTTTTTGACATATTCGAGAGAAGCCAAATTTTGAAGATGCACACAGTGTGTCAACATGTGCTATCTGCCATCACGGGAGATCAAAGTATGCGTTTTGGGGGTGCAACCCCTTCCTCAATAATAAAGTAGCTGGGAGGAAGGGGTTGCACCCCCAAAACACGTCCCTTGATCCCCCGTGATGGCAGCTAGCACATGTTGACATTCGGCAATTTGTGTGCATCTTCAAAATTTGGCTTTTCCAGGGGTGACTTCACCCCCTCTGAACGCAATATCAAACACAGTTTACAAATACTTATGTCTGATATTGCCTTCAATTTCTTTAAAAGTTGAACTTTGTAAGTTCCAGATTTGTGTCTTTCTTGTTGGTTTTAAACATGCCTGTTTTACCTTAAATGGACATTTCTACTTTGAGTAATGTGGCCCAAAAAATTGTTATACAACAAACATGTTGGTTTGTTTTAAAAACCTTCTGTAAATGCACATGTGATTGTGCTGGTATGAAAAAGATTGATAATCAAGAATGTGTGGATTATTGTTTCAACGCTCCCAAACTTTTGTTGTGCTCAAATTGGTGTTTTCTGTGACAATGGGGGTTATATCCTAAGGGAAAATCCACTTTGCACTACAAGTGCAGTTTCAGTGCAGTTTCAAGTGCACTTGTAGTGCAAAGTGTCTTTGCCTTTAGTAAATAACACCCAACAGTGCTTTGTAATGTTACACAATCACTCCATTTTCAGGACTCACCACATTTCTGTCAGGGTCAGTAAAAAGAAACACAAGCAGTAAATGTCACCAAAGATTTTAGTAGTTAAAATGATTTGTTTATTTTAAAAATGTTTCAGACATTGGCATATTGATGGCCCCCCTACCCGCAAAGTAATCAAGGTATCTAAGACGGACCTCATGGGCACTCAGGGGGGGCAGGCCAGGATGGTCACTTTCAAGCGCCGTCAGGGTTGGTTCATTATGAATTCCGGCCTCAGGCCCAACTGAGGCAGCATAGCTGGCAGAATTTTGCCTTAAAAAGTTGTGTAGAACACAGCACGCCAGGACGATATGATTCAGTTTGTAGTCCGCCATGTGTATGGGTGTAAGAAATAGGCGGAACCGGCTGGCCATGATTGCAAATGTGTTCTCCACCACTCTTCTGGCTCTGGCCAGCCGGTAATTAAAAACCCTTTGGTCCGGGGTGAGGGTCCTCATAGGGAATGGCCGCGTAAGATGGTCCCCCAGCGCAAACGCTTCATCCGCAATGAAGACGAATGGGAGTCCTTCCACATTGTCTTCTGGAGGTGGCAAGTCCAAGCTGCCATTCTGGAGACGCCTGTAGAACTCTGTGTGGGCGATGGCTCCACCATCGGACATCCGGCCATTCTTCCCCACGTCCACATACAGGAACTCATAAGTAGCCGACACCACCGCCAACATCACAATACTATTGAACCCCTTGTAGTTGTAATAGTATGACCCCGAGTTGGGTGGTGGGACGATGTGGACGTGTTTCCCATCAATTGCCCCTCCGCAGTTAGGAAAGTCCCACCGCTGGGCAAAGTGGGAGGCCACAGTCTGCCATTCCTGTGGCCTGGAAGGAAACTGTGGAGTCAAACAAGAAAAAAAATGAATCATTTTGCACCTAAACAGGGAAAGCACATTAGACACAAACATTCTTGCCCAACATCAGTATAACATTTATTTTAGGGAGTTTTGAAAGACCAAGGTATAAGGTCCACCTATCAGATTCTCCCTCCCCCCCCCCTCATGGGCCATTTCGAACATTTTAGGGGGGGAGATGTTTTGGACAGGTAACCCTCTCCACTTCATTGAGAGATGAATGCCTAAATAATGTGTATTACTTTGTCCAGCCCCTCCTTACTTACACTATTGACAGCCCACTGGACAGGTAAAAAGTGTCATAATACAAAGATATAAATACACACTGTACACATTTTAGCACATTTGGACATTCTGCTATTACCTATCAAGATAATAATAGTATAACAAAAATGTAAACAGTACCATTTGAAAGTATACAGGCAGGCCCTTGCACAACATGCTTTGGGGAATTCATCCATAAATCTGACCACAAAAGAGATGGCTATAGTGTGTATGGGTTTGGCAAAGTCAGCAGATAGATGATTGAGGATAGATAGAGAATTCATATCAGTTACATATAGTTACATAGTAGGTGAGGTTGAAAAAAGACACAAGTCCATCAAGTCCAACCTAGTTGACTTAGCAGTTGGGGGGAGGAAGGGTTCCAAATGATTTGGGGACCCAAAAAAAAAAAAAGCCTCTGGCACTCTGCCTGAATTTAAAGCACAAATCACATTTTGACACATTTTAGGGGGTATTTAGGGTAAAGCACTACTATGGAGCTGATAAAATACATTGTTAAGTGACTACATGAGGTGAATATAGGGCCAGGAGACCATGCTGGGGAGGGCAAATATGTATGAAGGACAAAAAAAAAAAATTACATAAAAATCCAGCATGCATGAGGACAAAGGGGACATTCCCAGCATATTACAATCATGGTCATTAGGGAATGAGGAAAGAAATACAATACATTAGCAAACATTATATACAATAAAATGTGATGTTAAAGGATAAAAATCTTACCTTAATATAGTCCTTCTGCAGGACCTGAATGATGGCAGAACAGGTCTCTGGGATAATGATCCCCAGAGCCGGGGGGAGATGCCTATCGAGAACTTGAGGTCCTGCAGGCTTTTCCGCGTCGCCAAGTACCGCAGGGTGGCGACTAGCCTCTGCTCCGGAGTGATGGCTTGCCTCATGCAGGTATCCTGCCTGCTGATATGGGGGTCAGCAAAGCCAACAAACGGTGAAATACGGGGTCCGTCATCCTGAGAAAGTTCCTGAAATCATCAGGATTATTCTCACGGAGCAAAGGCATATGACAGAACTGGTCACGCTGAAGCAACCAATTCTTGGTCCATGAACTCCTCCCCACCCTGTTCATGGACTGGACTTGTGTCAAGGTAAGGACCCCAACACCAAGCCCCCGCACAGCACGAACTCTACGAGGAGTACGTATACGCAACATGGCTAGAAAACGGTCGGCTGCTCAGAACGAAGTAACAGAACGCACTGAAGAACAGCAAGGCCTGTGAAGAGCGACCTGAAAAACAGCAACGAGTGGACAAGATCGCACAGAATAATCCAATACGAACTGACTGCACGCACTGAAGATCAGATACAAACCCACAAGCACAAACTGAACAGCAGAAAACGATCTGAAAACCACGAGTCTGAAAAAGCGCGAATCGTCTCTCACCAAACTTTTACTAACACGAGATTAGCAAAAGGAGCCCAAAGGGTGCCGCGCTTGGTTCTGAACTGCCCTTTTCTAGTCTCGTCGTACGTGGTGTAAGTCACCGCGTTCTTGGCTTTCAGAAATTCCGACAACTTTGTGCGACTGTGTGTATTCAAGACAAGTTTGAGCCAACATCCGTCGGAAAAAATCTATGGATTTTGTTGTCGGAATGTCCGATCAATGTCCGATCGTGTGTACGGGGCATCCCACTTACTATTTTCACATGGAGTTCTCAATCTTTCTAGGTGGTGGTGAAAGCCTTGGAATATCTCATCCTGCTGGATTTGTCATCTTTGCGAACATTGTTGCATTCTATTTCTTCAGAGATGTTCACTTGACACTTTATTACATTCATCTCTCTAGAGACGTTCATATATATTTATTTTTATATCACCGATATGTAATTAAGTTTATATATATATATATATATATATATATATATATATATATATATATATATATATATATAAAATCACTTACCGGTATATAGTCACTTTTTGTTATATATGTTTCACTTCTCTTAAGCGGGACTTTACCTTCCTTTTACTTATTTTACAGCATAGAATGTGACAAATGACTACGCTGTATATTGTGCTGTAGCCTCCCTGGCGGTTTTCCCGAGTGTGGCTCGGGGTTAAAATTAAGTACCATTAGCGGTAACCCCGAGCCACACTCGGGATCGCATTGCAGGATCCTGGGGCGGCTTTACTTACCTTGTCCCCGGGATCCTGCGATGTCCCCCGCAGTGTCCGAGGGCTCCGTCCTCCTCCGAAGCCTCTCCGTGCCAGGCTCCGTTCCCTGCGAGCGGCGCGACGCACGGGGGCGGAGCCTGGCGGCAAATTCAAAAAACTGTCAAAATCATAACACGTACAGTACTGTAATCTTACAGATTACAGTACTGTATGAAATGATTTCACATCCCTTTTGTCCCCAGTGCTCTGGCCCATGCCCTGCATGCAGTTTTACATGATATATACTGTTCTTTCTGCCTGGAAACTGGAGATTGTCCATAGCAACCAAAAAGTGTCCCTTTACGTCAAAAGTGACTTTAGACCAGCTAGAAAACAGCGATAGTAAATTAGAACACTTGCAGAATTGAGCGATAGTGAATTGTGGGGAAATTTATTTTATTACTATTTTTTTAAATTTTTTTTAATTATTTATTTTTATTTATTGTATTATAATTTATGTTTTTGTGTTTCAAACTTTATCATACCCGGGATATCTACTAGACTCTGGTTTGGAAAGATTTAAGTGTGTTATTGTTAAGATTTACAGACCTACAATATAAAACGCCAAATTTCCATGCAAAATAATGGTACCGCTTTCAGCACCTAAAATCCGAAATAATCATACCGCCAGGGAGGTTAAAGGAACAGAATCATTTTTTTTTCTCAGAAGGTAACTTGTTTACCTAGTTAATAGTGGTACAATAATGAAATTTAGCCTTAGACAATAACAACTTTAATCTGAATTTATGACTGCAGCTGCCCAAGGCCAAGAGGCATTATTTGTCACCCAGAAGATCAAAGGTGCTAGTAAAACCGAGTAATCAGATTGCTCTACATTTTAGCAAATGGGAAAAATATATATATTAGGGAACGTTATTTTGGCTGAGGTATGACAGGGAAAATTGGGTTCTCTGAAGGCTTCTGATCATTGCATGAATATTATAAGTACCCTGTCTGTACATCTGTTCTGTTCTGGGATACAATAAATGCTAATCTCTCCGGAGAATCAAGTTGCTGTGGAAGTTAATTTGAACTGGAGAGGAGTTTGCATTGCACACACCATATTTCCATAATAGCACTAAAATGTACAATAATAATTATTAGTCTTCACTCATACCGTATATTTACAACAATAGCTAGGCCAGAACTGATTCCAGCCAGGCCTGAAAATGAACAAAAATTGTGAATGAAAGTGAATGTCAAGTTTGCCACTGAAGATAATTTTTACTGTAGGGTAAATTCATATTTTTACAATGACATTTGATTGTTAAATTTTAAGGTTTTCCACAATTCTCCTTTTTTATTGAAGGCTTTTCAGGTAATCTTTTTTTTTAAAAAAAGGAAGCCGGACCCTGGTGATCTTTGATTCCTTCCTCGTTGTTCAGGTAGATCTCAACCTCTCAAAGGTTGCCTACCCCTACTTTAAACATTATTACGATTGCAACATGTTTTTTTTTTTTTTTTTTACAGGGGATTAATCATTAAGAATCGTTTTACATACACGGGGGGGGGGGGGGGGGGCGGGGCAGGAGAGGTTCAATTGATCTTCAGTTTACGGACATGGCAGGACTATGAATTAAATTCTGTATCAGATTTGATTTTGAAGTGATACTAAAGTCTTGTTTTTTTAGTTAGAATGATAACCCTGTCATACTTACCTGCTCTGTGTAGTGGTTTTGCCCAGATCAGCTCCAATCTTCCTCTTCTCAGGTCCCTCTTCGGTGCTCCTGGCCCCTCCCTTATGTTGCGTGCCCCCACAGCAAGAAGCTTGCTATGGGGGCACCCGTGCCACAGCTCCCTGTGTCCATTTAGATAAGTAGCTGTGGCCCGGCCCTGCCCCCTTTCTCTCCTCATTGGCTGATTGACTTTGATTGACAGCAGCGTGGCGCCATTGGCTCAGCCAATGAGGGCGGGAGTTCCAGGCAGCTGAGACACTCCTGCAACATCGCTGGATTTAGATGGACCTCAGGTAAGTATTAGAGGGGCTCAGGGGGGCTGCTGCACACAGAAGGCTGCATAGAATCCATTAAGATAAAAAACCTTCTACCTTTACAACCACTTTAATAACTGTTTTCACTCCCCTTTCCTGCAGAGTTGCGTGATTCATTAAAACATTTTAGCAAATGTAGTGATTAGTTACTACCACTAGATGTCCCTAGAAGCAATAGTTTTATGTTCACATTCAGGTTAAAAAAATAGTATTTATGAATGAGTGGACACTAATCTCTAGTGCAGGGATATGCAATTAGCGGACCTCCAGCTGTTGCAAAACTACAAGTCCCATCATGCCTCTGCCTCTGGGTGTCATGCTTGTGGCTGTCAGAGTCCTGCTATGCCTCATGGGACTTGTAGTTCTGCAACAGCTGGAGGTCCGCTAATTGCATATGCCTGCTCTAGTGTAACAAAAAAAAAAATCTCTTTGAGTATATATTGTTAACTCAAAAAGTACCCTCTGTCGCTTTCAGCTTCCTCCAGTTCTCCAAATCCATCTTTTTTTTTTTTTGTTTAATTTTTTAGCTGCTGTGATCCGACTTCCTTTTGGAGGGTGGTTATATTTTTTCTCCATGGGTCCACTGTATGTAGAAACATAGCCACCCTCTCCTGCTTGCACCTGAGATGGACTATAGATTTTGGACTATGGAATTTGTGTGTGTAGGGCGGAACACATGACCACAACTAGTGTGCACTGCTCATTTCAAACAAAGAGAGGTGAGAGAGAAAAGGAGAGGCTTGGGAGCTCATGGAGGACATTACATGGAGAAAGAAAAACAAAGTAAGATTTTAATTTTTTTTTCAAACAAAGAGCGGTGAGAGAGAAAAGGAGAGGCTTGGGAGCTCATGGAGGATATTACATGGAGACAGAAAAACAAAGTAAGATTTTATTTAACAAAATATAATTTATAGGGCCAAGGATATTGTTTAGTGTCACTTTGAGGGAAAATTATGGGGTGTTAGGCAGCTCAGTAAAATGACACAGAGCACGATAACACACGGCATAATGTGTGTTAACTCTGATACTGTGAACTACTACCTAAGATGAATTAAAGTGGAACTAAAGACAAAAATGCAATGTCTCTTCTGCAATAAAATAGACTTACCATTATTTACAATGATATATAGCAAAACATGCAAATGCTATTCTCTCAAGGCTAATTCACACCTGGTGTGTGGTGCGGTCTAGTGGGATCGCATTGCACTGCGCCCCCTTTTTTAAATGAACTTTATTGAAGTGTGACACTGACTTTTGAAAAAATTCTATTGGCTGCTGCGGGTTGTAAAGCAGTGGACTGTCTCACACTGCACTGAGAAAAGTACTGCATGCAGTATTTTTTCCAGCGCGCACCACCTGCAACCCACCACAACACAGTGGCCTGAACCATGCACAGAGAAGACAAGGCATTTTGCTGTGAGACTGCGCAGAAATAAGCGCCCAACACAGTTCCACTGCATTGGGTGTGAATGAACCCTTATACCGCGTACACACAAGCGGAATTTCTGACAGAAAGAGTCCAATGGGAGCTTCTTATCGTAAATTTCGACCGTGTGTATGCCCGGTCGAAAATTCAGACGGACTTAGATAGAGAACATGTTCTATATTTTTCTGACGGAACAAATTACTGTCGGAAAAAACGTTTGTCTGTATGCTGTTCCAACACACCAAAAACGACGCATGCTCTGAAGCAAGTATGAGACCGAAGCTATTGGCTACTGGCTATTGAACTTCCGTTTTCTAGCCCCGTCTTAGGTGTTGTACGTCACCACGTTCTGGACGGTCGGAATTTGGTGTGACCGTGTGTACGCAAGACAGCTTGAGCGGAATTCCGTCAGAACTCCGTCGGAAAAACCGTGTGTACAGGGCATTAGTGTAACAATTGCAGCGTACCCCAAAGATGAAGGGCTGGTTCACGCCATAAAGGTGTGCCCAAGAGCGCACCCTTTCTTTGTGTGTTCCCACGTGGCATGTTTTGGACAGGCTGTTAATTTCAATGGGCTGCCAAACGTGCGTGAATGTGCAAAGTACTGCAGGCGTGATTTTTAAACTTGCGACGCATCAAACTGCATGTACCCCTTCTTATTCACCAAAAATAAATAAAAGCACAGAGACAGTTTTTTACAAGTTCTTTTTAACCAGTTGCCGACCAGCCACCGCAGTTATACTGCGGCAAGTTGGCTCGGCTGCGCAAAACTACGTATTGGTACGTTGGCTCATGCACTGGCTTTTGCGGGCGCGTGCCTACCGTGTGTCGCAGTAGCTCGCCCGCGGGTCCGCCAGCTGCCCACGATCACGAGAAAGAGAGGCAGAACGGGGGTCTGCCTTTGTAAACAAGGCAGATCCCTGTTCTGACAGGGGAGGAGAGAGAGATCAGCTGTTCCTAGTGATCAGGAACAGCGATTTCTCTCTACTCCTAGTGAGCCCATCCCCTGACAGTTAGAAAACACCTCCCTAGGGAACAGTTAACCCTTTGATCACCACTAGTGTTAACCCCTTCCCTGACAGTGCCATTTATACAGTGATCAGTGCATTTTTATAGCACCGATGACTGTATTGGTGTCACTTGTCACCAAAAAGCGTAGTTTAGGGTCAGATTTGTCCTCTGCAATGTTGCAGTCCCGCTAAAAATTGCAGATTGCTGCCAGTACTAGTAAAAACAATAAAAAAAAATAAAAAGTCCCTAAATCTTTCCCCTATTTTGTAGACGCAATAACTTTTGCGCAAAACCAATCAATATACGCTTATTGTGATTTTGTTTACCAAAAATATGTAGCAGAATACATATTGGCCTAAACTGATGAATACATTTTTTTTTTTATAGATTTTTTTGGATATGTATTATAGCAGAAAGTAAAAAATATTGTTATTTTTTTTCAAAATTGAATATATATGTATATATATATATATGTATATATATATATGTTTTTAAATAAAAATCGCAGAGGTGATCAAATACCACCAAAAGAAAGCTCTATTTGTGGGAAAAAAGGCATCAATTTTACGCAGTGCCGTATCGCAAATAATGGCTTGGTCAGGAAGTTGGTAAATTCTTCCGGGGCTCAAGTGGTTAAAAAAAAAAATGTCCCCCAAAGAAAATCCAGCATAAATCATGATGAACGCTGCCACCGACCCAAAAGAAAGAAAAAAAACCCAGGTCTGAACCCGCAGCTGGCTCCCACTATCTGACAGTTTTGCCTCCTCCAGCCGCTAAGTAAACCAAGGGGCATGGGCACCTGGTGACATCACTGTGTGGCCCCACCCCTTGTGACATCATCAATCGGGGCTTGCTGGGTCCATAACTTCACGAGGGGGTGTGGTCACTCGGTGGCATCACCAGGTGGCCCTGTCTCTTAGATTATTAACGGCGGAGCTGTCAGAAAGCGGAAGCCAGCGTCAGGTACAGAGCTCTTCTTTTTCGGCAGCAACAACGTTCATTATGATTGATGCTGGATTTACTTTGGGGGACATTGTTTTTGTTCGTTTTTGACAAGTCCCTAATTTAAAAAACAATCTCTCTGTTTTTATATTTTTATTTATGTTGACACTTTTTTGGGTGACTGAGCAGGGGTACAATGTACCCCATACTCATTTAGATGGGGGGGCAGGATCTCGGGGACCCCTTGTTAAAGGGGGCTTCCAGATTCCAATAAGCCCCCGCCCACAGACCCCAAAACCACCAGCCAGGTTCACGTGATTTTGAAGTGAATTTGATACAGTACTTTTACACTCTCTGGCACTAAACCCATGTCAAAGTCGGATCAAAATAGTGCAGGAATCTTCTCTGAAGTTGCAGCATCTTCAGTAATGTCAATAGAAACGGCTCTCATAGAGATGCATGACATTTCACATTCCAGCACTATCAGGGAGGATGGCGTCTGTATAGAAGGGATTCATACAAACGGTTGAACACAGGCAGAGGGGGTCGATCACCTACTATTTGACTGCACATCTAATGGATCAAGAAGGGCCGTATTAAGGCTAAGACATCTTTTACATCCATCATATTGAACAGATGATAAACATATGATTACATATTCTTCTATCCTATATTCCCTGACGAAGGGTTTGAAACCAGAAATGCATCGGGTACCGGAATCTTTTCAAAGCTTGGAAAGTACTACTATTCTAATACATTTGCGTACTTGTTATATTTACACCATGTTATGCTTTGTCTGTTTTTTGTTATGTTATGGTTTTAACTGATCATCACATGTGTGAGTGATCTAATTTTATATGTAATAATAAACACTTTTTTATTCTACATTAGTGGTGTTGCTGCCTTTAAAATACCATCTAGGGGGGTTCTTTCTTTTTTCCATACATCAGGGATGTGGCAGCAATTCACCACTTTCTGACACGGTGAAAACATATTTACATGACATTTCACATGTCCTGCGACTTTGGGTCTCACAAGTCGGATCCTAAATTGCAGGAGTGTGAACAGAGCCTTAAACGAGAAGTATGGGGATCAGGGTTATTGCAGATTCATACTTATCTAGGTGGATGCAGCATCAGCCTGATGCTGTATCTGTCCCCCGGCTCCTCTTAACTGAGAACTGAGCGATCGCACATCGCCGATGGCTCGGTTCTCACAGCTACCCGAGCAGAGAGCTGCTGACTGTCAATCAGCAGCTCCCCTACTCTGATCCTTCACGCTCACTGGAGCGCTGAGCTGTGGATGGGTGGGGAGCGGCCATCTAAGAGGAGAGCAGCTGAGAGGCTGAGGCGGCCATCAGTCCAAGCATCTTGCGGATCCAGACTCCCAGAGTCGGGATGACGCGGTGCCTGGAGTGATATTGGTGACGTCAGCAGACAGAGGACTTCAAACCACTCTCTGAAGAAAACGGGTCACAGGAGTGCAAAACGAATTGCACGCCTGTGATCCATAGAAGTACAGCCAAACGAGCTCAGACCGAACTTCTCCTTTAACTAGCTACCAAAAAATACAAAATTGTAGAAACAATACTATTTTTTACTATGTAGAGTGCCTTGCAAAAATATTCACCCCCCTTGGCATTATTCGTGTTTTGTTGCTTCACAACATGGAATTAACATGGATTGTTTGAGGATTTGCATCATTTAATTTATAGAACATGCCCACAACTTTGAAGATGTTTTTTTTTTTTTAATGTGAAGCAAACAACAAAAATGACAAAATAACAGATGAGCTTGCCACATCTTACCACTGGGATTTTTGCCCATTCCTCCTTGCAAAACTGCTCCAGCTCCTTCAAGTTGGATGGTTTGCGCTTGTGAACAGCAATCTTTGACCACAGATTTTCTATTGGATTGAGGTCTGGGCTTAAATAATAATAATAACTCTGACCAGTTTCCCGGTCCCGACTGCTGAAAAACATCCCCACAGCATGATGCTGCCACCACCATGTTTCAATGCGCCAGACATAGCGTTTTGTTTGATGGCCAAAAAGTTCAATTTTAGTTTCATCAGACCAGAGCACCTTCCTCCATATATTTTGGGAGTCTCCCACATGCCTTTTCGCAAACTCAAAACGTGCCATTTTGTTTTTTTGCTGAAAGTAATGGCTTTCTTCTGGCCACTCTGCCATAAAGCCCAACTCTATGGAGCATACGGCTTATTGTCATCCTATGTACAGATACTCCAGTCTCTGCTGTGGAACTCTGCAGCTCCTCCAGAGTTACCTTAGGTTTCTGTGCCACCTCCCTGATTAATGCCCTCCTTGCCTGGTCTGTGAGTTTTGGTGTGCGGCCGTCTCTTGGCAGGTTTGCTGTTGTGTCATGTTCTTTCCATTTGGTTATGATAGATTTGATGGTGCTCCTAGGGATCATCAAAGATTTGTATATTTTTTATAACCTAACCCTGACTTGTGCTTCTCAACAACATTGTCCCTTACTTGTTTGGAGAGTTCCTTGGTCTTCATGGCAGTGTTTGGTTAGTGGTGCCTCTTGTGTTGCAGCACTGTTGCAGTGTTGCAGCCTCTGGGGCCTTTCAAAAAGGTGTGTATATGTAATGACAGATCATGTGACACTAAGATTGCACACAGGGGCGTGACCGGAAGCCAAGCCTGATGGCAGCCTAATTCCTCAGCTCTCTAAGCCCACAGCACAAACGACGTATTTTGGGGTATTTCTACCGAACCTACATGGGCAAATTCAGGACCACTAGATCCTCTAAGCCTAGAGGATCATCTCTACCGCCTCCAGGGGCTTCCACGGACCTCCGTTCATACTTTACGCAGCCCGGAATGTCCCAGGGCGAGGAGGCCAATACGGCCCCGGACACTTCAGCTCACACACCAAGGAGTCCCGCCCAGTCTCCACGGCCGGATCATCATGAGCAACAGCTCTCAGAGGGACACCAGCGGGACACGATGACCCCCCCAAGCAATCGGCATCAACATGGGAATGGTGAGTCCCCACCACCAACCAAACATCCACACTGAGCAGTCCCGGTCCCCCCTGCCGCCCGCCTCCCCCTCGCACTACACTCAGTGCTCGGCGGCGTTCCCGAGGCTCCTGAGAACGGCTCCAGAGACGCTCTCACAGCACATGGAGCCTGTATTCACGGACTCCTCAGACATGTCCCAGGACTTCCCTCCTCTGCCAAGCCCTGCAGGCCCACAAGCTGGTACATACCGACCCCCTGATGGCCTAAATGAGGGATCATGGGCAGTGGATGCCACCTCCCCACCTCCCAAAGCGCAAAGAATGTCCCGCTCCAGAGACTCCAGTGTATCAAGGCAGCTTTCCCCTTCAATACCATCCTATGCACAGAAGGCTTCATTCTCCCTCCCAGCAGAGAACTCCAATACCAGACCCCCCCTGCAGCAGCAACAAAGAGCAACAAAGAGGGACATACACAGGCTCATGGGACCCCCCAGCAACTGGAGTGCAGCTCAATCATGAAGCAGGTGCTTTAACGCCACACTCCCCACCACGTGTATCATCCCCCCCTCACCACCACTACAGCCCCACAAGAGACTCATACATGCCCCCTCATATGCCTCAACAATGGCATACATATTTGCAAGCCATGCCCACAAAAGAGGACTTCAGACAACTCATTGAGGACGTGAAATCTACATGTCGCCTCGGAAATTCAAGTACTTCAAACGGGCCTTAAACATCTGGCAGACAGAATGGAAATGGCTGAAGAAGAAATACAGGAAACTAAACTAGCGGTCCATAGAACACAACTCCAGGGAGCAGACCACAGAGCAATGCTAAGAGATATGCAGAGACATATTGAAGATTTGGACAACAGGGGGCGCCGTAACAACATACGGGTGAGAGGCATCCCGGAATCAGAAAACACCGAGGACCTGCAAGCAACTCTGCAATCTATCTTCAACAATCTCATTGGGGAACCTTCTACTAAGTACATAGAAATGGACAGAGCCCATCGAGCACTTAGGCCCAAAGGCGCTACCCCCAAACCCAGAGACGTTAT
Organism: Aquarana catesbeiana; assembly: GCF_042186555.1. Taxonomy (NCBI): domain Eukaryota; kingdom Metazoa; phylum Chordata; class Amphibia; order Anura; family Ranidae; genus Aquarana; species Aquarana catesbeiana. The sequence continues at coordinate 380,385,897 of NC_133326.1, read as the reverse complement.
TTGCAGAATCAGCTCCTATCCTCTTAAAGAGGAAATCATGAGACAAGCACGTTTGGCACGCAAAATAACTTATATGGAAGCCCAGATACAACTTTACCCAGACCTATCATGGATAACCCTGCAAAAGCGGAGGCTTCTTCAACCTCTTCTACAGCAATTGCAGAAAGAAGCCATTATCTACAGATGGGGCTTTCCTTTCAGCCGCACGGCAAAGCATCAGGGTAAATCTGCTGTCCTACGATACCTAGAAGACCTTCGTACATTCTGTGACATCCTTGAAATACCAACTCCACAATTACCAGAATGGGACATAATTGCTACACCCCCACCGCCACCTACTACCTGGCAAAAGGTCTCTGCATCTACTCGGCCTAGAAACCCGGATACCCAGCGCAAATCCACAAAGCATAAGGATCGTAGATCTGCTTCTAGTACAACACCAAACAACCCAGGGACTTGAGCACTTAGGCTCAGCAAATAGAACTGTCCAGTTAACATTTTGTCTAAAAAGACCCTGGATCATTCCATTTGAACACACCCCTACGCCCAACTTTAGTTCACTAGTAAGGGCCACTCTTAGATGAGCTCCGAGTTGAAAGGCATAGAAGCCATCGTTTATCACCCCCCCCCTTTTTTTTTTTTTTTTTCTTTATTTCTATTTTACACTAGCTAGTTACTGGTACACAGTATTAGGCTGTGTACAGTTTGGAAAACATTGTTGACGGAATGCGGGCTCCTGGGTGGGCCTCTTTGTCCGCCCTAATGGGGGTGGGGATGGAGTCCCACGCGGAAATCCGTTCTGGTCTGGGCATGTTGGCTTATCAAAGATCTCTGACAAGGTTGATGTTGTCTTATTTTTGTGCATTAACTGTTCTTCTCTTTTCTCCCCAGTCCTCTCTCTCTTTCTTTCTAGCCACCTTCTCTTGTGCATGACTAAGTGCGTGAAGCTTCCTGGTCTCCTCCCGGAGAGTGCCTACCCTGACCCTGGGATTTCGAAACTTGCCAAGTCGCCACTAGGTAAGCGTACAATTACACACACTGACCCACCACCACTATGACTAAGGTACTATCACTAAATGTACACGGATTGAACTCTAATAGGAAAAGACATCTGGCACTGAGGGAGTTTAGACAATCAGGAGCTGATATTGTTATGGTCCAGGAGACCCATTATAATAAGGAAGGCTTGTTCGCATTCGCATCCAGATATTATTCCCAAATATATATAGCTTCGGGTAGTCGTAAAAAGGCTGGAGTGGCCATACTTTTCAAACGGGGGGCTCCCTTCACTTGCGTGTCCCAATACTGTGACCCTAACGCCCACTTCATTATTCTGAGAGGACTATGGCAAACAAAAGAAGTAACATTGTGTGCACTATATACCCCTAACACTAAACAACATAGCTTTCTATCCAAGGTAATATCTCGAATATTCAGATCTACCCCTAGGGTTCTTAATTTGGGAGGTGATTTCAATCTTGTTCAGTCGCCCACGGCGGACCGTCAGACAATAGCCCACCACGCTTCCTCATCTAGGGTCCATAGAGACTCGAGACTATTCAGACAGATCACTAGACGATATGCGCTCTTTGACGCGTGGAGGGCTTTATGTCCAGGAGGCCGACAGTATACATTCTACTCAGCTCCCCACTGCACACACACACATATTGATTACTTTTTCCTTAATAACTTCACTCTAAAACTGACACGCAAAGCGCAAATATACCCTATCTCATGGTCAGACCATGCCCCCATTCTAATTACGCTAGACCTAGGCACCCCTGTCCGCAGACCTTATAACTGGAGATTGAATACATTCCTCCTCCAACACCAACCGACCCTAGAGGAACTAAACTCCACACTCAAGCTCTACTTCCTAGAAAATTCCAACCAAGAAGTTTCACTCCCTACTCTTTGGGAGGCCCACAAGGCGGTCCTTAGGGGTAAATGTATAGCAATTGCATCAGCATTAAAAAAAGACACCTTAGCTGCCAAAATAGCGGCGGAGAGTGAACTTAAAACACTTGAAAATAAGCTCCAGACCAACCCCACGATCGCTAACCTAAGGAAAATAATTAAACTCTGCACAACTCCCCGTGATCTAGCTATGGGAGAGGTTGAGAAATCCCTAACTAGGCTGAAACAAATGTTTTACGACAAAGGGAATAAGGCACACTCTCTCTTGGCTAACAAATTAAGGGAGAGATCCCATATGCAAACTCCTAATCAGATTAAAAACAAACTGGGACAGTCACTATCACATCCTGAAGACATTGCACACACATTTGCGGACTTCTATAAAGAACTCTACAACAACCCCAGCATACCCAGCAACCCTTCCTCTACTGACCTGACCCACACGATGAAACAATATCTAGAACAAAGTGGAATCCCCCATCTCCAACCATCAGATCTGTTAACACTTAATGCACAGATCACTGACGAGGAAATAGAACTTACTATTAAAACCCTACCGTCCCATAAAGCCCCGGGCCCAGACGGGTTCCCGTCCGAATATTATAAAGCATTTCTTCCTCTTTTGCTACCCCATCTTCGCAGACTGTTTAGTGCTTTCCTTCAAGACACCCAAATTCCCCTGGAAATGCAGAAATCCTTCATCACCCTGATCCCCAAGCCAGATAAAGATCCTTCCATATGCGCAAATTATAGGCCTATTGCGCTGTTAAATTCTGACTTAAAAATCTTCACCAAACTTCTGTCTAACCACCTGAACACGATCTTACCATCACTGATCCATAAAGACCAGGTAGGGTTTGTCCCATTGCGACAGGCAAGTGATAACACTAGAAAAGTGATAGATTTGGTGGAAGTGGCGAATAGGGACGGCGCCCCTTCTATGTTGCTTAGCTTAGACGCTGAAAAAGCTTTTGACCGTCTGGGGTGGCCGTTCCTGTTCGCCACATTGAGCCACATGGGCTTCCGGGGGCCTTTTTTGCAGGCAATAAAACATCTATATTCCACTCCTTCCTCGCAGGTCAGAACTCCTTTTGCACTCTCAGCATCATTTACAGTCTCAAACGGCACAAGACAGGGGTGCCCGCTATTGCCCCTGTTATTTGTGTAGAACCCCTAGCGGCATCCATCAGGAATAATTTAAGCATACGGGGAATAAGGGTCAGAGACAGAGAGTTTAAGATTTCCCTATTTGCCGATGACATAATTCTCACCCTGACCCAACCCCATATTTCCCTCCCAAATCTACACGCTGAGTTGGACCGATTCCGTGCCATTTCAGGATATAAAATTAATGCCTCAAAGTCAGAAGCTCTACCCATTAACATCCCTGACGCTGATACTGCACTTTTAAAATCTAACTATAATTACAATTGGAAAACAAGCGCCCTGAAATACCTAGGGATCCACATCACTCCAAAATGTAATACTTTGTACCAGGAAAACTTTCCCCCTCTTTTTGGCACAATTAGATCCTTATTACTTCATTGGAAAAAAAATCATATTTCCCTACTAGGATGAATTGCATCTATTAAAATGACCATTCTTCCGAAGCTTCTGTACCTTTTCCAAACACTTCCTATACCTATACCACTTAAACAACTGAAAAAGCTTCAATCAGATTTACTTCACTTCGTATGGAATTACAAAAAACATAGGATTTCTAAAACGGTGTTGATGGCGTCGCGCAGTGAGGGGGGCCTTGCTTTCCCACATATCGTTAAATACTACCAAGCTACACAGCTGAGAGCTGTGGCATCATGGTTTACTCAAAAATCATATAATAAGTGGACAGAGATAGAGAAATTATGGCTAGCCCCAATACACCCGAACAACTTATTATGGAATGCGGATGCGGAAGTAGCGCCAGAACGCCTTCTGGGCCCCATGTCCATGTTAAAGAGGACTTGGCGCACATTGGCTCACCCTAACAAACCCTGACATCCTTTTTTTGTAATCCCAAGGTGCCAGATAGCCTTACACATCAGATGTCACACCCTTGGTCCTCTAGGAGCTTGTTCCACTTTGGAAGTATAGTAGATCCCAGAACCCGTAGGCTCCTGTCTTTTTCAGACTTGCAGGCCAAACACAATTTACCAAGACAAGCATTTTATGGGTATCTACAAATACGACATTATGCACTAACTATAGCCCCGAATCTGCAATTTTCACCTCCATCCCCGTTTGAAACCACCATTTTAGCAGGTAGCTCACAGAAGGGACTAATATCAGGAATATATAAGATTTTGAATACCATCGTCCTGGAAGAGCGAGGTAAACATCAGGAGAAGATCCTTGGGGAAGAACTTCCGTTAGAGCAGTGGCAGGCAATATGGAATCAGACAGCGAAGAGCTCAATGTGTACACTATATAAAGAAAACTCATACAAAATTCTCTACTTCTGGTACATGACTCCAGATGTGCTTCATACAATCTTCCCTAATAGCTCAGATAAATGCTGGCGATGCCAGGAAGCTAAAGGCACTCTTATACACATATATTGGACATGTCCACTACTGGCTAAGTACTGGGAGATGGTTCGCCACCTTCTTTCCCGTCTCCTAGAAGTCGAAGTCCAAGCGACTCCAAAATTTTTCCTACTGGGCTTATCATCATTAAAAATCTGTAGACCCTATAAGAAATTAGTAAGACATATACTCACGGCAGCACGCTGCCTCATAGCCCTAAACTGGAAACGTACTACTCCACCCTCAGCTGAAGATCTTTACTCTAGAATTAAAGATGTAGAACTGATGGAGAAAATGACAGCTAGAATTCAGGACAGGCTGGAGGCACATAACAGGGTCTGGGAGCTGTGGCACCTCCAGGAGGACCCACCATGACCAGGTAATAAAACCAACCAGAAGGCTCATCCTCTCTTTTCCCTCCTTTCTTTTCTTCCCTCCTATCCTATTCCCACGCTCACATTAATAACTCTGTTTCTTTTTCTCTTCTTTTCAAAAATTGTTTTTTTCTGTATCTTATGTTTCTTTCTAGTTAAGGAGACTAGAAAACAGCTCAACAACTGAATGAACGTTTATATTTGCATACTTGTTTTACCATAGGAACTAATACCAGCTAAGCCATATAAAACACATGTTAAATACCACAAATGGATACACTGTATAACGTTACTGAATGTCCATGTTCCTTTATCTTGTATCACTAAAATATATAATAAAAATTGTTATTTGCAAAAAAAAAAAAAAGATTGCACACAGGTGGACATCATTTCACTAATTATGTGACTTCTGAAGGTAATTGGTTGCACCAGAGCTTTTTATGGGGTTCAAAACAAATGGGGTGAATACATACACACATGCCAATTATCAGTTTTTTATTACTGAAAAATAGTTTTATGTATATATTTTTCTAATTTTACTTCACCAACTTAGACTATTGTGTTCTGATCCATCACATATAATTCAGATTAAAAAAAACATTGAACCAAAGGCTGTATAAAATATTCTCTGTAAAATATATGTAATATTTTACAGAGAAGTATTTTTGCTATCGGTGAACACCTGGTGGTGCCTGATGAATAGCCTTTTAACCACTTGCTTACTGGGCACTATACCCCATTCCTGACCAAGCCAATTTTCAGCTTTCAGCGCTCTCCCACTTTGAATGACAATTGCACGGTCATGCTACAATGTACCCATATGAAATTTTTATCATTTTTTTCACACAAATAGAGCTTTATTTTGGTGGTATTTAATCACCAAAGGCTTTTTTAACAAAAAAAAGACCAAAAATCTAGAAAAAAAAAAAGTTTTTCAAATTTTGCAAACAGGTAATTTTTCTTCTTCACTGATGGGCACTGATGAGAGGGTACTGATGGGCACTGATAGGCTGCACTGATGGGCACTGATAAGGTGGTACTGATCAGTAGGCACTGATGAGGCTGCACTAATGGGCACTGATAGATGGCCCTAATGGGCACTGATAGGTGGCAGGCAGAGAAGGCACTGATAGGTGGCACTGATAAGCACTGGTAGGCGGCACTGTTAGGCAGGACTGATAAGTGGCACTGATGATGAGGCATTGATGGACACTGATAGATGGCACTGGTGGGCACTGATTAGCAGCACTGCTGGGCACTAAGGGGACCGATGTTCCTCTAATAGAAGCCGGTTAACGCTGACAACGTAAAGAAAAAAAAAAGCAGATAATCAGCTTCTGTTTAGTTCCGAGATCAGCTGTCATTGGCTGACAGCTTATCACGTGGTAAAGGGCCCGCTGTGATTGGCCCTTTACCCCGATCTGTGATCAGCTGAGTCCCAAGGACTCGGCAATCACAGAACGTGAAAAAGGGAGGACGTCCATGTATGCTCTCCCGGCAATTTAAGCCTGTGCTGTAGCCAGTGGCGGCCTGTCCATAGGGGGGCGCATGGGCCCCAAAGGAAGTCACAAGCAAAAAAAAAGGGCCTTTAAAAAAAAAAGGTCCTTTAAGTGCACTGTGTTTGGGTGCCGGACACAGTGCACTATGGGAAGCGTGATGCCAATGCAATCACGTGATTGCAGACGAGACGCTTCATTAGCGAGGTTTTGTGATACTTTTTGGCACAATGCAAAGTGCCTCTACACTCCCTTATGTGTCATTCTTCTTGGTGTCTTTCTGTTGCTTGGCACGTCCGTAGGACATAGGCAGTGATTTCCCCGGGCAGCGGCGTCACTTCCGGACTTCTGATTTCTGTGCCAGTGGGAAATCGGCTCCGTGAATGAAGAAGCAATGCAAGGTAATGTGATCTGACAGTGACACTCTGCCAGTGTCTGTCCACCCAACCACCTTCTCATCCTGTGATCGGACTGAAGGTGGAGGGAGGGGGAGGGTGTCCTGCTTCTTCTCTGCCCTGGGAATCAACCTCCAGCCATTCACCTGGCAATCTGCTGGAGCATTTCTTCATTACACATGATCTCCTGTATACTGTGTATACCGTGAGGGGTCCCAGCACTGTGTCCTGCTACAGCCATGGTTTACAGTATATCCTCACCTTCACCAGGTCTCTGTATCTATCTATCTAATTATTTATCTGCCTGCCCATCTGTCTATCTACAGGTAATACTCGAAAAAATAGAATATCGTGCAAAAGTTCATTTATTTCACTAATGCAACTAAAAAGGTGAAACAAATATATGAGATAGGCTCATTACATGCAAAGCAAGATAGTTCAAGCCGTGATTTGTCATAATTATGATAATTATGGCTTACAGCTCATGAAAACCCCAAATCCACAACAATCTCAGAAAATTAGAATATTGTGAAAAGGTGCAATATTCTAGGCTCAAAGTGTCTCACTCTAATCAGCTAATTAAGCCATAACACCTGCAAAGGGTTCCTGAGCCTTTAAATGGTCTCTGTCTGGTTCAGTAGGTATCACAATCATGGGAAAGACTGCTGACCTGACAGTTGTGCAGAAAACCATCATTGACAGCCTCCATAAGGAGGGAAAGCCTCAAAAGGTAATTGCAAAAGAAGTTGGATGTTCCCAAAGTGCTGTTTTAAAGCACATTAATAGAAAGTTATGTGGAAGAGAAAAGTGTGGAAGCAAAAGGTGCACAAGCAGCAGGGATGACCGCAGCCTGGAGAGGATTGTCAGGAAAGGGCCATTCAAAAGTGTTGGGGACTTCCATAAGGAGTGGACTGAGGCTGGAGTCAGTGCATCAAGAGCCACCACACACAGACGGATCCTGGACATGGGCTTTAAATGTCGTATTCCTCTTGTCAAGCCACTCCTGAACAACAAACAACATCAGAAGCGTCTTACCTGGGCTAAAGAAAAACAGACCTGGTCTGTTGCTCAGTGGTCCAAAGTCCTCTTTTCTGATGAGAGAAAATTTTGCATCTCATTTGGAAACCAAGGACCCAGAGTATGGAGGAAAAATGGAGAGGCAAACACTGCAAGATGCTTGAAGTCCAGTGTGAAGTTTCCACAGTCTGTGTTGATTTGGGGAGCCATGTCATCTGCTGGTGTTGGTCCACTGTTGCTCAAAGTGTCTCACTCTAATCGGCTAATTAAGCCATAACACCTGCAAAGGGTTCCTGAGCCTTTAAATGGTCTCTGTCTGGTTCAGTAGGTATCACAATCATGGGAAAGACTGCTGACCTGACAGTTGTGCAGAAAACCGTCATTGACAGCCTCCATAAGGAGGGAAAGCCTCAAAAGGTAATTGCAAAAGAAGTTGGATGTTCCCAAAGTGCTGTTTTATAGCACATTAATAGAAAGTTATGTGGAAGAGAAAAGTGTGGAAGAAAAAGGTGCACAAGCAGCAGGGATGACCGCAGCCTGGAGAGGATTGTCAGGAAAGGGCCATTCAAAAGTGTTGGGGACTTCCAGAAGGAGTGGACTGAGGCTGGAGTCAGTGCATCAAGAGCCACCACACACAGACGGATGCTGGACATGGGCTTTAAATGTCGTATTCCTCTTGTCAGGCCACTCCTGAACAACAAACAACATCAGAAGCGTCTTACCTGGGCTAAAGAAAAACAGACCTGGTCTGTTGCTCAGTGGTCCAAAGTCCTCTTTTCTGATGAGAGCAAATTTTGCATCTCATTTGGAAACCAAGGACCCAGAGTATGGAGGAAAAATGGAGAGGCAAACACTGCAAGATGCTTGAAGTCCAGTGTGAAGTTTCCACAGTCTGTGTTGATTTGGGGAGCCATGTCATCTGCTGGTATTGGTCCACTGTCCTTCATTAAGTCCAGGATCAATGCAGCCATCTACCAGGAGATTGTGGAGCACTTCATGCCTCCTTCCGCAGACAAGCTCTATGGGGATGCTGACTTAATTTTCCAGCAGGACTTGGCACCTGCCCACACTGCCAAAAGCACCAAAACCTGGTTCAATGACCATGGGATTACTGTGCTTGATTGGCCAGCAAACTCGCCTGACTTGAAACCCATATAGAATCTATGGGGCATTGCCAAGAGAAAGATGAGAGACATGGGACCGAACAACGCAGAAGAGCTGAAGGCCGCCATTGGAACATCCTGGTCTTCCATAACACCTCAGCAGTGCCACAGGCTGATAGCTTCCATGCCACGCTGCATTGAGGCAGTAATTGCTGCAAAAGGGGCCCAAACCAAGTACTGAGTACATATGCATGCTTATACTTTTCAGAGGTCCAATATTGTTCTATGTACAATCCTTGTTTTATTAATTGCATGTAATATTCAAATTTTTTTTCTCTGTCAAAGTCTGTCTTAGGGTGCCCACGTGTCCCGGATTGCCCGGGACTATCCTGTAAATGACATCTCTGTCCCCGGTCCCGGGCACTTTCATTCTGGGACAATGCAGTGTCCGAGATATAAACTGACACTGGGAACATTCAGGAATTCATGGGACAGGGGTGGACTGAGCCACCATAGCTCTGGCAGGCAGGGGATAGGGGGTCACTTTCACCCACCCCCCCTCTCTCTCCCACCCCCCCTCTCTCATACCCCCTCCCCCTCTCTCTCACCCCCTCCCCCTCTCCCTCTCCCGGGGATCTCTCTCCCCCTCTCTCACCCCCCCTGGCCCCCTCTCTTTCCCCCTCTCTCTCAGTGTAGGAATCAGGTAGGTTAGTGTAGTGGTCAGTGTAGGGATCAGGTAGGTCAGTGTAGGGATCAGGTAGGTTAGTGTAGTCAATGTATGTGCAGTTTTTACTCCGGATCCCTCAGGTCATTTGTGTTCCTTTTGTAGTATAAAGTATGGGGTTTTATATACAACTTTAATGCTTTGGATATAAAAAGCATTTGATTCAAGTATGTTAGCCCAACATTGTAAGAATAATTACACTCTGTGACTCTAAGTGGCCGCCTGCAATGTTGGGTTAACATACCAGAAACAAATGCTTAAAGTGGGGTTCCACCCAAAAAAAAAAAACTACATGAAAAATCCTAAAAAAAAATACAAAAAAACATTTGGATATTTTTTTTTTTTTACTCACCTCTAAATGCCTGTTGATAGGGGGTCCCTCGTAGTCTGCCTCTTCCAGTGCCTGGGCTGGTGACATCACTTCCCCCTCGGCACAGGAAGGGCTCAGCTCTGCTCCCTCCCTCCTGTCAATCATCTGGGACCCATTACAGGTCCCAGGTGACTGAGCGGCCAATCACGACGCTCGACGCCGCTCACGCATGCGCAGGGGGTGCCAGGCTGTGAAGCCACAGCCCGGCGCCCACAGTTGCAATGCCGGCGCCGCCGAACGGAGGGGGAGACGAGCGGGGCTTTGATCCCCCGCATCGCTGGACCCAGGGACAGGTAAGTGTCCAATTAAAAGTCAGCAGCTGCAGTATTTGTAGCTGCTGACTTTTAATTTTTTTTTTTTTGACTGGAACTCCTCTTTAAATAGGTAAGGAGCGGGGCCACCCAGCAACGTCACATGGTGGCACCGCCCCCTTGTGATGTCACCAACCGGTGCATGCTGAGGGGTGTCCCTGAATGGCAGTTTGGAAATGTGGTCACGTCTGTGTGTCTGTATATTTATCTATCTGCCTATCTGTCTGCCTATCTGTCTGTCTGTCTATTTGTCTATCAACCTGTCTGTCTGTAGGCCCTATCGCGGGCGAGTGATGGGGGGAGGGGGTTGGTTGGGGTTTTGTTTGTGCCCCCCTAAAAAACGGAGCACCAGCCGCCACTGGCTATAGCGCGGGCGCCAAGTGGTTATTTGCTAATTTGTGTGTGGACTTTTGCTGATCAGGTATCAGATGTAGAAATGTTGGCCTTATGAGTAAGGGCCCATGCATACACGCCTGCAGCCCAAACCGCTGTTGCCCACACAGTGCATTGTACTGCAGAACAGTGCAACAAGGGGTGGTGTGGTAAACGTTTTATCGCATTACGCAGATTCCTTTTTTTCTGAACTTTAATTGAAGTGTACACAGTGACAGTAATGACAGACATTCTTGTCACTGCTTGGCAGCACAGTTGTTCACTGACATGCATGGCAATCCAGAGCAGTGTGATATTACGCAAACATGATGCATGATATATCACAGCTCTGGAACGCAGTGAAACATTGCATTCTAGTCTGAACAAGACACATAGACAATTATCGTTATTTGTGTGTCATTGCACATGATGAAAAACGCAATTAATTACACATAGTGTGAAGGAGGGCCCTAAGCACTGATCTGGTTGTTGCAGATCAGCATTAATGCAGTCATTGCCATGTACACTAGAGGGCAGTCAGAGACTGCAAAAATCAATATAATCACGGTAACTCTGTTTAGGATTTTAGTTTCGAGATGAAAATGTTTCCATTATATACAAGATACATTTGATACTTGCATTGGAAGAAGGAGACTCCCTAATACAACTTTGCAAGGGAATTTGCCCCAGTGCTTAGTGAATGTGATGAAGTTACAAGTTGCAAAGAATACCCAATCACGTGCAAGGAAAATTAAAAAAAAAAAAAAAAATCACCTATTATGCTTGCACATGATTGGATGACTATTCACTAAACTCTGTGACAAATTCCCTTGCTAAGTGCAACTTACCTTTGCAAAATAAACAGCCTATTTGCTTTTAGTAAATCAACCTCAGTGCCTCAAAAAATGTTTCTGTTTTGCCACCAGATGGACATGTGTTGCCTTCATTGTACCCATGATGCATTCCAAGATTTTAGTGGGTTACCCCATCCACAGATGCAGAAATCAGGAGGGTGAGGTGTTGTGTCCACCCTATAAAAACCATAAGCTGTAATAGCAAGTATTTCCAGAATAGACTGAGAGGGCTTAAGTACAGTCAGGTCCATAAATATTGGGACATTGACACAATTCTAATCTTTTTGGCTCTATACACCACCACAATGGATTTGAAATTGAACTAACAAGATGTGCTTTAACTGCAGACTTTCAGCTTTAATATGAGGGTATTTACATCCAAATCAGGTGAACGGTGTAGTAATTACAATAGTTTGTATATGTGCCTCCCACTTTTTAAGGGACCAAAAGTAAAGGGACAGATTAACAATCATCCATCAAACTTTCACTTTTTAATACTTGGTTGCAAATCCTTTGCAGTCAATTACAGCCTGAAGTCTGGAACGCATAGACATCACCAGACGCTGGGTTTCATCCCTAGTGATGCTCTGCCAGACCTCTACTGCAACTGTCTTCAGTTCCTGCTTGTTCTTGGGGCATTTTCCCTTCAGTTTTGTCTTCAGCAAGTGAAATGCATCCTCAATCAGATTCAGGTCAGGTGATTGACTTGGCCATTGCATAATATTCCACTTCTTTCCCTTAAAAAACTCTTTGGTTGCTTTCGCAGTATGCTTCAGGTCATTGTCCATCTGCACTGTGAAGCTCCGTCCAATGAGTTCTGAAGCATTTTGCTGAATATGAGCAGATAATATTGCCCGAAACACTGCAGAATTCATCCTGCTGCTTTTGTCAGCAGTCACATCATCAATAAATACAGGAGAACCAGTTCCATTGGCAGCCATACATGCCCACGCCATGACACTACCACCACCATGCTTCACTAATGAGGTGGTATGCTTTCAGTCATGAGCAGTTCCTTTCCTTCTCCATACTCTTCTCTTCCCATCACTCTGGTACAAGTTGATCTGTCCATAGGCTGTTGTTCCAGAACTGTGAAGTCTTTTTTAGATGTTGTTTGGCAAACTCTAATCTGGCCTTCCTGTTTTTGAGGCTCACTAATGGTTTACATCTTGCGGTGAACCCTCTGTATTCACTCTGGTGAAGTCTTCTCTTGATTGTTGACTTTGACACACATACATCTACCTCCTGGAGAGTGTTCTTTATCTGGCTAACTGTTGTGAAGGGTTTTTTCTTCACCAGGGAAAGAATTCTTCGGTCATCCACCACAGTTGTTTTCCGTGGTCTTCTGGGTCTTTTCGTGTTGCTGAGCTCACCGGTGCGTTCTTTCTTTTTAAGGTTGTTCCAAACAGTTGATTTGGCCACACCTAATGTTTTTGCTATCTCTCTGATGGGTTTGTTTTGTTTTTTCAGCCTAATGATGGCTTGCTTCACTGATAGTGACAGCTCTTTGGATCTCATATTGAGAGTTGACAGCAACAGATTCCAAATGCAAATAGCACACTTGAAATTAGCTCTGGACCTTTTATCTGCTCCTTGTAAATGGGATACTGAGGGAATAACACACACCTGGCCATGGAACACCTGAGCAGCCAATTGTCCCATTACTTTTGGTCCCTTAAAAAGTGGGAGGCACATATACATACTGTTGTAATTCCTACACTGTTCACCTGATTTGGATGTAAATACCCTCAAATTAAAGCTGAAAGTCCGCAGTTAACGAACATCTTGTTTGTTTCATTTCAAATCTATTGTGGTGTTGTATAGAGCCAAAAAGATTAGAATTGTGTTGATGTCCCAATATTTATGGACCTGACTGTATTTCCAGAATAGACTGAGAGGGCTTAAGTATTTCCAGAATAGACTGAGAGGGCTTAAGTATTTGAGCCCAAACAGCATGGGCATGTGGCCCCCTTCCAATGTTTTTGTTATATAAAAAAAAAAGGGGGGGTCACTTTAAGGAAAATTCACTTGACTCTTAGGCAGGAAAAACGGGGTCATGTAGCATTGGGGAATTTCCCGGAATGTCACATGACTGCTGGGGAAAATCCCAGAGAGTCACATGATCAGCTGGAGTATTCTAAAAAGGGGCTCTCTATATAAAGCGCCCCCCGCGGGAACATTTCACGGTTGGGCAGAAGACAGCAACAAGCTCAGAAGGTCTGCCGCTGACCTCACCATGAAGACCCTTATGCATCGTGCGCTGGAGCGGGCCAGGGACAGCGGTGGAGAAGAATGGCTGAGATGGTGTCTGGAGATGGGGGAGGAGGAGGACGAATGGCTGGAACAAGAACAAGAAGAAAGCGGGCGTGAAGAGGCGCTGAGCAGGGTTACCAGCAGAGGCAGACCAGTGACCCGCAGATACAGCGTGGCCCGCAGATACAGCCGCATACATCCTCAGGACAAGAAGTACCAATAATGGCGCCGCCGGTAGAGGCGCCTACAAGTGCGGGGATTAGAAGAACCAGCCTAAGAGAGAAGAGGAGGAGAACACTATCTCCATTGCCGCCTAGAAACAGAGGTAGGCGGGCAAGTAAGACAGCATCCACTGGGATGGCTAAAGAGGTGGCAGCTTCAACAGAAATAATTAGGCAGCAAGTCAGGGTACAAGAACAAGCAATACCTACAGTGACCACTGGAGGCTATGGAGAACAATACCTGGCTAATTCAATACAAGCTAACACACCAGCGACAACAAGTGGTCAGGGTGAGTTGTCGCAGCTCTTAAAAATATAGTGGAATCTATTAATAGGTTAGCTGACAGCATTAATACTCCTGTAAATGATAATAGCAATTATGCTAATGTATGGTCTAATGAAACCATGAATAGGATTGAAAACGTGTCCAATGCTAACAGTACTCCTTCCTTTTCAGCGGTTAATTTAAGCTCTAGTAATACATTGCCAACTGAACTTACCATTACAAATTCATAAGTACCAGAGTCATGTTTAAAAGAAATATTACCATGCGAGATCTCGCCACTAGGGTATCACCTTTATGCTCAGGTCAACGATAAGATATGGAAAGGGCAGTTTATTGACATTCTGTCTTTACTCCCATCTGCAAAAGAATTCAACAACAGATCTGAGAAAAAATTAGAAGATAAGCCTGAGGCCTGTGGCAAGGTCATCTCATAATTGGTTACAGGCATTTGCCATTTATGCTAGCGTTCTAAGAGAAAAACATTTGGAATACTGTAGCGGCCTTTTCCAGCACCTTGAGCGTGTGCTGGAAGCTTACAAAAGCTTTGGTGGATTAGGCTGGTACCAGTATGACGAATCATTTAGACAAAAATTATCTATTTATCCTTCTTTAAAATGGGGCAGCAAAGATATTGATTTATGGTTAAACCTAATAGTGCCTTAAAAATCGGTATACTCTAAGCCAGGGGTCTCCAAACTTTTTACTTCGAGGGCCACATTCAATATTCTACACATATTTGCGGGCTGGAAAAATCATTTATAAAAAAAATCCACAGCAGAAGAATAGAATAGAATTTGACTTACTGCTGACAGAGGGACTGGATGGTGCTCCCGTATCCTTTGCTGGCACCTAAACGCTGGAGCAACATGCAGCGGTGCTAAACTTCCAGTGTGCATGTGGCTTTACATCTGTGTCCCCATCAGTCTCCCCATACATCTGTGGACCCATCAGTTTCCCCATACATCTGTGTCCCCATCAGTCTCCCCATACATCTGTGGACCCATCAGTTTCCCCATACATCTGTGTCCCCATCAGTCTCCCCATACATTTGTGTCCCCATCAGTCTCCCCATACATCTGTGGACCCATCAGTTTCCCCATACATCTGTGTCCCCATCAGTCCAGGGGCGGATCCAGAGTCTAGTCTCGGGAGGGGCACTGCCAGAAAATAAGGTGTTGCTTATGGAACTACATTAAATACAGTGTACAGAGGTCAGTAGGATGTAGGGCAGTGTAGAGCGAACAGTAGGGCAGAGAACAGGGGGTTAGCAGGGCAGAGGACAGAAGTTGGAAGAACAGAGGATAAGGGGTAAGTAAGGTGGAAGACAGGGGGCAACAGGGCAATGTACAGGGGTCAGTAGGATGAAGAGCAGTGTACAGAGGTCATTAGAATGTAGGACAGTGTACAGGGATCAGTAGAGCAAAGGACTATGTGTCACCGGGGGGTTCAGAACAACACACGCTGGGGGGGAGGGGGGTTGGGAGGGCATACACTGGGGGGATCGGGTGAGCATACACTGGGGGGGGATCGGGAGGGCATACATGGGGGGATCAGGAAGGCATACATGGGGGGGATCAGGAGGGCATACACTGGGGGGATCAGGAGGGCATACACTGGGGGGGGGGGATCAGGAGGGCATATACTGGAGGGGATCAGGAATCAGGAGGGCATACACTGGGGGGGGTCAGGAGGGCAGGGATCAGGAGGGCATACACTGGGGGGGGGAATCAGGAGGGTATACACTGGGGGGATCAGGAGGGAATACACTGGGGGGATCAGGAGGGAATACACTGGGGGGGATCAGGAGGGCATACACTGGGGGGAATCAGGAGGGCATACACTGGGGGGGCAAGAGGGCATACACTGGGGGAATCAGGAGGGCATACACTGGAGGGGCTCAGGAGGGCATACACTGGGGGGGATAAGGAGGGCATACACTGGAGGGGATAAGGAGTGCATACACTGGGGGGTCAGGAGGGCATACACTAGGGGGGGTCAGGAGGGCATACACTGGGGGGGAATCAAGAGGGCATACACTGGGGGGGATCAGCAGGGCATCACGAGGGCATGCATCAGGGGGCAGTCATAATGCTTTAATGAGTTTAATTTCTCACTGTGCCACATGAAAAGAAGATGCAATCCCATTTGTCAGCTAACAGTGCCTCTATGCTAAGCTGCAGTAACTTAGCAGACTCAGCATAGAGGTGCTTGTAAACGAATTCACAATGTACTGCTAGCAGAGCTCACTTTCAGGAGCATGCTCGGCTCCCTCTGCTCAGCTGCTTACACCTCCCTCTTCCAGACGAGCGTGATCTCAGGGAAAAAGCACATCCCCATCCCGCCCACTCAAGCAGCAGCCTGCAGGAGAGAGGCTGAAAAACTAATGTGGGAGGTACAGGGGGCGGAGAGTGCAGTCCAGAGGTTTCTGAGCAGTAATTCATGCTTAGCATGGCTGCGAGTTGTCCCGACCGCGGCTCTGGTTACCTGGCGCGCTCGGCCTCGGAGTCTGTAATATTTTCTTGGGGGGAGCAATTGCCCTGTTGCCCCCCTGGATCCACTCCTGCATCAGTCTCCACATACATCTGTGTCCCCATCAGTCTCCACATACATCTGTGTCCCCATCAGTCTCCACATACACAACGCTGTATCCTGGCCTAGGCCAACAAGGCCCAAGCCTAGGGCAGGACTTTGCAGGGGGGCAGCACAGAAAGAGTCCCCGCCAGCTTGCGCTACACTGTTAGTGTAGCACCAGTCTTATGGGACGGACTGGGCTGAGAGGCAAATTAGTCTAGCACCCCCAGAAAGCGGCCCCACTGCTTCCGGTATGCAGGCATTCCGCAACTGTGGAAGGGGCGCCCCATCGAATTTTGACTGTCCTCTCATCTTGGACCACAAACCTTCCTCACTGTGCTATATGTTTTCTGCTGCACCATTGGTATGGTTATATCTTCTTAGTCCTCTCCATAAAATGATCAGAAATTTGTGCTAGAACTATAGGCAACACTTTTTTTTTTCATTTTGGATAGAGTAAGGGAGAGTTTTAACCCCTGTCAGTTTATTTTTTACCATCCCTGTCCCATAGCAGAGATTTCCCTTCACTTCCTGCCCCATAGCCAAACAGGAAGTGAGAGGAAATCTATGCAAATTACGGGAATCCTGAAAATTTCAGGGCGGGTCTTAAACAGGAAGGGGTGTGGCCTTGACAGGAAGGGGTGGGTCATTTTTAAATTGGGGGTGCACAAGTTTAGTCAGGCCTAGGGCAGCACAAAACCTAAATACACTACTGCACATACATCTGTGTCCCCATCAGTCTCCACATATATCTGTGTCCCCATCAGTCTCCCCATTCAACTGTGTCCCCATCAGTCTCCCCATTCAACTGTGTCCCCATCAGTCTCCCCATGTTTGTGTCCCCATCAGAGCCATAAGCCCCCCAGATGTTTGTGTCCCTACCAGAGCCATCAGCCCCCCCATATGTTTGTGTCCCCATCAGAGCCATAACCCCATATGTTTGTATCCCCATCAGAGCCATAGCCCCCCCCAAAAAAAACTGTGTCCCCATCAGAGCCATCAGCCCCCCCAGATTTGTGTCCCCATCAGAGCCATCAGTCGCCCCCCCCATTTGTGTCCCCATCAGCCCCCAAATGTTTGTGTCCCCATCAGCCCCCCCCACTTTGTGTTTTAATGTTGGTTTGCAGGATAGTATTGAATTGGCCGTGGTGGTGTGGTGGTCCGACCTCAATATTTCAAGCCCGGCATGTGGGGACTTGTGTTTTATTGATATGCGGTATTGCTCGAGTCCTGAAGACTGAGCTATTTTGTACTTAATATTTACAAGTTAAGAATTTTATGTATTAATAAAAATTATTAGATTTAAATTTATTTAAATATTATACCAATAAACGTGCTGCGGCCAATTATAGACCAAGCTTTGGCGTTGAGCATCTTTATTTATTAGAAATTAACACTGTTGGTATTCAGGGAGGGAGAGGTTCGGCCTACATTCCCATGGACTGAGAGGGCCCCCCGCTCCACCTTCCAATTTTTTTGTTATATAACTAGTAAAAAAAAGAAAAGGGGTCATTTTAAGAAAAATTAATTTGACTCTTAGGCAGGAAAAACGGGGTCATGTAGAATTAGTAAAAACGGGGGTTATTCCTGCGCTACCAGTTAGGGAAATGGGTCTAATCGATTTTATAACCTATATGCAACTTCTCTTACTGGACAGCGTAACAAAGAATACGGAGGAGAGATGGGTTTGCTTTAAGAGCATATTAAATAAGGGCATTAGCCAATGTATCCCATTGGGTAATAAATTTAAAAGAGCGAACAAAAGTCCTGGATGGCTTAACTCCAATGTAAAAATGCATATAAAAGCAAAGGAGAAGGCCTTCAAAAAATACAAGGTTGAGGGATCATCCTCAGCATTCAGACTTTATAAAGAATGCAACAGGATATGTAAAGGTGCAATTAGGACAGCTAAGATAGAACATGAAAGACACATAGCGGAGGAGAGCAAAAAAAATCCCAAGAAATTCTTTAAGTATGTAAACAGTAAAAAAGGGAGGACAGACCATATTGGCCCCATAAAGAATGAGGAAGGACATCTGGTTACAAAGGATGGGGAGATGGCGAAGGTATTGAATTTATTCTTCTCCTCAGTCTTCACGAGTGAATCGGGGGGCTTCAGTAACCAAAACTGCAGTGTTTATCCTCATGACACAACACAGGAAGCACCTCCATGGTTAACAGAGGACGGAATTAAAATTAGACTTGAGAAACTTAACATTAATAAATCACCGGGACCAGATGGCTTGCATCCGAGGGTACTTAGGGAACTCAGTCAAGTGATTGCCAGACCGTTGTTCCTAATTTTTACAGATAGTCTACTGACTGGAATGGTACCAGCTGATTGGAGAAAAGCCAATGTAGCACCTATATTTAAAAAGGGCCCAAAATACATCCCTGGGAATTACAGACCAGTTAGCCTAACATCGATAGTATGTAAACTCTTGGAGGGGATGATAAGGGACTATATACAGGATTTTAGTAATACGAACAATATCATTAGCAGTAATCAGCATGGATTCATGAAGAATCGTTCTTGCCAAACCAATCTATTAACCTTCTATGAGGAGGTGAGTTGCCATCTAGATAAAGGAAGGCCTGTAGACGTGGTGTATCTGGATTTTGCAAAAGCATTTGACACAGTTCCCCATAAACGTTTACTGTACAAAATAAGGTCTGTTGGCATGGACCATAGGGTGAGTACATGGATTGAAAACTGGCTACAAGGGCGAGTTCAGAGGGTGGTGATAAATGGGGAGTACTCAGAATGGTCAGGGGTGGGTAGTGGGGTGCCCCAGGGTTCTGTGCTGGGACCAATCCTATTTAATTTGTTCATAAACGATCTGGAGGATGGGATAAACAGTTCAATCTCTGTATTTGCAGACGATACTAAGCTAAGCAGGGCAATAACTTCTCCGCAGGACGTGGAAACCTTGCAAAAAGACCTGAACAAATTAATGGGGTGGGCGACTACATGGCAAATGAGGTTCAATGTAGAAAAATGTAAAATAATGCATTTGGGTGGCAAAAATATGAATGCAATCTATACACTGGGGGGAGAACCTCTGGGGGAATCTAGGATGGAAAAGGACCTGGGGGTCCTAGTGGATGATAGGCTCAGCAATGGCAGGCAATGCCAAGCTGCTGCTAACAAAGCAAACAGAATATTGGCATGCATTAAAAGGGGGATCAACTCCAGAGATAAAACGATAATTCTCCCGCTCTACAAGACTCTGGTCCGGCCGCACCTAGAGTATGCGGTCCAGTTCTGGGCACCAGTCCTCAGGAAGGATGTACTGGAAATGGAGCGAGTACAAAGAAGGGCAACAAAGCTAATAAAGGGTCTGGAGGATCTTAGTTATGAGGAAAGGTTGCGAGCACTGAACTTATTCTCTCTGGAGAAGAGACGCTTGAGAGGGGATATGATTTCAATTTACAAATACCGGACTGGTGACCCCTCAATAGGGATAAAACTTTTTCGCAGAAGAGAGTTTACCAAGACTCGTGGCCACTCATTAAAATTAGAAGAAAAGAGGTTTAATCTTAAACTACGTAGAGGGTTCTTTACTGTAAGAGCGGCAAGGATGTGGAATTCCCTTCCACAGGCGGTGGTCTCAGCGGGGAGCATTGATAGCTTCAAGAAACTATTAGATGAGCACCTGAATGACCACAACATACAGGGATATACAATGCAATACTGACACATAATCACACACATAGGTTGGACTTGATGGACTTGTGTCTTTTTTCAACCTCACCTACTATGTAACTATGTAGCTGCATACACCGAAAACAAGGGCTCAAACACCAGCCCAAAAAAATGGTATAAAGAGAGAGGGGGGGGGGGGTGCTGCGCTAACCAGAGGGGTCTTAGATTATAGGGATAGGTAGTATTTCCTAGTATCCATAGATCCCGAGGTTTTCAATAGTAAAAAACGTCAGAAAATCGCATGAATTGGAATAGAGAGTATGTATAGATGTAGTGACTCAAAATTGATTATGTATATATAGATCCAATCGGTGATAAAAATATAATAATAAACACTGGTGCATATATTGATTAAAAATTATATAAAAACCAATATTGCATATGTTAAAAATGTTTAGAAATTCAATATAGCCAAAGTGCTCGTGCTCTTGTGCCTTAAATCTAAAGATCAAACTCATACATATGCTCAAGTGCAAAATAAGGCAATAAAATAAAAAACAAAAACTAACAAGTCATATATCAAGTGAAAACAAACAAAAAACGAGTGAAGCAAACAAGAAAAAAAAGGAAGAAATGGTCGCCTGATCCTTATGTTGCGACCCGTGCGACAGTGCAAGTATAATGTGAATGATCACGTGAGTGAATAAACCCTCTTTGATAATTAGTGTCCAGAGTAAATTAATAATACAAGTGTCCAAAGAAATAAATAGTGTTCAAAAGCCAGTGCTTAAACGCAATACTCCAATGACAGTGGGGTGTTGCTATGCAGATCAGACACTCTATATCTTCTTCATGCAGCATGCACTAGTGTAGATAATGGCCCCTTACCTAGCGGTGCTAGGTCAACCGCATTTAAGTTGTTAACTCTCGAGGTCCTGGGTCTCTCCTGTGTCTCTGTGTCCAGACTTGCTGACTCTACAGGATCCTATTGGGGGCTGGGATATGTCTAGTTGTGGTCCTAACTGGGGTCCTGGGACAGTGCGGCTCCTAGCTCCTCCTCCACATCATGTATTATGAAAATGTCAATATAGCATGAAAGATCGGAATTTGAACCGTCAAAAATCCTAGGTACGATCTGTTTAGGAGATGACGCAAGACGTTGGTCAGGCCACGCCCTACGTGTTTTGTCATTGGACGTCCACCTTCCAATTTTTTTGTTATATAAAAAGTAAAAAAAAGGGGTCATTTTAAGAAAAATTAATTTGACTCTTAGGCAGGAAAAACGGGGTCATGTAGAATTAGGTTATTTCCCAGAATGTCACATGACTGCCGGAGAAATTCCCAGAGGGTCACATGATCAGCTGTAGTATTCTAGAAAGGGGGCTCTCTATATAAAGCAGCCCCTGTGGGAATATTCCACAGTTGGTCAGAAGTCAGCAACAAGCTCCTCCCGCCCTTTGTCATAGGCACTCTCTGTTGATTTTTAATTTTTTTTATTTGAACATCTATTGTGGCGCAAAGCAGCATTTTCACATTTCTTGCCTAGGCGAGAATAATGTCTGGGAAACCCCTGCACATGATTGGGTATTCAAAATGAACACTTTCCTTACTAAACTAAAGCCAGCCATACATGGATCAAAATTCAGCGAGTTCAGAAACCATTTCTGGGCAGGTAGGTTGTACAGAAACCGATCTACCGATCGACTTCTGTACAACTATCCTGTTGAATTTTTATCGCATGATCACCGCTGCAAGTTACAACCTGCAATGCTGATCAGTGTATTCTAACAGCAGGGAAGTCTCCCCATGGTCAGAATACTAGAGCTCAGCAGGGAGGATTCCCTTATTTTCATCAAGTGTGTGGATGGGTGAATCAAGTCAGTTTGTTTTTTTTTTGGTTTTTTTTTGGTCAACCCTCTATGGACTTCCTAAATCAACTATTATTTTGCTAAGAGAACATTCTCTACTTATAGAAAATCAGAAACTCTTTCCCAAAGCAGCCTTTGATAGTTTGTATTTTATACACTGTGATAAATTAAACTACTAATACTCAAAAGTGGGAAGTGAAAGATGATTTGGTTACGTGGGGAGGGGTGGATAGTATTGATGACTCGTGGAAAAGTAACTTAAAGCATAGGCAGAGGGGTGAGCAGTATGATCATAACCTTTCCCAATGTCCTTTGTGATGTAATGAAGTTATAAATAGCCATAAATATGTAATGTATTAAACAACTATTCCACACAGATTTAAATTAGGTCTCCCCATGTAGTGCTAGTGAATAATAACACACTCATACACAATTAAAAAAGAATGAAACGTAATATTTACTAATCGTAGTTACAAACAATTGGATATAAAAATAGCAGTTTCAGCATCATTCTAGTCTCTTCAGTAGGGATGAGTGGAGTGTTCAGACCAAACATGAAAACAGACCCTGAAAACTTAGGACGTGTGGCATGGACAAACATGGCAGCTACTTACTGTGAATGGTTGCTAAGGAAGCAGCGGTAGTCTCACATAGGATAAGGACCTGGTATGGATGAATGGAATCCCTGGCCAATCTGTTTACAGAGCGAAGCAGCTGGGAGCTGTCATTTTGCTGGCAATTTATGAATACAAAGAGAGGGGGAATGTATATCTACATATACTGGGACTTTAAATGAGGTGGACAAGGGGAGGTGCCCCTCTATCCCTATTCTACAAAAATAGAAAGTTTGGGCCTTTGAATGAGGCAGGAAATAACAAAAATATAAAAGGTAATAACACAATTATTGACATGGACATATAACCCCATAGCAATAGGTAAGTACATAAAGGGTAATAATCCTTTAGCATGCAAAATACAACATGAATAACAAAAAACAAAATGCACATAAATGGGACCATAGTATAAAAACAAATTGTATCATATCATGAAAACAATGTACAATGTACATAGATGTAATAGAGTAAAATCATTTTGGATTGAAATGAGATGTTGATAGAGCCATGTGTGGAAAAGAGGCTGTGAATCTCTACGCGTTTTGTTAATAAATACGACTCATCAGGAGCGGATGCTACAAATATCTGTAAAGAATGTGAAAAGATATAAGGAAATATATAATAGTGTAAATGGAAGAACATATTATGGGAAAGATGTGAAAAGGAATGAATGGTCTAACCCAAAAGACTTACATTCCATTGAAAGTTCAACCTAAGCGATACTGATGTAAAAGTTTCCATGTGTCTACCCCGGGAGCTGAGATGTTGGGATCTGCAGGAACAACGGGCACACATACAAGCATCCCCAAAAGGATAGAAGTAATCATATTGTAGTAAGTATTGTGCCAATCAATGGCTACAAAAAGTAAATGAAAAATTATATGTGTAGCAAATCAGGTAGCACAGCCACAGAATGGTGTAAGAGAACCAATGTCCACTGGGAGTGCATAGAAACCCGAAAAATAAGGTGAATGAGCATAAGTAAATGTGGTGAAATAAAGAGTGAAACACATGCATTAAAAACTTGCATAGTGGGTGCCATGAAAGCCTAAAAGAGGTAAAGGGAGGATTGAAGGAGAGTGAAAACCAAGGTAGGTAAAACAGCCATTACACACTGCATTACCTTATGGTGGCAGATACCATGTGTGATGTGCAGTGTATCCGAGCTGGGCAACCTGATCGCCTGAACTGTTCCAAATTAGGATGCCCCGATAAGCCCAATATACCCCAACAGATCCCCACCAACGTCACGCAGGCGTGATATGGAGCAGGAGGCGTCTGCCGCCAGATTTGGTGCCAAAATGCTCCCCACCGCTAGCATCAGCCAAGATGGAAATCTTCAAAGATTTGCTGGCAATTTAAACACATTTTTTATTTTATAAAAGTCAGTTTTACTGTAGTAGTAGATTGGATACATCACACAGATGCGCCACATTACAGGTGGGGTTGTCCCCAGAAAAGTAATAGAGGGAAAACCCTTTAATGGATGGGGACACTAGTTCTGGCCCTTCCATGGTTTTAAAAAAGGTTGTAAATCGCTAATGTTCAAAAAAAAAAAACCTGCAAGGCAATGGCATAATGTGCAAGTATGCATCGCATACTTGCACATTATGAAATACTCACCTTGGAACAAAGCTCTCCAGCACTGTAAACTCAGCGCTGAGAGGGCTGCCATGTCCCCCCGTCTTTCTATAGGGTTCGCGACCTTTAGCGCTGTGAATGGCCGGAGCCGCAATGACGTCACTCCCACGCATATGCGCAGGAGCCTTCAGTTCCGGTGTTCTGCAGAAGACTCCAACTCGCCGAAATCTCCAACCACGTCACTTCCAGTGACAGATTTCAGCAATAATTGGAGATTTACACGAGTTGCCTGTTTTCACAGAACACCGGCAGCTTATACAGTACGCTACAGGACGAGTTCGCTGTTTTGAAAGAGCAGTGGGTAGTCCGCCCACTAGTAACCAACAACATGGCCGCCTCCAAGGCGGCAACAACTTTTTTCCTCTTTACCCGCTGTTCTGTGAAAACTGTATACGCTGCCGGTGTTCTGTGAAAACAGCCATGTCGTTTAAATCTACAATTATTGCTGAAATCTCTCACCGGAAGTGACATGGTTGGAGATTTCGGCGAGTTGGGGTTTTCGGCAGAACACCAGCACAAAGATGTTCCGGCAAGGTATGCCAGACCTTCAGAGCGCCTACGCCAGTGATATCACTGGCTGCATGCAGGGCAAATATCTCCTAAACGGTGCACGTTTCGGAGATATTCATTTTACCAATAGGTAAGCCTTGTTATAGGCTTACTTGTAGGTAAAAATTACCAAGTAGTGTTTGCAACTGCTTTAATTGCTAGCGGGACACTATTCCTTCCATATTGAATAAATGCTAGAATGACTCAAATCCTTTGATTCCAGTTAAAATATATGTAAACCTTGACAATAAACTCCTTTATTTGCTCCCTTTTGATCTGTTAAATTTACAATTGAAAGCATTTTTTATATCTGTTCAATAACTGCAAAATAATACTTGTCAGTGTGCCAAAAAACGTGTGAGCTGATAATTTCCTGCGATTTCTGCTGACTGTTAGCATCGTTGTCAGCTATTTTCTTAAGCTAAAAATCCCCTCTCCCCTATGTTATAGAGAAGAATATACAGAGGGATATCTTTAGTAGAGATAGCATACTTCCTGTACTGGGGTGACGATAACAGTGCTCCTCCATAAAGTACATTGAGTCAGCATTGTTACAATAGGTAGGGAAGTATGTTACTTACAAGATCAAAATAAGGAGAAAAAAATTCCCGGAGAAAAAAGAAAATGAATGCAACCACCACATCTGACATCTAATAACAGGCACTATATACATTTTTTATTAATACACTTTCAAATTAGGTTTATGTATATTGATTTAATTCTAGTAGTTAAGGGACACTTGTAGTTAATTGTAGTTCATTTTTTTTCGTTCCCTTTACCCTTTACCTTTACCTAACAAAATGAACCATATAAACATTATATATTTCCTTTCATACAGATGCAGAAAGCATATTTAATCCTGTCTCTCCTATGATGTTTTGTAAAGCAAACGAGAGGTAGACAGAGACAGCAGAGTAGAACTGCACAAACCGTTAGCTGTTCATGGATTTCTTGAACACAAGACTTGACTGCAACATAGAGTGGAATCAGGCATAAGTGAAGCATACCATGAATTTATGTTTTTTTTTGGGGGGGGGGGGGGTGTTGTTTATAGCAGTTTATAATTATTGTTTTTGGTCAACCCACTGGTTGATCGAAAAAAAACACAAACTTATCTATGGACTTCCTAAATCAACTATTATTTTTCTAAGAGAACATATTCTACTTATAGTAAACAGGGCTGGACTGGGACAAAAATTTGGCCCTGGACTTCATCCAGACTGGCCCACTTTGACAGGTCTCTCCCATGACGGCTTGCCACCCAAGCCCCCCCCCCCCACTAGCCATTAGCCGTTCTACATTATTTCTCTTATAGGCAGTACCAGTGGGGAAACTAGACATTATTTCACCTGGGGCAAAGAATCAGTTTGGCGCCCCCCCCCAATGGGACAAGATTAGGCAGGAAAGTGAGGCCGCCCTCCTTCCAGATCGTATGATGAGCTTCTCAGTGTTGACTCCTGAGCATCATGTCTGTATTCAGGCGCGCTGCATAACTAGCCAGGGAGAGGAGGTGAGAACTGCGGGGGGGGGGGGACAGAGGAGCGGAGGGAGGCAGCGGTCCACTGTCACTGAAATCGGCCCACTGAGCCATCGGCCCACCGGGAAACTCCCTGTAGTCCCAATGGCCAGTACATGCCTGATAGTAAATCAACCCCACTGAATTTTAGATGGGTGGTTATCTGTGTCACAATATTGTATCTATTAGGTTCATTTATCAAAAGCAGAACTCTTTCCCAAAGCAGCCTTTGATAGTTTCATTTTCACAGTGTATAAAATACAAACTACTGCCTTATCAGTGTACATCAATGAAGGAGAAAAATTACCTGTTTTCAAAATGTTATAACAAACTATGAAACTGTTTTTTTTTTTTTTAGCAAAAAATAAAAAACCTAGTAGTGATTAAATACCACCAAAAGAAAGCTCAATTTGTGGAAAAAAAATTATAAAAAAATTCATTTGGGCACAGCGCAATTGTCATTCAAAGAGTGCGAGTGCTGAAAGCTGAAAATTGGCCTTGGCAGGAAGGGGGTTTAAGTGCCCAGTAAGCAAGTGGTTAATGCATAGAATGCATTAGGATAAAAAACCTTCTACCTTTAGAACCACTTTAAGTTAGAAACACACAGGATTTCTGTCAGGAACAGGTATTTTTGCTATTGGCTCCCTCAATGGTGTACTTAACAGACCAAAAAGGAGCAAACCAGAGATGTTATTTGTTAGGGGTTTCATACATTTTAATGTAATTTGGAAAGTTGTCAATTGAAAATGCCTGGTGATCCTGATATGACGGTATTTGTTTATGCAGTTCCCTTGTAGGGTGAAAATGCTATCTCACTGTGGGGTTGATTTACTAAAACCGGAGAGTGCAAAATCTGGTGCAGCTCTGCATAGAAACCAATCAGCTTCCAGGTTTTTTTTGTCAAAGCTTAACCACTTTAGGCCATTTTTTTGCGATACGGCACTACATTACTTTAAATGACAATTGCACAGTTGTGCGACACTGTACCCAAATCAAAGTTTTGTCCTTTTTTCCCACAAATATAGCTTTCTTTTGGTGGCATCTGATCACCTCAGCGGTTTTTATTTTTTGCGCTATAAACAAAAAAAGGCGACAATTTTGAAAAAAAAAAATATTTTTTTTTACTTTCTGCTATAAAACATACCCAATAAAAAATGTGAAAAATCTAATTTCCTCATCCATTTAGGCCAATATATATTTTGCTACATATTTTTGATTAAAAAAATCCCAATAAGCGTATATTGATTGGTTATAGCATCTACAAACTATGGGATGTTTTTTATTAATTTTTTTTTTTTTTTACAGTGGGGACAGAAAGTATTCAGACCCCCTTAAATTTTTCACTCTCTGTTATATTGCAGCCATTTGCTAAAATTATTTAAGATCATTATGTTCCTCATTAATGTACACACAGCACCCCATATTGACAGAAAAACTCAAAAAAACTCAAATTCAAATAGTATCATTTTCAGTTTTGGGTGGGAGGACCCCAATCATCTGATTTCCTCCAAATATATACTCTCTCCCAGCATGCCCAGCGGCCTGAAACTCCTACTGATTGGCAGAAAAAGATATGCTTATTCATAACTCAGTCTCACCGCAGCTCACCACACTACAACAGTGCCACCTATTGACAGAAGGGAGGTACCACAGCTAAACCAGGCTTAGGAGAAAACCTAAATGATTACAACGACTACAAATTAGCCAGGTTAGTCACCACCAAGCACAGCTAAATTTACTAATAGCCCCTGTTTAAGACAAGTGTGCTACATATTTATTCGATTTGGATTTATCTTCTGTTTATTTACTTTCCATTTGATTGATAAAAGATCAACTATTAACACCTCTATTTCTGAAAGGATTCTTAATTTACAGCATTTTTTTCACACCTGCCTAAAATTTTAGCACAGAGATAGATAGATAGATAGATAGATAGATAGATAGATAGATAGATAGATAGATAGATAGATAGATAGATAGATAGATAGATAGATAGATAGATAGATAGATAGATAGATAGATAATGCTTGGGAGATTTCTTAAAGCTGTATGTGGTTCTACAGGACAGGATGATTTTCATGGACAGTCTCAGCAACAGCATACACTGGTAGTGCATTTTTGAAAATTATTTTTCTCCTTTACAATTAGCTTGGCATAAATATAGCAGCAGCACCCTAATCGGATTAGTTTTAGTTTGAAAAAAAATGTATAGTAGTAGACATACTTTGATCGACAAAGAGAAATTGTCCAGTAGTCCACTGAGCCTGTTCTACAGATGCCAAACTGTCCTGCCACTGGGCAATTTCACACTCTCATTAAGAATTAAAAGACTGTAGATGATACACTGTAGTGTAAACGTGATAAGCAGCGGGACAATTGATGAAGGAAAATGGGCCAAAAAGTACTAGAGAAAAAGAGTACAAGCATGTGTTTTATTGCCAAATTAAGAGCCCGCAGACAAAATAGCATTGTAAAATTGGCCAGCAGCAAGACAATTTTAAATATAAAGACTAGACCTAAAGTCACTAGCAACAAAGAGCACAGGCTGGGGCTTTACTACAGGAATTCATATACTGCAGGGGATACAGCAGTGTAACATTTGCCAGTAGCAGGACAGTTTTATTTAGGGATAATAGGCCAAAATATACTAGAGACATAGCGTACATGTGGGTACTCTATTTTACTACAAAAATTAGGAGACCGCTGATAATACAGTAGTGTAAAATTTGCCAGCAGTTGAACAATTTTATCGAGCAAGGCTAGGCCCAAATTTACTAGAGACAAAGAGTACAGGCTAGGGTTTTACTACAATAAATAAGTTACTACAGAGAATACAGCTGTGTAAAATAGGCTAGCAGTAGGACAGTTTTAGTTAACGATAGTCGGCCTAACTTTTATTTTATCTGCAGGGATAAAAGGGTGCAGTGAATGTAAGTGATTTAAAGCAGAGTTCCACCCAAAAAGGGAACTTCCGCTCTAAGTGCAGGTGACCCCCTGACATGACACATTTGGCATGTAATTTTTTTTGGTGGGGGGAGCGGATACCCTCTTTTTAGAGGGATCCAGCTCCCACTTCCTCCCGGGGCACTGCGGCGCCGGAAGCAAGTTCACCTCTCCCCCCTCCCTCTCGGCAATCATCTGGGACACATCACAGGTCCCAGATGATTGCCCGGCCAGTCACAGTGCACAGCGCGGCTCGCGCATGCGCATGCGCAGTGCATGCCAGGCTGTGAAGCCACAGCCGGGCGCCCACAGTGACAATGCCGGTGACGCAGAGAAAAGCGGGAGTGGAGCAGGGCTTCATTCGCCCACATCGCTGGACCGTGGGACAGTTGAGTGTCCGATTAATAAAAGTCAGCAGCTACACTTTTTGTAGCTGCTGACTTTTATATGGGTGGAACTTTAACATCAGGTGGTTTAGGTGCACACTGGTTTTGCACTTAACTTTTTTTTGCCTTTTAAAGGAGGCAGTGACCTGCTGCAAACAAAAGGCAGCTCTGAGAACATATGGTCAGTAACAAGGAATATTAAGAAAGAAAAAGATGCGCAAAGAAACCTGCCGGCAGGCTAATGCACAAGCGCTTCTGATCTCTATCATTTGAGATCCAACAGATCTGGTAAGCAGTTCGTATTTGCATTTTATGCTCCGTATTCCAGGTGATTTGAATGAATATGTGTCCTGCTTTCTGAGATTAAGTGAAGGACTTTTATATCTCCTAAATTTTGAAGAATAATTTTGAGATTTTCTGTTTTTGATGAATTCACTTTTGGCTTTATTCATTTATTTTTTATATCACATGGAATATATGTTTTTGATACACCATTCAATTTTCACATTATATGTTTTAGAGAATCTGTTCACAGCAATATTTATTGTTGTTCGTAGCGGTTTCTTTGCGCATCTTTTTCTTTCTTAATATTGGTTTTAGGTTTTGGTATTTGACCTATAGATGTGCAGCATTTAATCACGCTTTATTTAGTCATATCACTTGTGCACATATATATTTATTATTATATAGTGGTTAGCGCAAATATCCCCTTCTTTTCAGTAAGTAAGGAATGATCCGCTTTGAGCACCCCAAACTTTATAATAAGGCTGCATCAGCATAAAATAAACAAAAGCCCACAAAAGAAATATATACACCCAAAAAACTACCCCTTAAAATGAATGCCCATTTTTTTTTAACCACTTCAGCTCCAGGAGGATTGGCCTCCTTAATGACCAGGCCATTTTTTGCGATACGACACTGTCCCTTTAACTGACAATTGCACAATCGTGCAACGCTGTACCCAAACAAAACGACGTACCTGTACGGCAGTTCGCGCAGGGCAATATTGGTGTAGACTCTAGACAGAAGGAATATAGATTTATACAATGAACAAAATATTGTTAGTGAAAAAAAAGATATGGACTTTTTATTCTTTATTACAACTCCATAGAATTGTCCATCGTAGGCACTTTCATTCAAAATTTCACTTTGTTGAACAGAGTGTGGTGCTGGAAGCTTGCAAATTAGTGTCCCCCATAATGTTAGATACTTACACAAGTATAAATTCTTCATAGAACGTATCTCACTCCAGTGCGCTTGGCCAAATTTGGTCCCTCTCATAGTCCAATGTGCCCCAAATGCTTGACTTCAACTGGACACTTAATCTGGCATTGTCCCCTTATTCGGGGCTTCTGGGTGAAAGTTGTTCAGTTTATTGATGACCAGAGGCGCTCACCAGTGTCACTGGATCTTAAACAGTGTTTGTTGGGTCTGTTCCCTGATTCTGACATAAACACATCCCTAAGTTCATGCATGAAACATTGTTTGGCACCAGGAAGGTGGTGGCTCGCGGTTAGATACAGGCCATGCCTCCTACCCTTGCAGACTGGATTAATGAAATAAACAACACCTTACTATATAAAAAGGTTATTTATATCAATAGGGGTTGTCCGGGTAAACACAATGAAATCTGGCATAGATGTTACAGTCTACATCGACCTGTATCTCGTAGTGGTGAATTGGGGTTTTTATACCCTTGCTGGTATACCTTTAATTTTGGGTTGCTATTACTGTGACTTTGGCAACAGTCCTTTACTATTTTTTAGACCAACTCCCATATGTATGTAAACTCGTCCACAAGCGAAAGCCAAAACTGTACATAAAATGAAAAAATGCTGCAAAACGTGTAATATTGTCAAATAGTAAAGCTTTAATAGACTTTAAAAATACACTCACATGTCAAACATGTAAAATCAGGCTCTGACACGCTACCATGCATGCACAGCCACTCATCGGAAGAAGTTCAGTCAGTTGGAAGAAGTTCAGTCTGTTGTTGTCTTTCGCACGGGTTACATGCTGGATTTTACAAGTTTTAGAAATACGCTCACATGTCAAACATGTACAATCCAGCATGTAAACGGCGTGAGAGACGCCAACAGACTGAACTTCTTCCAACTGACTGAATTTCTTCCGACGAGCTACTGTGCATGCATGGTAGCGTGTCAGAGCCTGATTTTACACGTTTGACATGTGAGTGTATTTTTAATGTCTATTAAAGCTTTACTATTTGACCATATTATGATATTTGGAGCATTTTTCCATTTTATGTTTGGTTCTGGCTTTCGCTTGTGGACGAGTTTACATACATATGGGAGTTGGTCCAAAAAATAGTCGCATGTTGATAACATCACTTCCGGTTTGCTGTCCACAATGCTTGTTGGTCCCTTCCCGCTGAGGTCACTTCCTGGATTCGGCTTCCATGCCTCTGGATATCCTTGGGACTACCAGAATGCCGGACCACCTGCCATATTACTAATATGATGTGCTCCTACCCATCCACTATTTGTAAGTGTTTTTAATCCTTTTGGGAAATATAAAGTTTTACTTCTGCACTTAGAGGTGCCTTTTTTTTTCTTTTTTATGTTTTGCACCTATACACTTCCATTTAAAAAAAAAAAATGAATAATAAAAAAAAAAACATAGTTGCCTGTATATTGCTTGGTGCATTGCATTTGTAGTCAGAGTCTTCACTTGGAAATGTGATAACCCTAACTACCAAGACCTGAGATGTGCCTTAACCTAGCTGGTCAGTATGCCTAAAAGAGGGCAAAAAAGACACGGAAGTAGGTGTGATATGAAAGCTTTAATGAAGGGCCGGCAACCACCATCAGTCCAGTAAAATAGTGAATGCCCGGAAGACTTCAATAAAGAGTTCACTTATGTAACTGCTATAACAGAAGGATCTCCAGCGCCCAATGTACTTGATGACATAAGAGGGGACCCCCTGTTTGTTTCCCCAGATCCTAACGAATGTCTAGAAAATGGTTTTGCGTTTAAGCCTAATTTGGCAAGTAAAAGCTGGACATGAGAACGAACTGCTTGTAGTGAGAGGATGCATGGGAAAAAGGGAGCAAAGAGCTGTCCAGAGGAATAATTGCAGAGAAGGTCAAATACTTCAATCCAACACAGTTACTGTAGTACTGTAAAATTACCATGAACCCCTGGCTTGTCTATCTATTCTAATTATTGGGAAGTTGTAAGCATAGTGAAGAGGGAACTGCCTTGAGCGCTAACCTGGACCTGCGCCAAGGGATAGGAGACAGTAAGTCTGAGACACCGTGAAAACCCGGCCGGTAACTGGTAGCCATGCCAAATGAGAACATCCCTGACTTCTCTGAATACCCCTCAACATGGCTTTGTGAGGGTGAGCTGCAAAAAATGGACAGATTGTCATGAGTTTGTAGGGGCCTGAAATGCTGGTCACCTGATAGATACTTGATGGTACAAATCGCTGAGGAAATATGCAGTGAAAGCCAGAGTCATTAACCTACGAAACCTTCCAACCCTTGGTATAAGCTCTCAGAGTATTCTGGATAAAGAACCATTAGCCAGATCGATCACCTGTGACAGGATGTGCCTAATCTATAACCAACAGTGAGCAAGGAGGAACCGGCTTGTCCACCAGCTCTGCTTCCGGGTGCTGTAAGAAAAATTTGTGAGATTAAGTTGACAAACTTCAGCTGCGCCATTGTAATTCCTACCGATGAACTGTCCCAGGACGTGAAACTTGAATGTCAGGCCTAGCTATGTCCACCTACGCATGAAGAACATGACGAGAAGGGACCCAGATCTACCTTAATAATTGTCTGTCGCCAACCATCCGAAAAGAAAAAAATACATTTGCTGCCAGTATTGGGCAAATAACAAACAATGCCGAAGTATGCGCAAACTTACCAGAGGGCAGGACTGATAGGAAGTAGTTTGAACGCATTGGTAATATCAGCTTGGATAGCCAAGAACCCCTGCCTAACTGTATGTGCTAGCCACTGACCACCCCGATGGGCCTGATCCTCCACATGCAGAAAGGTGGAGAAAGAACTGGACCAATCACAAACCCCTTGGAAACTTCTGGCCTTCAGCAACTCATTGACAATGGAAGCATTCAAAATACTGATGGGAGAGTGATGAGGCCCGTGTGAAAGCCTACTGAAAATCCAAATTGGACTGATGACTGACAATTGGCACACACAGGGGATTCCTGGTTGGCCTGCGGAAAAGTTGCATGTCAAAATTGCTTCAAGATGTCACCATCTGGAATTATGCGTAAGTGGCCGCCACCTTTGCTGCAAAACCGATGGTAACCGTGGAAAATGAACCCGCCGTGCTTGTGCACCAAGTCCACCACCTAATGTAAGTATAGATCTAACTCTACCCTCCTGCCAGGACTGACAGAACAGATAAAATCTCTGAAAATACCGAATGCTAGAACAAATTCCGCCACTCCAAGTTTGAGGCTAAGCCTGGGATCCTTAGTTTCGAGCACGGAGACCTCCCCGCAAGCAAAAGCTTTGATCTCCGAAATGTCCTGAGATGCTATTGAAAGAGAGGCCAGGTTGACATCTTAGCCTACCAGAATGTCCTACCTGATATAGGCATAGATGAAATGGGCCGGGGACACTGAAGGTAACACCGCTGAAGGTGAAGGAGCTGCCACAGTAAAAAAATGTCAACGTTACCTGCAGGCGCAATGATAAGAGCAGGAGCTGGGGGCACAGCTGACACCTCAGCTTCTAGCTGAGCGGGCTTCGATCACCTCCATCCTGTCTAGCAATTGTAGCATGGGCGTTAAGAGCTTATTAAATACTGCATGAATCTGAGTTAAAAAATTTTGCATAGAAACATGTTCTGCACTGGTGGATGGAAGAGGTTGGGACGGAGTTGGGAATAACAACCTGAAGAGTACTGCCTCCCCGGCTGAGGACAGGAAAAGGATACCCCCGCGATGAAACTCAGCTATGAGCTTAGGTATAGTCCAACTCCTTAATGACGGGGTGCTACCATGCTCTGAACCCCTTATGCGGGGTTGGAGAGATGAATACGAATTTGTCACTTTCCGAAACGCACAACATGCCCTGATCTAAGGAAACACAAACTAGAGAAAATAAGAACAGACAACCAGCCCATGAAAACAACAACACCCTTTTGTACCTAACAAAGTATAAGGATGTAGGTGCAGAAATTACAAGACCAACAGCATGTGAATATGAACCTAATGACAACATCAACCTAGTGTATGCAGGGCTAAGGTACCCAGGGTTAAGGTACCCATAGACTGTGGCGGGTAGGGATGAGCCGAACACCCCCCAGTTCGATTCGCACCAGAACCTGTGAACGGACCGAAAGTTTGCACGAACTTTAGAACCCCGTTAAAGTCTATGAGACTTGAACGTTCAAAATCAAAGGTGCTAATTTTAAAGGCTAATATGCAAGTTATTGTCCTAAAAAGGGTTTGGGGACCCGGGTCCTGCCCCAGGGGACATGTATCAATGCACAAAAAAGTTTTAAAAACGGCAGTTTTTTCGGGAGCAGTGATTTTAATGATGCTTAAAGTGAAAAAAAGTGAAATATTCCTTTAAATATCATACCTGGGGGGTGTCTATAGTATGCCTGTGAAGTAGCACATGTTTCCCGTGTTTAGAACTGTCCCTGCACAAAATGACATTTCTAAAGGGAAAAAAAGTCATTTAAAACGGCTTGCGGCTTTAATGTAATGTCTGGTCCCAACAATATAGATGAAAATCATTGAGAAAAATGGCATGGGTACCCCCCCAGCCCATTACCAGGCCCTTTGGGTCTTGTAAGGATATTAAGGGGAACCCCGCATCCAAATTAAAAGAGGAAAAGCGTGGGGCTCCCGGGCCCTATATACTCTGAACAGCAGTATACAGGTGGTGCAAACAAGACA
The DNA here is from genome assembly GCF_042186555.1 of Aquarana catesbeiana. Classification (NCBI taxonomy): domain Eukaryota; kingdom Metazoa; phylum Chordata; class Amphibia; order Anura; family Ranidae; genus Aquarana; species Aquarana catesbeiana. The sequence goes on along the minus strand of NC_133326.1, from coordinate 380,350,040 downwards.
GGGACTGTAGGTTTGTTGTTAAGTAGAATCTGTTTGTAATTTTGAACTGGTACATTTTTAAAGTGTAGCTCCAGCCAAAAAATCTATTTTTAAGCTTTTTGGAAAACATAGGGAAGGGTTATCACCCCTGTAACATTTGTTTTGCTGTCTGTGCACCTCTCTAGAAGATTTCACCTCACTTTCTGTCCCAATGATAAATGTTTTTTGAAAATTTGGGGTTTTTAGTGAAACAAGGATTGGTAATAAAGCATCAGTGGAGAAGAGACATGTTTTTCCCATATTAACTCATATGCCCTGTACACACGGTCGGATTTTCCAACGGAAAATGTGCCATTGGAGCTTGTTGTCGGAAATTCCGACCGTGTGTGGGCTCCATCGGACTTTTTCCATTGGATTTTCTGACACACAAAGTTTGAGCGCAGGCTATAAAATTTTCCGACAATAAAATCCGATCGTGTCAATTCCGACCGTGTTTGGCCAATTCTGATGCACAAAGTGCCACGCATGCTCAGAATAAATTCCGAGACGGAACTGCTCGGTCTGGTAAAATTAGCGTTCAGAATGGATATAGCACTTTCGTCACGCTGCAATGTTTTAAATTGTTTAACCACTTGACGACCGCCTCACGCCGATGTACGTCGGCAAGGTGGCACGGACAGGCAAAATCACGTACATGTACGTGATTTGCCTTCCGCGGGTGGGGGGTCCGATCGGACCTGTTACTGTTACCCACCTTTAGGTCTAGGGTACCCCCCTAACCCCCCCTAATAAAGTTTTAACCCCTTGATCACCCCCTGTCGCCAGTGTCGCTAAGCGATCATTTTTCTGATCTCTGTATTAGTGTCGCTGGTGACGCTAGTTAGGGACGTAAATATTTAGGTTCGCCGTCAGCGTTTGATAGCGTCAGGGACCCCCATATACTACCGAATAAATGTTTTAACCCCTTGATGGCCCCCTAGTTAACCCTTTCACCACTGATCACCGTATAAGTGTTACGGGTGATGCTGGTTAGTTCGTTTATTTTTTATAGTGTCAGGGCACCCGCCGTTAATTACCGAATAAAGGTTTAGCCCCCTGATCGCCCGGCGGTGATATGCGTCGCCCCAGGCAGCGTCAGATTAGCGCCAGTACCGCTAACACCCACGCACGCAGCATACGCCTCCCTTAGTGGTATAGTATCTGATCGCATCAATATCTGATCCGATCAGATCTATACTAGCGTCCCCAGCAGTTTAGGGTTCCCAAAAACGCAGTGTTAGCGGGATCAGCCCAGATACCTGCTAGCACCTGCGTTTTGCCCCTCCGCCCAGCCCACCCAAGTGCAGTATCGATCGATCACTGTCACTTACAAAACACTAAACGCATAACTGCAGCGTTCGCAGAGTCAGGCCTGATCCCTGCGATCGCTAACAGTTTTTTTGGTAGTATTTTGGTGAACTGGCAAGCACCAGCCCCAGGCAGCGTCAGGTTAGCGCCAGTAGCGCAAACACCCACGCACGCAGCATACGCCTCCCTTAGTGGTATAGTATCTGTACGGATCAATATCTGATCCGATCAGATCTATACTAGCGTCCCCAGCAGTTTAGGGTTCTCAAAAACGCAGTGTTAGCGGGATCAGCCCAGATACCTGCTAGCACCTGCGTTTTGCCCCTCCGCCCGGCCCAGCCCAGCCCACCCAAGTGCAGTATCGATCGATCACTGACACTTACAAAACACTAAATGCATAACTGCAGCGTTCGCAGAGTCAGGGCTGATCCCTGCGATCGCTAACAGTTTTTTTGGTAGTATTTTGGTGAACTGGCAAGCACCAGCCCCAAGCAGCGTCAGGTTAGCGCCAGTAGCACTAACACCCACGCACGCAGCATACACCTCCCTTAGTGGTATAGTATCTGAACGGATCAATATCTGATCCGATCAGATCTATACTAGCGTCCCCAGCAGTTTAGGGTTCCCAAAAACGCAGTGTTAGCGGGATCAGCACAGATACCTGCTAGCACCTGCATTTTGCCCCTCCGCCCGGCCCAGCCCAGCCCACCTAAGTGCAGTATCGATCGATCACTGACACTTACAAAACACTAAACACATAACTGCAGCGTTCGCAGAGTCAGGCCTGATCCCTGCGATCGCTAACAGTTTTTTGGTAGCGTTTTGGTGAACTGGCAAGCACCAGCGGCCTAGTACACCCCGGTCGTAGTCAAACCAGCACTGCAGTAACACTTGGTGACGTGGCGAGTCCCATAAGTGCAGTTCAAGCTGGTGAGGTGGCAAGCACAAGTAGTGTCCCGCTGCCACCAAAAAGACAAACACAGGCCCGTCGTGCCCATAGTGCCCTTCCTGCTGCATTCGCCAATCCTAATTGGGAACCCACCGCTTCTGCAGCGCCCGTACTTCCCCTATTCACATCCCCAACCAAGTGCAGTCGGCTGCATGAGAGGCATTTTCTTTATGTCCTCCCGAGTACCCCTACCCAACGAACCCCCCCAAAAAAGATGTTGTGTCTGCAGCAAGCGCGAATATAGACGTGACACCCACTATTATTGTCCCTCCTGTCCTGACAATCCTGGTCTTTGCATTGGTGAATGTTTTGAACGCTACTATGCACTAGTTGAGTATTAGCGTAGGGTACAGCATTCCACAGACTAGGACACACTTTCACAGGGTCTCCCAAGATGCCATCGCATTTTGAGAGACCCGAACCTGGAAACGGTTACCGTTATAAAAGTTAGTTACAAAAAAAGTGTAAAAAAAAAAAAAAATATATATAAAATAAAAAAAAATAGTTGTCGTTTTATTGTTCTCTCTCTCTCTATTCTCTCTATTGTTCTGCTCTTTTTTACTGTATTCTATTCTGCAATGTTTTATTGTTATTATGTTTTATCATGTTTGCTTTTCAGGTATGCAATTTTTTATACTTTACCATTTACTGTGCTTTATTGTTAACCTTTTTTTGTCTTCAGGTATGCCATTCACAACTTTGAGTGGTTATACCAGAATGATGCCTGCATGTTTAGGTATCATCTTGGTATCATTCTTTTCAGCCAGCGGTCGGCTTTCATGTAAAAGCAATCCTAGCGGCTAATTAGCCTCTAGACTGCTTTTACAAGCCGTGGGAGGGAATGCCCCCCCCACCGTCTTCCGTGTTTTTCTCTGGCTCTCCTGTCTCAACAGGGAACCTGAAAATGCAGCCGGTGATTCAGCCAGCTGACCATAGAGCTGATCAGAGACCAGAGTGGCTCCAAACATCTCTATGGCCTAAGAAACCGGAAGTTACGAGCATTTTATGACTTAGATTTCGCCGGATGTAAATAGCGCCATTGGGAAATTGGGGAAGCGTTTTATCACACTGATCTTGGTGTGGTCAGATGCTTTGAGGGCAGAGGAGAGATCTAGGGTCTAATAGACCCCAATTTTTTCAAAAAAGAGTACCTGTCACTACCTATTGCTATCATAGGGGATATTTACATTCCCCGAGATAACAATAAAAATGATTAAAAAAAATAAAAATAAATGAAAGGAACAGTTTAAAATAAGATAAAAAAGCAAAAAAATAATAAAGAAAAAAAAAAAAAAAAAGCACCCCTGTCCCCCCTGCTCTCGCACTAAGGCGAACGCAAGCGGCGGTCTGTCGTAAACAGCAATTGCACCATGCATGTGAGGTATCACCGCGAAGGTTAGATCGAGGGCATTAATTTTTGCAGTAGACCTCCTCTGTAAATCATTTGGGCAATATAGTGTGTTTTAGTGTATTAAAATTTAAAAAAGTGTGTTTTTTCCCCAAAAAATGCGTTTGAAAAATTGCCGCGCAAATACTGTGTGAAAAAAAAAAATGAAACACCCACCAAGCATTTGCTTTAAAAAAATATATAATGTTTGGGGGTTCAAAGTAATTTTCTTGCAAAAAAAAAAATAACTTTTTCATGTAAACAATAATGCCCCGTACACACGGTCGGACTTTGTTCGGACATTCCGACAACAAAATCCTAGGATTTTTTCAGACGGATGTTGGCTCAAACTTGTCTTGCATACACACGGTCACACAAAGTTGTCGGAAAATCCGATCGTTTTAAACGCGGTGACGTAAAACATGTACGTCGGGACTATAAACGGGGCAGTGGCCAATAGCTTTCATCTCTTTATTTATTCTGAGCATGCGTGGCACTTTGTCCGTAGGATTCGTGTACACACGATCGGAATTTCCAACAACGGATATTGTTGTCGGAAAATTTTATCTCCTGCTCTCCAACTTTGTGTGTCGGAAAATCCGATGGAAAATGTCCGATGGAGCCCACACACGGTCGGAATTTCCGACAACACGCTCCGATCGGACATTTTCCATCGGAAAATCCGACCGTGTGTACGGGGCATTAGTGTCAGAAAGGGCTTTGTCTTCAAGTGGTTAGAAGAGTGGGTGATGTGTGACATAAGCTTCTAAATGTTGTGCATAAAATGCCAGGACAGTTCAAACCCCCCCCAAATGACCCCATTTTGGAAAGTAGACACCCCAAGCTATTTGCTGAAAGGCATGTCGAGTCCATGGAATATTTTATATTGCGACACAAGTTGCGGGAAAGAGACAAATTGTTTTGTTTTTTTTGCACAAAATTGTCACTAAATTATATATCGCTCAAACATGCCATGGGAATATGTGAAATTACACCCCAAAATACATTCTGCTGCTTCTCCTGAGTACGGGGATACCACATGTGTGGGACTTTTTGGGAGCCTAGCCGCGTACGGAACCCCGAAAACCAAGCACCGCCTTCAGGCTTTCTAAGGGCGTGAATTTTTGATTTCACTCTTCACTGCCTATCACAGTTTCGGAGGCCATGGAATGCCCAGGTGGCACAAAACCCCCCCCAAATGACCCCATTTTGGAAAGTAGACACCCAAAGCTATTTGCTGAGAGGTATAGTGAGTATTTTGCAGACCTCACTTTTTGTCACAAAGTTTTGAAAATTGAAAAAAGAAAAAAAAAAAAGTTTTTTCTTGTCTTTCTTCATTTTCAAAAACAAATGAGAGCTGCAAAATACTCACCATGCCTCTCAGCAAATAGCTTGGGGTGTCTACTTTCCAAAATGGGGTCATTTGGGGGGTTTTGTGCCACCTGGGCATTCCATGGCCTCCGAAACTGTGATAGGCAGTGAAGAGTGAAATCAAAAATTTTCACCCTTAGAAATCCTGAAGGCGGTGATTGGTTTTCGGGGTCCCGTGCACGGCTAGGCTCCCAAAAAGTCCCACACATGTGGTATCCCCATACTCAGGAGAAGCAGCTAAATGTATTTTGGGGTGCAATTCCACATATGCCCATGGCCTGTGTGAGCAATATATCATTTAGTGACAACTTTGTGCAAAAAAAAAAAAAATGTGTCACTTTCCCGCAACTTGTGTCAAAATATAAAATATTCCATGGACTCAATATGCCTCTCAGCAAATAGCTTGGGGTGTCTACTTTCCAAAATGGGGTCATTTGGGGGGGTTTTGTGCCACCTGGGCATTCCATGGCCTCCGAAACTGTGATAGGCAGTGAAGAATGAAATCATAAATTTACACCCTTATGCCCCGTACACACGGTCGGATTTTCCGATGGACATTGTCCGTTCGGAGCGTGTTGTCGGAAATTCCGACCGTGTGTGGGCTCCATCGGACATTTTCCATCGGATTTTCCGACACACAAAGTTGGAGAGCAGGAGATAAAATTTTCCGACAACAAAATCCGTTGTCGGAAATTCCGATCGTGTGTACACAAATCCAACGGACAAAGTGTCACGCATGCTCAGAATAAATAAAGAGATGAAAGCTATTGGCCACTGCCCCGTTTATAGTCCCGACGTACGTGTTTTACGTCACCGCGTTTAGAACGATCGGATTGTCCGACAACTTTGTGCGACCGTGTGTAGACAAAACAAGTTTGAGCCAACATCCATCGGAAAAAATCCTAGGATTTTGTTGTCGGAATGTCCGAACAAAGTCCGACCGTGTGTATGGGGTATTAGAAATCCTGAAGGCGGTGATTGGTTTTCGGGGCCCCGTACGCAGCTAGGCTCCCAAAAAGTCCCACACATGTGGTATCCCCATACTCAGGAGAAGCAGCAGAATGTATTTTGGGGTGCAATTTCACATAGGCCCATGGCCTGTGTGAGCAATATATCATTTAGTGACAACTTTTTGTAAATTTTTTTTTTTTTTTTTGTCATTATTCAATCACTTGGGACAAAAAAAATAAATATTCAATGGGTTCAACATGCCTCTCAGCAATTTCCTTGGGGTGTCTACTTTCCAAAATGGGGTCATTTGGGGGGGTTTTGTACTGCCCTGCCATTTTAGCACCTCAAGAAATGACATAGGCAGTCATAAACTAAAAGCTGTGTAAATTACAGAAAATGTACCCTAGTTTGTAGACGCTATAACTTTTGCGCAAACCAATAAATATACGCTTATTGACATTTTTTTTACCAAAGACATGTGGCCGAATACATTTTGGCCTAAATGTATGACTAAAATTGAGTTTATTGGATTTTTTTTATAACACAAAGTAGAAAATATCATTTTTTTTCAAAATTTTCGGTCTTTTTCCGTTTATAGCGCAAAAAATAAAAACCGCAGAGGTGATCAAATACCATCAAAAGAAAGCTCTATTTGTGGGAAGAAAAGGACGCAAATTTCGTTTGGGTACAGCATTGCATGACCGCGCAATTAGCAGTTAAAGCGACGCAGTGCCAAATTGGAAAAAGACCTCTGGTCCTTAGGCAGCATAATGGTCCGGGGCTCAAGTGGTTAATGCAGCTCACTCTCTTCTTCTTTATAATGCTAGAAGAATGAAGTAGTTTTACTGCTCATATTCACACAGACTTCTCACAAACTTATTTCTTTATTATTTATTGTGATTTCATCAATATATTTTGATTTGTCACATCTGACCAAAAAACTTTCATTATTTTTTTTTTGTTTGTATTTTTTTCAAGCCTGATCGTGTCTTTTGTTTTTTTTGTTTTAATCCAGAATATTTTTGGGTGTGTTTTGTGTGTCAAGTTACCACAACACCATTATTATCTTGTATTATTTAATCTCAAGGAGATTGTTTGGTGTTGGTGTCTCTTGTTAATTTCACATTGTATTTTTGAAATGTACCTGCCTCCTCACAAACAAACTGTCCTTTTTGAATGAAAACACACATAGGCAAGTATAATTGAAACAAAAATTCCTTTATTAAAGGCTCATAACCAAACAAAGAGGGAGGCAATGCTGGAGAAACAGCAGAGATTGCCGAAGCCTTTGGCCCCCAGGGCAGACATCAATTATTTTACTGCAAAATTGGTGGCCTGAGGAGTCCATATATAAGGGAGTACAATCTGGTCCAGAAGTCCAAGAGATCATGAACAGCAGCAGATGACATACATGTTCCCAGGCTGTGGTCATACAAGAGCCTGCATCTTTTGTCAGACCAGACTGAACCCAGGCCATCACTCTCTGGTCTTCCTTACATGCTTCCTTCCACACTATGGCTCTGGTGTTGGAGGTGTGGCAGGAGGAAGAGTAGGACCTGGAGGAGGAGGAGGAGGAGGAGGAGGAGGACCTGGAGGAGGAGGAGGAGGACCATGGGTGAGCTCTCAAATGTGGCTTTCACATGTGAGTTGGTCCCTTAACCCCTTATGTAGAGCTTCTAAAATGACAAACTCACATAAGAGGCGTTGGCCCTCCTCCATTTGCAGCATTTTGCATGCTGTTAGGTCAGCAAAATCCTCTTCCACACTGTGGGGGGTTCTGAGGGCCTCAGTAGCCTTCCAAAATAGGCCAATTGCAGCCTCCTCCAGGTTACTCCTCTTCCTGCCACTTTTTCTTTGAAGGCGGAGGGGAGGAACCTGGGATTCGGGCAGCCTACTTGGCCCGGCCACCTCCTGGCTGAGACTTTCCTGTGTATGAAAAAGGGACATAGTTTTAGTTTGTGGTTCATCAATCACAATCATAAATTGGTACTCCAAACTAACATAGATTTAACATCATTAATTGGACAACCAGAAATATTTAGAAGAATGCTATACCTGGCTCAAGCTGGGCTCCTCCACATGTTGCTGCCTAGAAGGCCCGGGTTGGGTGTTAGAAGCCTCAGCTGAGGTGGAAGGAAGCGTGGAAGGAAGAGTGGAGAGTGCTGGCCTGGGTTCAGTCTGGCCTGCCAGAAAATGCAGCCTGTCATAGTACCACAGCCTGGGGACATAAATGTCATCTGCAGCTGCTGATCTCAGGGAATCCTGGACCATCTTGCGCTCCCTTAGATAAGTGCTCCTCATGCCACCAATTAGGGCCTTCAAATAGGGGATGTCTGCCGTGGGGATCAGCGGCTTCACAAATTGCAGCAAATTATCCAGCGCTGCCTTCCTCTTTGTTTGGTTCTTATAATCAGGGTGGTTTCCTGAACATATCTATGAATATGCTGAGAAACTCCTGATCCTTTAAGATATCCATTTTCTCTGCAAGACACAACACAAGACAAACCCTTGTCCCAATACAGGCCTCAATCTAGAAGCAGTATAGGCCCAATTTTAAATCTTACCTTCGTTATCACGATCAGCGCCTCCGATACTCCTTCCTCCGCTCACAGATCATACGTACTACGCACGCGTGTTACGCTTTATATACACTGCGCATGCGTGAAATTCCGCCCGCCCCTGACGTTCTTTCTAGTCTATTCCCCGCCCCTTCTCATTCGGCGCAGTGGGGAAGAGCACCTGGTGGAGACAGAGCAGGTGCGTGCTAACTACCGCAACGAGGAGGAGGAAAGCCCGGAGCCAGACGAGGAGACGATTTAAGGCATCAAATATGTCCTTTGGGGAGATGTTGGAGATGGTCGACATCCTGAAGAGGGCCGACTATGATGGGAAGTATGGACCTTACCCCAACCCCAATGTCAGAAAGGCCAAGATCATGGCGAAAGTTGTGAAGAGTCTGCAGAAGAATTTTGGGGTACGACGATCCAAGGATCAACTGAGGAAGTGCTGGTCGGACCTCAAATTAAGGGAGCACGAGCAGTACAGAAGGATCAGGAGAGTGCTGCAAAAAGTAAATAGTTGTGCTGTGTTCCTATTCTTTATTTTTATTACGTTTGTGCTGCTCCATGTGCTTTTCTTAACTGTTGTACAGTTTAAAATGGCAACTTTCATGTTCATGGGCACATTATTCATTCATTCGGCCTAGAAAACACCATGTTTTGTCCAGATGCAGTTCAAAACATTTTTTCTGGCATACTTCTGTTAAATAAATTTTGTTGTCTAGATGGGTTTGGAACTAGAATGTAATGCAAACTAGATTCTGTGTAAAGAGAGGACACTCAGCAGCTGTTTACACATCTGGACGGTGGAGCACTAGTGTGGGACACCAGAACACCCTTTTTATTAGGGGGTGCCACACAGGTGCTCCAGTGTATACTATAGGGGTGCCTCCATCTGTGAAGCTTGTACAAAACAGGTAAGTATTCAAGCTTGACAAAGTGACAAAAATATTTATTCATCTTGGAACTCTGCCAAAATAGGCAATTGTACCCCACTTCCAAGCAATGTTTCATATTTCTATTTCTGCCATCAAATATCTGTGTGCTAAGTATACCTATTTTTTTTTAACATAGGGGAGAAAAGACTCGGAGGACACCACTCATCCAAGGAGACAACAGACCCTCCACCTCATGAAGAAGTGGAAATCCCCCAAAGCCAACAGGAGGAGGAAGGAGATGTGGTGGAAGTTGTCACCACAACAGGTGAGTGTCTGCGACCACAGGCTCAGGTAAGAGATGGATGCCGGCATATTTATAATACATGCTGTTTTTTTTCTATATTTTTAGGTGATCGTGATGTTGTGGATCCAGGTCATTTCACCAGTGAAAGTGCCCAGATCCTGATCGGGGAGATCATGTGGTGTAATAGGGACATGAAAAACATCAAGCAAAACATCAATTATGTTCAAAACAAAATGAAGAACATCATTGATGTTTTAGGGAGAGTTTAAAACACCTCCAAATCCCTTACTTTGTTGTGCTTTTTTGACAGACAAAATTCTTCACATTTTTTGCCATAGTCTCGAAAAACCAAATTTTGAAGATGCACACAGTGTGTCAACATGTGCTATCTGCCATCAGGGGAGATCAATGTATGCGTTTTCAGGGTGCAACCCCTTCCTCAGTAATAAAGTAGCTGAGAGGAAGGGGTTGCACCCACAAAACACGTCCCTTGATCGCCGTGATGGCAGCTAGCACATGTTGACATTCAGCAATTTTTGTGCATCTTCAAAATTTGGCTTTTCCAGGGGTGACTTCACCCCATCTGCTGAACGCAATATCAAACACAGTTTATAAATACTCATGTCTGATATTGCCTGTGTCATGAAGATCCTGCCAGTAACAGGCAGAGTAGACCCATCGGTGCACAATTGTGGGCGTCTATGCGCACGTGCACATGCACTCGTTAGTGTCTGGCGGGTTATTTAAACCTGTCTGGCACTTGCATCATTGCTGTTTGCTCTGCAGCTCTGTGTATGTGTTCCCTGAAAACCTGATATCTGCTTCTGTTTTGACCCGGCTTGCTTTGAGACTATTCCTATTATCTGCCTGTACCTGATCCCTGGCTTGTTTGACGATCCCTCTGCCTGCTCCTTTTGTACCTCTGCTGCCAGCCTGCTTACCGACCCGGCCTGTCTGACGATCCTGGACTTCCATCCAATCTGCTGAGCCATCCAGGCTGTTCACCTGTCTGCTGATCATCCAGTCTGCTGGGCCTGTCTGCTGAGCCATCCAGGCTGCTCACCTGTCTGCCTGATCCATCCAGTCTGCTGTCCTGTCTGCTGAGTCGTCCAGTCTGCAGTTCCTGTCTACTGATCCATTCCGTCAGCTGTGCCGGCCATCTGATCCTTCTGCTGTTGATCCTGCCAGGCACTCATACCACTCCGCACTCCTGCACCCCTGTCACCACTATCAGGGGCTCTCGAGTCGGAGGCGTAGGAGAGGCCATCCTCTGCAATTTGGGCTCACCCTTTAGGTACGTAACAGCCTGATATTGCTTTTTGGTTTTAAACATGCCTGTATTACCTTAAATAGACATTTCTACTTTTATTAATGTGACCCAAAAGATTGTTATACAGCAAACATGTTGGTTTGTTTTAAAAACCTTTTATAAATACACATGTGATTGTGCTGGTATGAAAAAGATTGATAATCAAGAATGTGTGGATTCTTCTTTCAATGCTCCAAAATTTTGGGTGTGGTAAAATTGGTGTTTTCTTTGACAATGGGGGTGATTTACTAAGGGCAAATCCACTTTGCACTACAAGTGTAGTTTCAGTGCAGTCTCAAGTGCACTTGCAGTGCAAAGTGTCTTTGCCTTTAGTAAATAACACCCAACAGTGCTTTCTAATGTTACACAATCACGCCATTTTCAGGACTCCCCAAATTTATGTCAGGGTCAGCTAAAAGAAACACAAGCAGTAAATGTCAGCAAATATTTTAGTAGTTAAAATTTGTTTTTTATTTAAAAAATGTCTCAGACATTGTCTGGCATATTGATGGCCCCCCTACCCGCAAAGTATTCCATGTATTTTAGACGGACCTCACGGGCACTCAGGGGGGGCAAGCCAGGAGGGCCAGCTTCAAGCGCCGTCAGGGTTGGTTCATTTACGTGAATTCTGGATTCAGGCCCAACTGAGCCAGCATAGTTCACAGAATTTCTCCTTAAAAAGTTGTGGAGAACACAGCAAGCTAGGATGATATGATTGAGTTTATACTCCGCCATGTGTATGGGTGTAAGAAATGGGCGGAACCGACTGGCCATTATTCCAAACGTGTTCTCCACCACTCTTCTGGCTCTGGCCAGCCGGTAATTGAAAACCCTCTGGTCCAGGGTGAGGGTCCTCATAGGGAATGGCCGCATAAGATGGTCCCCCAGCTCAAACGCTTCATCTGCAACGAAGACGAATGGGAGTCTCTCCACATTGTCTTCTGGAGGTGGCAAGTCCAAGCTGCCATTCTGGAGATGCCTGTAGAACTCCGTCTGGGCAATGACTCCATCACCTGACATCCGGCCATTCTTCCCCACATCCACATACAGGAACTCATAAGTAGCCGACACCACTGCCAACATCACAATACTATTGAACCCCTTTTAGTTGTAATAGTATGACCCCGAGTTGGGTGGTGGGACGATGTGGACATGTTTCCCATCAATTGCCCCTCTGCAGTTAGGAAAGTCCCACAGCTGGGCAAAGTGGGAGGCCACAGTCTGCCATTCCTGTGGGTTGGAAGGAAACTGTGGAGTCAAACAAGAATAAAAAATTATTAATTTTGCACATAAACATGGAAAGCAGATTAGACACAAACATTCTTGGCCAACATCAGTATAACATTTATTTTAGGGACTATTTAAAGACAATGGTATAAGGTCCACCTATCAGATCCCCCCCCCCTCATGGGCCATTTGTAAAAATGTATGGGGGGGAGATGTTTTGGACAGGTAACCCTCTCCACTTCATTGAGAGATGAATGCCTAAATAATGTGTATTACTTTACCAGCCCCTCCTTACTTACACTATTGGCAGCCCACTGGACAGGTAAGAAGTGTCATAATACAAAGAGATAAATACACACTGTACACATTTTAGCACATTTTTACATTCTGCTATTACCTATCAAGATAATAATAGGATACAAAAACTTAAAACAGTACCATTTAAAAGTATTCAGGCAGGACCTTGCACTACATGCTTTGGGGAATTCATCCATAAATATGACCACAGAAGAGGTGGGTATAGTGTGTATGGGTTTGGCAAAGTCAGCAGATAGAGGATTGTTATCAGCTGAGTTAGCAGTTGGGGGGAGGGAGGGTTCCAAATGATTTTGTGAGCCCAAAAAAAAAACCTCTGGCATGCTATCTGAATTTAAAGCACACGTCACAATTTTAAACATTTTAGGGGGTGTTTAGGGTAAAGCACTACTATGGAGCTGACAATATACATTGTTAAGTGACTACATGAGGTGAATATAGGGCCAGGAGACCATGCTGTGGAGGTAAGTGAAAGCAAATATGCATGAAGGCCAAAAAAAATTACATAAAAATCCAGCATGCATGAGAACAAAGGGGACATTCACAGCATATTACAATCATGGTAATTAGGGAATGAGGAAAGAAATACAATATATTATCAAAAATTAAATACAATAAAATGTGATGTTAAAGGATAAAAATCTTACCTTAATATACTCCTTCTGCAGGACCTGGATGATGGCAGAACAGGTCTCTGGGATAATGATCCCCAGAGCCTGGGGGGAGATGCCTGTCGAGAACTTGAGGTCCTGCAGGCTTCTCCCCGTCGCCAAGTACAGCAGGGTGGCGACGAGCCTCTGCTCCGGAGTGATGGCTTACCTCATGCAGGTATCCTGCCTGCTGATATAGGGGGTCAGCAAAGCCAACAAACGGTGAAATACGGGGTCCGTCATCCGGAGAAAGTTCCTGAAATTGTCAGGATTATTCTCACGGATCTCACGGAGCAAAGGCATATGACAGAACTGGTCAAGCTGGAGCAAACAATTCTTGGTCCATGAACTCCTCCCCACCCTGTTCATGGACTGGGCTTGTGTCAAGGTAAGGACCCCAACACCAAGCCCCCGCACAGCACGAACTCTACGAGGAGTACGTATACGCAACATGGCTAGAAAACGGTCGGCTGCTCAGAACGAAGTAACAGAACGCACTGAAGAACAGCAAGGCCTGTGAAGAGCGACCTGAAAATCAGTAACGAATGAACAAGAACACAATGACAAGTCAAGGGTAACTCGCTGCACGCACTGAAGACCAGATACAAACCCACAAGCACAAACTGAACAGCAGAAATACGATCTAAAAACCACGAGTCTGAAAAAGCGCGAATGGTCTCGCACCAAACTTTTACTAACACGAGATTAGCAAAAGGAGCCCAAAGGGTGTCGTGCTTGGTTCTGAACTGCCCTTTTATAGTCTCGTCATACGTGGTGTACGTGACCGCGTTCTTGGCGATCGGAAATTCCGACAACTTTGTGTGTAGACAAAACACGTTTGAGCCAACATCCGTCGGAAAAAATCCATGGATTTTGTTGTTGGAATGTCCGATCGTGTGTACGTGGCATTACAGGAGAAAATTTCCCTTCCTAGGGGTAGATTTCATCTCACTTCCTGTTGTCTCCTTCCGTTTGCAAGTAGGACCTGTTTGTAATTTGGGTGTTTGAAATTAGGGGCCTGCCCTATATACTCTGCAGAAATTTGGGCCTTAGGTGTTGGTGTTGCCACTATTATATCAAGAATTGTAATTACAAGCCATTGTTGAACAGGGGCAGAAAAATTGGGCCTTTGGTGGTGGTGGTGTTGCCACAACACTGTAAACCCTCACAGTTACTCTTGGTGGGAGCAGGAATGGGCCCTGTTGTGAAATATTAGATCAAGAACTGTAATTACATGTCCCTGTTGAACAGGGACAGAAAAATTGGGCCTTAGGCACTGGTGCCACAACACTGCAACCCCTCACAGATACTCTAGTTTTTAGCGCAGGAATGAGCCCTGCTGTAAATGATTGCATCAAAAATTGTAATTACACGCCCCTGTTAAACAGGGGCAGAAAAATTAGGCATTAGGCACTGGTGCTGGTGCCACAACACTGCAACCCCTCACAGATACTGTAGTTGAGCAGACCAACGAACCCTCCTGCAAAATATTGCATCATAAATTGTAATTAGACGCCCCTGTTAAACAGGGGCTGAAAAATTAGGCCTTAGGCACTGGTGGCGGCGCCCAGAACCAAAAATGTTCTTACAAGCTATCAGCATGATCATTGAGGAGGAAGAGGATAGTCATTCAGCATAACAGGATAGTCACTCAGCATCAGCATAGGCAGTCTTGAAGGGATCTGACATTTCAAAAAAAATTATTCGGTTACATCAGCATCAGGTGCTTGGTGATCCAAGACTGATTCATTTTTATGAAGGTCAGTCGATCGACCGAGTCGGTGGACAGACGCACCCTGTGATCGTTTACAAACCCTCCAGCAGCACTGAATGTGCGTTTCGAAAGAACGCTGGATGCAGGACAGGCCAGTAGCTCAATTGCATACTGTGCAAGCTCTTGCCAGTGATCCATCCTCAAGACCCAGTAACCCAGAGGATTTTCGGTGGGAAAGTTTCCAAGTCTGATCTTGCCCCTACTGTATGTATTCCTGCACCATGTAAAACAGACGCTGGCGATGGTTGCTGGAACCGATCATACCTTGGGGCTGCAGACTAAAAAATTGTCTGAACGCATCGGTCAGATGGCCACCTTCTCCCCTGCACCCCCTTTTACTGACCGAAGCCTCAGCAACATGTTGTTCAGGAACAGGAATTTGTAACCTCCAAGTCTCTGGGAACGCGTTGCACAGACCTTTCTGCAAGGCCTCCCGAAGATATTTCATCCTCTGCTCCCTCTGCGATGGCAAGATAAGGTCCGCAACCTTACCCTTGTAACGTGGATCAAGGAGGGTTGCCAACCAGTAATGATCCCTCTCCTTGATTCCACGAATACAAGGATCCTTCCGTAGGCTTTGCAGGATCAGGGAGGCCATGCAGCGTAGGTTTGCTGAGTTATTCGGTCCGGAGTCCTCTGGGTCACTAAGGACGACATGAACCTCCTCCCAGCCACATACAAGTCCATGGGTTTCTTGGGACTGTAAATGATCCCTTAAAGACTGCTGCTGATGCTGAGTGCCAGGCTCCACCTCCATGCTGACACAATCCTCCTCCTCCTCCTTCTCTTCCTGTGTGATTGGTGGGCAAGCAGGAACACTGTCTGGATAAAGGGGGCCTTGAGAGGTAAGGAAGTCCTCCTCTTCCTGCCTCTGTTCTGCCTCAAGTGCCCTCCCCATTTTTCCATGCAGCGTGTGCTCCAACAGGTGGACAAGAGGGACAGTGTCACTGATGCATGCACCGTCACTGTTCACCATCCTCGTGGCCTCCTCAAATGGTGACAGGACAGTGCATGCATCCCTAATCATGGCCCACTGGTGTGGGAAAAAACCAAGCTCCCCTGACCCTGTCCTGGTGCCATAGTCGCATAGGTACTCATTGATGGCCCTCTGCTGCGTGTGTAGCCGCTGCAGCATGGCCAACATTGAGTTCCACCTGGTGGGCATGTCACAGATTAGGCGTTTCTTGGGCAGGTTAAATTCCTTTTGGAGGCCAGCCAGCTGAGCACTGGCATTATATGACCGGCGGAAATGCACACAGACTTTCCTGGCCTGCCTCAAGGCCATCCTGTAAACCTGGGTACCTGCCCAGGAACCGCTGCACCACCAAGTTAAGGACGTGAGCCAAACAGGGCACATGGGTCAGTTGTCCCTGTCGGAGGGTGGAGAGGAGTTTGGTGCCATTGTTGCAAACCACCATTCCTGGCTTAAGCTAGTGTGGCGTCAACCACCTCCTGAACCTGCCCCTGCAGAGCTGACAGAATCACTGCCCCAGTGTGGCTCCCGTCCCCCTTGAACGCCTACGGAGCACCGCTGGTTCCGAGGACAAATAAGCACAGGAAGAGGCCATGGAGGAAGAAGAAGAGGAGGGGGTGGAGGAGAGAGGTGTGGCAGAATCACCACTAGTAGAATTTTGTTGGCGTGGTGGTGGAACAACCTCCAACACTACTGCACCCTGTCCTGCATCCATCCCAGCTGCCAGAAGAGTCACCCAGTGCGCGGTGAAAGATAAGTAACGTCCCTGTCCATGCCTGCTGGACTATGAGTCAGCGGTAATATGCACCTTACCACTGACTGCCCTGTCCAGCGAGGCCAAGACATTGCCATCCACATATTGGTAGAGAGCCGGAATCACCTTCCGTGAGAAAAAGTGGTGTTTGGGAACCTGCCACTGAGGAACCGCACATTCCACAAACTCACGGAAGGGGGCAGAGTCTACCAACTGAAAAGGCAGCAGTTGAAGTGCTAGCAATTTAGCCAAGCTAGCATTCAACCGCTGGACATGTGGATGGCTGGGAATGAACTTCTTTCGGCGGTGCAGCAGCTGGGACAAGGAAATTTACCTGGTACAATCTGACGTTGGTGTACCGATAGCAGATTGCCCGCAAGTACTTGGCTGTGACACACCTAATTATACACCTTCATTCCTCTCAGTGCAGGTTTCAGAGAGGACTGAAAGTATAGTGGGGTTGGAGATCCCAGCTGATGAGGAGCAAGTAGAGGTCCGCTTTGTTCTTTGGTGTGGGTCTTTTAGGTACGCTTGCCAACGAACTGCATAGCAGGTCGACATATCACGCTTGCCAACTAACTGCAAAGCTTGGTCATCCACTCTACCAAGTCTTCAGCATGTTGCGGCTCAACGCGGCAAGCTGCCGAAAAAAAGGAAAAAGCGTGTCCCACGGCCACGTGCTGATGAAGATGCACCGTGTCCAAGACCAGCACTGTTGCCTCTAGACACAGAATCTGCTTGCCCTCTTTTATTGGTTTGTGACTATCTGCCTCTCCTTGTTGGCCTTCCAGACATACTAATGGCCTGCAGTGACATGTAGCTGCACAAAGCTGGGATGTGTATATATATATATATATATATATATATATATATATATATACTGATTATACTGTAGCTAGCAGAATCAACTGCCTGCCTGTAGTATTATTAGTATGAGAACACCAGAAATTGTCTTCAGGTAGCTTTAGGTGCACACTGTGCAATGGGCACAGTACACTAACTGTAAATACTGCCGCTGCTTGCCTGTGGTATTAACAGGATCAGAAGAACACCAGCAATTGTCTTCAGGTAGCTTTAGATGCACACTGTGCAGAGGACACAGTACACTAACTGTCAATACTGCAGCTGCCTGCCTGTGGTATTAACAGGATCAGAAGAACACCAGCAATTGTCTTCAGGTAGCTTTAGGTGCACACTGTGCAGAGGACACAGTACACTAACTGTAAATACTGCAGCTGCCTGCCTGTGGTATTAATAGGATCAGAACACCAGCAATTGTCTGCAGGTAGCTTTAGGTGCACACTGTGCAGAGGACACAGTACACTAATGCCCTGTACACACGATCAGACATTGATCAGACATTCCGACAACAAAATCCATGGATTTTTTCCGACGGATGTTGGCTCAAACTTGTCTTGCATACACACGGTCACACAAAGTTGTCGGAAAATCCGATCGTTCTAAACGCGGTGACATAAAACACGTACGTCAGGACTATAAACGGGGCAGTAGCCAATAGCTTTCATCTCTTAATTTATTCTGAGCATGCGTGGCACTTTGTGCGTCGGATTTGTGTACACACGATCAGAATTTCCGACAACGGATTTTGTTGTCGGAAAATTTTATAGCAAGCTCTCAAACTTTGTGTGTCGGAAATTCCGATGGAAAATGTGTGATGGAGCCCACACACGGTCGGAATTTCCGACAACAAGGTCCTATCACACATTTTCTGTCGGAAAATCTGACCATGTGTACAGGGCATAACTGTAAATACTGCAGCTGCCTGCGTGTGGTGTTAATAGGATCAGAAGAACACCAGCAATTGTCTTCAGGTAGCTTTAGGTGCACACTGTGCAGAGGACACCGTACACTAACTGTAAATACTGTAAAAACACCTGCCTGCCTGTCAGTATATTAAGAAGAGAATAACAGGAACAGATCTAGCTAAACTGAATACAGTGTGTGTGTGTAAAGAGATGTGCTGCAATGCGTGAGGCAAATGGTAGTCACACCAGATACTGACTGGTTTCAATACAGTACAGCCAATACAGTAAAACTGCACATTTTAGAGTGGCCTTTTATTGTGAACAGCCTAAGGCACACCTGTGCAATAATCATGCATCTAATCAGCATCTTGATATGCCATACTTGTGAGGTGGATGGATTATCTCGGCAAAGGTGCTCACTAACACAGATTTAGATTTGTGAACAATATTTGAGAGAAAAGGGCCTTTTGTGTACATAGAAAAAGTCATAGATCTTTGCGTTCAGCTCATGATAAATAGGGGCAAACACAAAAGTGTTGCGTTTATAATTTTGCTTAAATTGTACACTTAAGTTTACAGGTGTATAAAGCCTTCAAATATTAAACAGAGGTGTGTCAGAGGGAACAAAGCAGTTTACAGAGTTGTGGCAGAACAGAGAACCTATTGTACCAAACAGCTCCTGTGGGGGTAAGCGCTACACTTTTATTTCCATTCACTCAGTTTGCCATCTTTAGTATGGTGGTCAGTGTAGTGTAGCATGGTGGACAGTGTAGTGTAGTATGGTGGACAGTGTAGAGTAGTATGGTGGTCAGTGTAGTGTAGTATGGTGGTCAGTGTAGTGTAGTATAGTGGACAATGTAGTGTAGTATGGTTGTCAGTGTAGTATGGTGGTCAGTATAGTGTAGTATGGTGGTCAGTGTAGTGTAGTATAGTGGTCAGTGTAGTGTAGTATAGTGGACAGTGTAGTGTAGTATAGTGGACAGTGTAGTGTAGTATAGTGGTCAGTGTAGTGTAGTATAGTGGACAGTGTAGTGTAGTATGGTGGTCAGTGTAGTGTAGTATAGTGGACAGTGTAGTGTAGTATAGTGGTCAGTGTATTGTAGTATAGTGGTCAGTGTAGTGTAGTATGGTGGTCAGTGAAATATGGTGGTCAGTATAGTATGGTGGTTAGTATAGTGGACAGTATAGTGGTCAGTGTAGTGGACAGTATAGTGGTCAGTGTAGTGGACAGTATAGTGGTCAGTGTAGTGGTCAGTATAGTGTAGTGGACAGTGAAGTGTAGTGGACAGTATAGTGATCAGTGTAGTGTACAGTGTAGTTCTCAGTGTAGTGGTCAGTATAGTGGAAAGTATAGTGTAGTGGACAGTATAGTGGTCAGTGTAGTGGACAGTATAGTGTAGTGAACAATATAGTGGTCAGTATAGTGTAGTGGACAGTTTAGTGGACAGTATAGTGGTCAGTGTAGTGTAATGGTCAGTGTAATGGACAGTATAGTGTAGTGGACAGTATAGTGGACAGTGTAGTGTAGTGGACAGTATAGTGGTCAGTGTAGTTCTCAGTGGAGTGGACAGTATAGTGGTCAGTGTAGTGGACAGTATAGTGTAGTGGACAGTGTAGTGGACAGTATAGTGTAGTGGACAGTATAGTGGTCAGTGTAGTGGACAGTATAGTGTAGTGGTCAGTGTAGTGGTCAGTGTAGTGTAGTAGACAGTATAGTGGTCAGTGTAGTGCAGTGGTCAGTATAGTGTAGTGGACAGTATAGTGGTCAGTGTAGTGGACAGTATAGTGTAGTGAACAGTATAGTATAGTGGTCAGTGTAGTATAGTGGCCCCTATAATGGACAGTATAGTATAGTGGTCAGTGTAGTATAGTGGTCAGTATAGTATAGTGGTCAGTGTAGTATAGTGGTCAGTGTAGTGGACAGTATAGTATAGTGGTCAGTGTAGTATAGTGGTCAGTATAGTATAGTGGTCAGTGTAGTATAGTGGTCAGTGTAGTGGACAGTATAGTATAGTGGTCAGTGTAGTATAGTGGTCAGTGTAGTTCTCAGTGTAGTGGACAGTATAGTATAGTGGTCAGTGTAGTATAGTGGTCAGTGTAGTGGACAGTATAGTATAGTGGTCAGTGTAGTATAGTGGTCAGTGTAGTATAGTGGTCAGTATAGTATAGTGGTCAGTATAGTGGACAGTATAGTATAGTGGTCAGTGTAGTATAGTGGTCAGTGTAGTTCTCAGTGTAGTGGGCAGTATAGTATAGTGGTCAGTGTAGTATAGTGGTCAGTGTAGTTCTCAGTCTAGTGGACAGTATAGTATAGTGGTCAGTGTAGTGTGTAATGGTCAGTAAAGGAATCAGGTTGGTCAGTGTTGAAATCAAGTAGGTTAGTGTAGTGGTCAGTATAGGAATCAGGTAGGTCAGTACTATTGCATTTGAAGGGACTCGGGGAGTGCTAAAAGTCCGCAGGTTAGGGGGCACAAATTACTTGCCTTGCCCTGGGTGCTGACAACCCACTCTACGCCACTGCCAACAAGTGCCTTTTTTACCACTACTATTCCTTTATATGGGTTTTTGAAATTTGCAAATGCAGCAATTTAAAAATGTTGGTGAAAGGTTTAGCACTGGGAAACACTTTTTGATAGATAAGTGGTGCATTTTATATACAACAATATAGATCAGACCAAAATGAGGGACAAATGAGGAGGCAAGAGGGATAGAGGGACAGAGGGACTTTGCTCCAAATGAGGAACAGTCCCTCCAAATCAAGGACAGTTGGGAGTTATGATCTAAAGTGTGCCAAATGCTAAAGATTTTTCAGGAAGCTTGGATCCCTAGTGCCAAACCTGCTACCCAAGTGCCACATGCATACCACTAGTACTTAGTGGGAGTAGAAGGATTGATCTGTAAATGGGTAATAGCAGTGATATCTACTAGCCTCATGTATTATGTCCCCAGTGTGTCAGTTGTTTGCATCACGTCTCCAGTCTTCAGCAAACCTGTAGCATATCCACAATATCTGACCATCATTTCCGCTATCTTGTCTGCAGTCTCTGACAATAATCTGAATGCATTACATACACTGAACGTTATATATGTAGCACTTACCCCCTAAGGAGCTGCTGGTAATTAATCAGGCCTGTACTCTGCTTTTCCACCCCCAATGAATTGGCTCAACCCACTTGACACAGCTGTGTAACAGGGCTGGTGTGAAACCCAATAACAAGGAATAACCATATATTGTACCTCTATTATTACCTGGGAATCCGTTGTTCCACCTGTTTAGAGAATGAACAAACTTCACGCCAATTTATACTTTAACCAGACTATGAGTTTACTGAAGGTAGGATTAAGACAGTGATTCTAATAACAATCCTGGTGCACAGATTCAGAACAATAATAAACCAAATGCATATAAAAGAATATCACTCAGACATTACCGGAATGATGTAGGCAGGCGCAACTTCAAGTGGGATTGATGCTCAGGGTGGTAGGACCTTGGCACAGGGCACTTTCCTACTTCCAGCGCAACCACACAAACACACTATCTAGCACTAAGGAACAATACAGTACAGATGCTCAAGAGCTCCCCCTGCCTTGCAATGCAATCCCTAGAGTATGTAACAGGATTAGAGGGCCTTATAATAAATGGTATAGTCTCTTATCTTCTTTCTTCAGCTAGCCATATTATACTGCAGTATTTGTATTCCAGTGAGTGAGCAGATGTCAAAGTAATATGAAGTAGTAGGTAACGGCAAACTCAAATATAATATGCAACACACTTGTAACCTTCCTCTTGGGAGAATGCGACCGGACCATCAGTCAATGTCTGGTGGAATACAGGCTTTGAGGCCTGGTTAAACACAGTCTATTTAAGTGAGACTGTTCCGTAGAACTGCAGGTCTCAGCAATACTCTGCACTAGTCTATAACGTGTTAAGTGCTTTATATAAATTTTGGGCAACAGCCCTCTCACCACACCAGGTCTGGACAGCTGTACTGCTACGTTTCTGTGATCTCAGTCCTGCTTCCAGGTGGGCTCCGGCACACTGCACCGCTTCGTCAGATGAACGATGGCTGTCATTAGGCTCCTTCAGGCTCCCTGGATCCCCTGAACAGATCACACACGCCTCCAGCACACTGTGTTCAAAGACCTCTCCGGTGGCATCAACTCCGTTCCGCGCCAAGCAGGCTGCGCTCTTCCGAACACTCCCACAAAGGTCCCTGCAGGCAGGTCTCGCGTCCCAGGAAAAAGAGAGAGACCCACGTGCCACACATGCCCTTTATATAGCCCTACCCACCAGGCAATTCTGTAACTTGGCCCTGTGGGTAGGTAAGTGGAGCACTGTGGGTAAGCAATTCCTTTGCAGATCAACTTTTAAGTCACTTCCTGTTTATGTTTTGTCCCATGCTCTTATGTGAGGAACAACAGTCTTATTTCACAGGAATGAGCTGACCACTAGAGGGAGCCAACCACTAATCTAGTAGTGTTGTATATGTTCAGAACATTGTAACGTTGTAACCACCTAATGGTTAATCAGTGAATCATGTGCAAATTAATCAAATGGAGCCTATTATAAATAACATAACATCCTTCACCATAACAAAATCCTATAACTAAATATCAATGTGATAATAAATTATTGAACACAATAAAAAAGAAAGAAAGATGAGATATATTAATGTGATGAACCACAGTGCACAGATATCTCAATAGGACAGCATACCGCTGTAAAGAAATATAACGTCTCTGGTGATTGATGAATATAGACAGGTTTCAATGAGTAATCCCCAGTGATAGATGGCTTGCTCATATATTCAGCTGCTCATTAGCATGGGCTGGCTTCTGGCTTTCAAAGAACTTCCGCAGTATGAAACAACAAAAAAAGAGACCATTGCGCAGGTAGTATAATATATATTCCCTATAAGCTAAGGGTAAACTGCACTCACACTTTTCAGCAGAATAAATCGCATATGGTAAGGTCAGTTGCATACAGCTAACAGCCTCACACACCAACAGTGCACACACAGCACTGCTCGTCACTGGCTCCTCCCGACCGGTTTCATCACTAGACACGTGACTTTTTCAAGGATGACCATGTGACAACCTTGCTTAGCATTTATAGTGTGCATGCCGGTTGCCATAGTGACCAGGGAGTGTAATGCATCATCATGCCGCTAAATGCGTTCTGCACTACATTCAAACAACATAATATCCATACAAAGTAACAATTTAATACATATAGATACATAAACTTTACGATAAAACATATATTTAAAAACATCATTGCAACTCTAACCTAAGACTCATTTAAATACATTAAGTAAGCAGATATAACCTAGGAACTCCCTCCAGTGGTGAACCAATGGAATTACATCTCTACATAATCATCCTCTAGTGAACTAAGGGTAAATGCATGTGTATGAGGTAGAAAGATGCTAAAAAAAATTTTGACACAAATATTTAAAAAATATATAATAATATTATTAAAAATATTTTTAAATATTAGAACTTGTTTTGGAGG
Source organism: Aquarana catesbeiana (assembly GCF_042186555.1). Classification (NCBI taxonomy): domain Eukaryota; kingdom Metazoa; phylum Chordata; class Amphibia; order Anura; family Ranidae; genus Aquarana; species Aquarana catesbeiana. The sequence goes on along the minus strand of NC_133326.1, from coordinate 380,326,033 downwards.
AGCAGATGTCAAGAGATAAATTAAAAATCCGAAATAAAACAATGTATATCAAAATCTATATTTAAGCCAAAAGGTGCAAGAGTCCCCATTTCAAAAATCAATTTTGATTCCTTTTTACTTAATTCTCAACTTTATTACTACCCCACCAGTGCGGATTATATTTTTTCAATGGCCCAAAATTTCAATAACGCAGGGTTTTTGTCATGATATAGAGCAAAATGGCGGGATACACTGTGTTTTGGAAAACCTTTTTCGGGAGATGGGCGAGCCTAGCGGAGCAGACATGCATTGTTAGAGCTCCGCACCGCTGAGGAGAGAAGAGAAGGACAAAGCGGAGCCTGCAGGCTCAAAAGGTATCCATTTGAACCTTTTTGCCCCAGGGAACAAACTGTGAAAGTTTGGGCAGGAAATATGGTACTGGGAGGAAGCCGTGGCAGAAATAAAAATCACCTCACAAAGAGCTCACAGGCACTCACTGCAACTAAAGCAGCTCCAGTCACCTCACAATATACAGCATCAGGGCGCTCTCACAGACAGAAAATGCCACAGCAAGACTCTCCATTTGAGTCAGATACAGAACAAATCCTCTCACAAACTTCTCCACAAGCCTCCTCAGCATCCCCAGTAATATTATTACAATTTGAAAAGATGCTTCATAAGGCTTTAAAACAAACCTCAGACCAAATAACAAAAAGCCTAACCAAAGAAATAAGAGAGCTAGGAAACCGCACCGCAGCCTTAGAAATAAAAATGGATGAAATTGAAATTACAACCCAAGAAAATATAACAGAATTGGAACAATTAAAAGAAGAGAATTTAATACTTCAAACTAAGCTCGAAGATTACGAAAATAGAGGCAGACGTTCAAACTTGCGCATAAGGGGAATACCTGAAACTGTGACAGACCTGCAATCTACTATTACTGCTCTATTACAAGAACTAAAGCCAGATATCCCTATTGAACGTTTAGAACTGGACAGAGTACACAGAACCCTCACAGCCAAAAAGAAAGATGGACCCCCACGTGATATAATCACAAAATTTCATTATTACAGAACGAAAGAACAAATACTAATTGCTGCAAGAGAAGAGAAGAGAAGAGAAGAAGAGAAGGAACTTAATTTTCAAGGACACAATTATCAAATTTTTGCTGACCTATCCCAACTTACTATTACTAAAAGACGATCCATGAAACCCCAACTAATGGAACTGCAACGCCACAACATTATGTATCAATGGGGCTTCCCCTTTTCAGTCAGATTTAACTACCAAGGTACAATTTACAGAAGCAGATCAGCAGATGAACTAAAACAAACCCTTTTAAAATTAAATCTGACAGAACCCACAAGCAGCAACTCTCCCACACGCAGAAGAATGGCATCATCTTCACCTTCAGGCAGCACCCAGAAAATTTCAGAACAAAATGGGAATCATCATTTTCATAAACGAGGCCGTTATGCCACATCATCCATGGACCAAGAAGATTCAATGGACTGACATCCTAATTCCTGATATCTCTTCATTTATTATACTAAGAGATGGTTCTCTATAAAAAACCTGTATTTATAACTGAATGTGACTGCATTCTGATAGTCACACACTGTGTGGGATCATGTTACATTCCAGTTATATTTCTTATTACTTCTGATTCATATAGCCTTAGAATATATAATTGAAACAAGGAAATTCTTGTTCAGTTATATATTTTCAGGTAATAACAATAGATTTATTACTTTTTAGGACAAATATGTTCAATAATCCAGAAGTAATGGAAGCTTTTTCTTTCTTTTCTTAAAACAAATATATTATTACCTAACTAGTTCCTAGAACTATGTTTTTGTTTATTCTAATCTGAAGCAATACAACCTCAATTTTATGAGTTAACATATCTAAACAGTTACATATGAATAAAATATGTAATTGTTTACTCTAAAAGGGTTAAAATCCCCAAATAATTCAAACTATCTTCATCAATACCAAAGTTATTAACAGTACCTTTCTAACTGAATTATTTAGCCTAGGGCAAGACTAACCATATACAACCACCCTGGAATAAATAATTTGAACAAAAACCATATTCTGCACTCCAATTAATGAATCATCATTTTGATGTCTTTTGACATAGCACTTCTCTCCTGTAAGCGGAAGATTCGTGTACCCCCATTAGCCCTCCTCATTCTCCCAACCATATTATGTGGGAGGGTGACGAAGGCACTTATTCCCCTGAGAGAGATATTTATTCTCTTTCACGGGTAAATTGTGATTACTTGCAAAAAATAATTTATACAATGTATCATCTAATCTCATATGTTTTTTGTTTACTCTTTACTCCAGAATTCACTGGTTTCTTTTCTATCTTTTCATCTCTTCAGTCCACACAGGTTGATCTGCGCAGTCAGCTCTGCATAACAAAAAGTAAGTCAAAACTATTTGATCTGTTGCCATGGCACCACTGAATATACTTTCCCTGAATGTTCAGGGAATAAATGTCCCTCAAAAAAGGACCAAAGCCTTCCGTACTTTCCATAACAAGAAGGCTCACATAGTATGCCTCCAAGAAACACACTTCACCAAAGATTCTACTCCAAAATATATTTCTCCTTTTTATCAACAAATTTACACGGCTTCTGCCTGTACCAAACAAAGGGGAACTCTAATTGCATTTCACCGATCCACACCATTCACCTTATCATCAGAAATTAAAGACCCAGAAGGTAGATACCTGATACTCATGGGTTATATAATGGATACAGCAATCACGGTGATTTCCTACTACGCTCCTAACAAACAACCTACACCATTCCTCTCACATATATTACAAGTGATTAATACACACAAAATAGGAACAGTGATAATGTGCGGGGATTCGAACCAGGTCCTCCTCCCATTTCTAGATAAATCACCTTTTACACCATCCAAAATAACCTCTAGATTACCTTTTTCTCAACTTCTTTCCAAATACAATCTGGTAGATTCGTGGAGAGAAAGTAACCCAATGAAAAAGAAATTCACTTATTTCTCGCACCCTCATCAAACCTTCACCAGAATAGATCATATTTTTCTAACAATAGGAATGATACCAGAAATTATTGCATCAGATATAATTCCGATTCCGTGGTCTGACCATAATGCAGTATACACTACTATAGCCTCAGCCATACCAAAAGCGCATGACCCAACGTGGTACTTACCGGACATAATGCTCAAACACCCACTACATCAGATGGCCATTGAACAAGCTTTAAAGGAATACATATTAATTAATAATACAACAGACATTTCCCCAATAACACTGTGGGAAGCTCATAAGCCTGTCTTGCGTGGTACAATACAAAGACAAATGGCACTATTTAAACGGGAACGCAAAAATCTAGCAAAAAAACTAGAACTCAATTTTAATGCAGCCTACATATCATTCCAAGATAATCCATCTCAGAGTACAAAATCTCATCTGGAAAAATCTAGATTGGAATACGATCTATTTCTCACTGAGTCAGTTGATAAATCCCTCAAACGCTCCAAACACAATTTCTACATGAATACAAACAAACCAGGTACATATTTGGCTCGGGCATTAAATTCAACTAACAAATCTTTCAAACCAATACGTTTGAAATTATCAAAAAATGTTTACACTTGTAATCCAGTTAAAATAGTCCATAAATTTCACTCACATCTCGCAACTTTATACAAGACAAACAATGAATTTAATCCTACAGAGGCTGAATCCTTCTTCTCAAAAATAACCTTACCTGAGTTGTCTCAGAATCAAAAAAGCAGTTTGGATGAGCCTATAACTATAGATGAAGTTGCTAACGCCATAAAAGACCTAAAACTTAACAAAAGACCAGGCCCAGACGGCTACTCGGCTTTATACTATAAAACATTCTCAGAAATACTCTCTCCCATTCTCACTGAAACTTTTAACAAACTTCTAGAAGGACATTCTTTTCGGCAAGAAACACTAATGGCAATTGTTTGTATGATCCCAAAACCCCTTTCTGATGATACTTCCTGTGTGAATTATCGGCCTATCTCTCTGTTAAACCTTGATATTAAATTATTAGCAAAAATAATAGCAAAACGCCTCAATAGCATTATAGGAAAATTAATACATAGAGATCAAGTAGGCTTCATGCCAAATAGACAGGCAGGCGATAATATACGCAGGGCAGTGTTATTGGCACATATTGCTAAAAAACGGAAAATCCCTTTATGTTTTCTATCTCTCGATGTTAAGAGGGCATTTGACACAGTATCCTGGCAATATATGCAATATTCATTACAAAAATGGGGTTTTGGACCCCACTTTTTAACATGGATCAAAGCATTATATAATAAACCCAAAGCCTATATAAAATATGCTGGATACAAATCTGATGCCTTTAATATCGAAAGAGGTACCCGACAGGGTTGCCCATTATCTCCCTTATTATTTGCCCTTATACTCGAACCCATGGCCCAATACATCAGAACAAACCAAACTATAACTGGCATTGAAGTAGGAGGTATTACACACAAATTATGTATATTTGCAGACGATATATTACTTTTTCTATCATCACCACAGGTCTCTGGTCCTAACTTAATACCAGCTCTTGATGGATTTGCAGCCCTATCCGGCCTTATGATTAATCCTAAGAAATGCCTAGTGCTTAATATTTTGCTCACAAACATGGAATTGATCCCAGCTAGGGCTGCACTCCCATTCACATGGGCAGAAAAATCAATCCCATATCTTGGAATTCATTTAACAGCATCTCATTCTGACTTATTCTCAACCAATTATCCTCCTGTATTAAGACAGATCACAAATCTAATAAAACAATGGTCGCAACTTCCTTTACCCTGGATAGGGAAGATTAATGCAATCAAAATGACTATTCTACCTAAATTGCTTTATCTATTCAGAGTCCTCCTTATTCCCATTCCTTCCTATTTTTTGAGAATAGTACAAAAAAGAGCAACTTTGTTTATATGGGGTTCTTCTAAACCACGTATACCTATACACACACTACATCTTCCCAAAAATAAAGGAGGCCTGGGATACCCTAATTTTACTAACTACTACAGAGCAGCACATTTGGCCAGTCTGTCCAAATACCATGCAAAACAGGAAATCCCATTATGGGTATTTATAGAGGCTTCAGAAAATGACCCTCTATTAATATCAAACTTGTTATGGCTTGATCCTAAAGACCGCTTTAAAATTCATAATCCCATAACTAAACACTTCTTATCTCTCTGGGATAAACTAAAAACCAAATATCAGTTACAATCTCCACACAATCCTCTCCTTTCTTTTATCAGAAATCCGGCCTTTTATCCGGCATGGATCTACCCAAATTCTTTTAAAGCTTGGACAACATCAGGCATTCAGACACTAAATGACTTCATAGCATCTAAATCATTCCTTTCATTCCCATCGCTTAGAGAAAAATATGATCTACCAAACTCTGAGATATTTAGATATCTTCAAATCAAAAATTTCTATACACCATTCCTAAAGGGGGATACACCATTATCCCAATTATCCATTTTTGAATCATTCTGTACAAAAGATCCATTTGCTAAAGGTACAATTTCATCACTTTATAATCAATTATATGGAGTAGTAAATCTTAATAGACCCTCTTACGTTCAGAGGTGGGAGGAGGACCTGGGACAAACTTTAGAAGACACGGACTGGTCTAATATATGGCTCACATCTAAGTCATCTTCACCCAACATCTTAGCACTGGAGACAAATTATAAAGTCCTAACTCGCTGGTACCTTGTACCCGCTAGAGTGGCAAAATATTCACCTAATACCTCAGCTCTTTGTTTTCGAGGATGCCCAGAAATAGGCACACATTTACACATATGGTGGACGTGCCCAGTAATCCAAACCTTCTGGAAGGAAGTCTTCGTGATTGCATCTAAAATATTTAAAAAAATAATACAACCAGATCCATATATAACTTTACTTAATCTAAAACCGGAATGGTTAACACTCTCTCAATTCAAACTTATGATCCAACTAATAACGGCTGCAAAACAAACAGTGGCCAAGGCATGGAAATCTCCTACATTGGTACTAGCAGAAACAATTCACAGAATGAATAATACAATGTCCCATGCTAAGATGGTAGCCATCGATCAAAATCAAATTCCAAAATTTGAAAAACTTTGGCATCCTTGGATAAAACAACAGTTCCTGTCAAATTTCAATGACTCTGTCCTGTTGCCATGGTAACAGATTAAATGACTTACAGAGACACCCATTCTAAGGCTTCAAAGAGAACTAAAAAGAATAATAAACTGACGAGCGGGACAACCTTGTGGACCATACCACTGCCTTTCTACCCTTTTTCTTCTTTCTCTTTTCTTTTCTCCACCTTACGATTAAAGCTCATTATCAGAATTTATTTGACCTATATACACTCTACCTGTAAACAATATGTATAGTAGGTATAAATCATTTAAATACCTACAAAAGTAACTAAGGAAATTATATATATCTTTAATTTAGGTTTACGTGAACCCAATGTTTAATATTTGAAATTTCATGATATTTACCTATATAAACCCCACTGTAAAACAATGAGCTTACTTTATAGATCCTTGTAAACTTACTTTATGTATCTTTATAATATTGTATACTCAATAAACTTCTTTTGACAAGGAAAACCTTTTTCAATACTCTGTATGTGCTCCCGAATGAGTTTCCACATAGGGCGTTTTGTTCTTCCCACATACTGTAGGGAGCAGCAATCTAATAGCATTACATACTGCCTTTCATTAGATGGCAAAAATCCCAGCGCTACATATACCTTTTGATTATGTCAGGGGCTACAGATGAGGTCCTCTGTATCATTGAAGTTGACAGCCACTGGCACAGATCTTCAATACAACAGAGTTTGGCAGCATGGGCAGGGGATAGGTAAATACAAAATTTTCTAGTGCAGATGCCTTATTTTGTATTTTTAAAATACAGCAGGTAATGTGACATTCAACACTCATTCACCAGGGAAACATTCACTCCATTTTAAAGCAAATTTGATTATTAGATTCACTGAATTATGTAAGAGTTGCCAGCAATCACCAATATCAGTTATTCAGTGTGAAATATTGCTCACTGCCCCTTCTTATAGTGGTGAATTTCACAATCACATTACATTTGACAAACACATTAATTTTACACATAAGCCAGGTTAAAATATAACACACTGCATTTTACAATAAAATGAATACCCTATGGAGACCTGCTGTACATGGTGTTGACCTTGTGCTCTTAGACTAAATGCCCTTTAGCATTAAAAGGTGCCTTTAACCACTTGCCTGCTGGACACTTATACCCCCTTCCTGCCCAGACCAATTTTCAGCTTTCACTGCTCTCACACTTTGAATGACAATTACTCAGTCATGCAACACTGTACTCACATGAACTGTGTGTCCTTTTTTCACACAAATAGAACTTTCTTTTGGTGGTATTTAATCACCACTTGTTTTTTCATTTTTTGTGCTATAAATAAAAAAGACCAAAACTTTTTTAAAAAACACATTTTTCTTTGTTTTTGTTATAAAATTTTGCAAATTAGTAATTTTTCTTCATACATTCTGGCCAAAATTTATACTGCTACATATCTTTGGTAAGAATAACCCAAATCAGTGTATATTATTTGGTCTTTGTGAAAGTCATAGAGTTTATAAGCTATGGTGCCAATCATTGAAAATTGATCACACCTAATGTACTGACATCTCATTTCTTGAGACACTAACAAGCCAGGACAGTACAAATACCCCCCAAATGACCCTACTTTTTTGAAAGTAGACATTCCAACGTATTTGGTAAGAGGCATGGTGAGTTTTTTGAAGTTGTATTTTTTTCCCACAATTCTTTGCAAAATGAAAATGTAATTTTTGTTCACAAAATTGTCATATTAACAGGGTATTTCTCTCCCATGGCATATGCATACTTGTGAAAAACAAAAGGAAAACACCGCGCTGTGAAGGGATATTAGTGAATGATACTTGTGCAAGGACAAATTAAAAATAATGAAACCATAGAACAATCAATGATCAAAAACAATATACAAAAGCAGCTGCTAAAAGTAAGATACACGTTACTTATATAAATGGTTGTAAAGGAGCAGCGCTGTGACAAACCATGTAATACGAAGGCATACAATAAATATTCTCAAAAGTTCATTATTTGTATAATAAACAAAGTGTAAATAGGTATAGAAAGTCCCATTCAAAGGATCCTAGACAGCAGATACGTGGGTAGGTAGATGGCAGTTAATTCTTAGTCCTTCACCGCACCACTGTGATAATAATACAAATGCGCGCTTACCAAACAGCAAGCTTAGGAAGCTTGTGACCTTAACCCGGTCGGGGCCTTTCCAGGAGGGACCATCAAAGGAGAAACAGACCACCTTCGCTTGGGATAAGCACGCTGTTCAGCAGTTATCACTAATAGGAGAAATACCCCTGGCTAGGGATAAGCCTCAGGAGAAGTATGGCAAGAAAAGAAGGAGGGCAACATAGCGTGATCCTGCTTTCAATGTTTAATAAAATCAAATGGAAATACACTTACATTTGGATGATAAAAACAAGCACATAAGCCGGCCGGCTAGAAACGATCGCCCGTCCTACAGACGGTAATGCAGCACGTCAGCACGTCAGCACGCCCGACGTACGTTTCGTCACACTCTGACGTCGTCTGGGGCACGGGCGACGCACTGACGTGTCGCATTAATATAGTAAACAACATACCAAGCCTCGTACTGAGGACGGGACCGGAAATCACCTTGCGTTCCACTAGTTCCGGGCGGATACCAGAGAAACGTCATCTTGAGTATGGGATTAAACTTAACATACTGTGCACACTATTGATAACGAATCACCATACAATGCCGGGCATAAATTAGCACCGTACATAGGCTGGTCACACACTTGCCAAGAATTCTAAAGTTAGTAAAGGTTAGTATAAATAAAATAAAAATAACATAAAAATAAGGAGGGGATTAAAATTAGAGATTAATTAAAACTAACATTGAAGGGCATCCTTTGACGGTAAAGCCCTAGAAGGAAAAGGAGATGATAAATGTCCCCTTTCTTTATATGCATAATAAGCTGCATAGGATGGTTCATAGAGGCAAAAAGCAAATGATTAGGTATATGGAGGTATTCTCAAAGCCTTTCATGGCTGAATAAAATTATAAGGGGCACATAAACGGGAAACAACATACCATATTGACCATTAATGGGGTGGTAGGTCCTAGGGGAAAGAAAGGTGATTTATTCCCAAGTGTAAGAACCACTAAAAACACCATAACATAAACCACAAAGCACATACCAAACCAGGACAAATACATTAGACAGTTAACTAGTCCCAACCTAGGATATCAAATCAACACAGGGGAAATACCCCATACGTGAAAATAAACTACAATAGTACAATGGGGCATATACCCCCTAGGGGTGGTATAAATCTGGTATTAACCGTTTAATACATATAAGGGATAATCCTTATGGGTAGGCCAGGACTCTAAGTGGATAATGGTATCTCAAACTGGAAATCAAAGGATGGAATTAATCTCATGAATTATCTATGAAAGCGTTAGTGTCAGTATCAATATTAAGCCCATATGGGGCATAGCACTTGATTTTATGTATCCAGAGCATCTCAAGCTTCGAGATGCTCCTAACCAAAGAGCTACCCCTCCAATGGGGCCGATATCTATCAATTCCTAGAAAAAGTGTTTTGGAGGGATCTTTATTATGAGCAGTAAGATAATGCTTTGAGACAGAATGCTTAGGAAAGCCATTCAAGATGTTAGTGATATGTTCGTTTAGACGAACGGAGAGGGGTCGCCTGGTCCTGCCCACATACTGCAGACCGCAAGGGCACTGCAGCAAGTAGACGACCCCCTCCGTTGTGCAGGTAATGAAGGGCCTAATGTCATGTTCCTCATGGGTGCTGTGGGAGGTGAACTTCTGAGTTCGCCTAGATGTCGCGGAATTGAGCTTACAAACACGACACCTACCACATTTGTAGTACCCTTTCAAATTATCAAAAAGGCCCTGGATGCCTCCGATAGGGGGGGGGTCAAGGACATTAGGGGCTAATTTATTCCTAAGTGACGATGCTCCCTTAAAAATCACTTGTGGTTTGTCTGGAATAACCGTTCGCAAAATCGGATCATTCACCAATAGGTGCCAATGTTTGTTAAGTAGGCTTTTGATATTGCTGTGCTGTATTGAGTAGGTGGTAATGAAGGGGAGAGTGACAGAATTCTCTCTGGGGGGTGCCCCTTGATTAAGTAGCTGTTCTCTATCCATACCCTTAACAACGTCCATGGTCTGAGTAAGGAACTCCCTATTATACCCTTTTTCCACAAACCGGTGCATCAAGACTTCGGCCTGTTGCATGAACTGAGAGTTGTCAGTACAGTTACGTTTAAGTCGTAAGAATTGACTCTTGGGAACAGACCGAAGCCATGATCTGTGGTGACAGCTATTCAGAGGGATATACGAGTTGCGGTCTGTTTTCTTAAAATAGGTGGAAGTTACAAACCGATCCCCTTGTATATCGATATTAAGGTCCAAAAAATGAATATTGGACTGGCTGGCTTCAAAATTCAGTACAATGCCCCTATTATTGGAATTAAGTTCCTCCATAAAGAGGTCAAGGTCACTGCGATCGCCATCCCACAGGAGGAGGATGTCGTCAATGTACCTAGCCCACAGTTTTAACTGGGGCCTTTGGCAAACATGGACGACATCCTCCTCCCACAGGGCCATAAACAGGTTTGCAAGACTGGGGGCATATTTAGCCCCCATTGCAACTCCACGGTCCTGTCGATAGAAACATTTGTTGAACCAAAAGTAATTGTGGGACGCGGCGTACCTTAGAAGTGCCAGGATAAAATTAATTTGCTCATCATACAGCCCAGAGTCCCTTCTTAAATAATATTCAACCGCATAAAAACCCAACTCATGGGGGATAATCGTGTATAGGGACGAAACGTCCGCCGTCACCATCCACATGTTGGGAGTGGGAGTGAGGTTAGCTAGTATATTGATGGTATGTTTGGAATCCCTAATGAGGGAAGGCATTTTACCCACCAGGGGTTGTAGAAAAAAATCTATATACCTGCCCACCCGGGACGTAAGAGAATCAATCCCACTTACAATGGGACGTCCCGGGGGGCAGGTAGGATGTTTATGCACTTTAGGGAGATAATATATTACAGGAGTCCGGGGAGCTTTAGGTATCAAATAGGCCTTCTCTTTCTTATTGAGGATACCTTGGGTGTACCCCCAATCAACCAGTTTGCGCAGTTCCCTAAGATAAGGGATTTTGGGGTCGGAATCCAGAGGGGTATAGGTCTCTCTATCGTTAAGGATCTTAAACATTTCTTGGAGATAGTTGTCTCTATTGAGGACAACAATCCCTCCCCCTTTGTCCGCAGGTCTAATAACTAGCTTTTTGTTATTACAAAGAGAGTCGAGTCCGATGTGAAGGTCTCGATCCAACTTAACCTTTTTGATGGACATTCTATCTAAATCCCTCAAAAGCACCTCCTTAAAAACCTTGACAGAGGGTGCCATAGCCCCTGGGGGGTTGAATAGGGAGGCGTTGGCCAATCCCGTGTGCTGGTAATCATCAGAAAACACATTTCTCTCCTGAATGGGGTTAGAAAGCAAATATCTCTTAATGTTAATTTTACGAATGAATTTGTGAATATCCATATAGGTTTCGAACTTGTTAAGTTTCCTAGGTGGTGCGAACTTCAGGCCTCTGTCGAGTACCAGTTTTTCTTCTTGACTGAGAACCACAGTGCTTAAATTAAAAATTCCTGTCCCAGCTAGAGCTTTTTTCTTTTTTGCTCTAAGGCGTCTGCCCCCTCGGGTCCCTCTCCTTGTTCTGCCAGTCGTTTGGTGCCCTGGCCTGGCCTGTGAAAACCCCACTCTTGAGGACAAAGGGGGAGGGATTGTTGTCCTCAATAGAGACGACTATCTCCAAGAAATGTTTAAGATCCTTAACGATAGAGAGACCTATACCCCTCTGGATTCCGACCCCAAAATCCCTTATCTTAGGGAACTGCGCAAACTGGTTGATTGGGGGTACACCCAAGGTATCCTCAATAAGAAAGAGAAGGCCTATTTGATACCTAAAGCTCCCTGGACTCCTGTAATATATTATCTCCCTAAAGTGCATAAACATCCTACCTGCCCCCCGGGACGTCCCATTGTAAGTGGGATTGATTCTCTTACGTCCCGGGTGGGCAGGTATATAGATTTTTTTCTACAACCCCTGGTGGGTAAAATGCCTTCCCTCATTAGGGATTCCAAACATACCATCAATATACTAGCTAACCTCACTCCCACTCCCAACATGTGGATGGTGACGGCGGACGTTTCGTCCCTATACACGATTATCCCCCATGAGTTGGGTTTTTATGCGGTTGAATATTATTTAAGAAGGGACTCTGGGCTGTATGATGAGCAAATTAATTTTATCCTGGCACTTCTAAGGTACGCCGCGTCCCACAATTACTTTTGGTTCAACAAATGTTTCTATCGACAGGACCGTGGAGTTGCAATGGGGGCTAAATATGCCCCCAGTCTTGCAAACCTGTTTATGGCCCTGTGGGAGGAGGATGTCGTCCATGTTTGCCAAAGGCCCCAGTTAAAACTGTGGGCTAGGTACATTGACGACATCCTCCTCCTGTGGGATGGCGATCGCAGTGACCTTGACCTCTTTATGGAGGAACTTAATTCCAATAATAGGGGCATTGTACTGAATTTTGAAGCCAGCCAGTCCAATATTCATTTTTTGGACCTTAATATCGATATACAAGGGGATCGGTTTGTAACTTCCACCTATTTTAAGAAAACAGACCGCAACTCGTATATCCCTCTGAATAGCTGTCACCACAGATCATGGCTTCGGTCTGTTCCCAAGAGTCAATTCTTACGACTTAAACGTAACTGTACTGACAACTCTCAGTTCATGCAACAGGCGAAGTCTTGATGCACCGGTTTGTGGAAAAAGGGTATAATAGGGAGTTCCTTACTCAGACCATGGACGTTGTTAAGGGTATGGATAGAGAACAGCTACTTAATCAAGGGGCACCCCCCAGAGAGAATTCTGTCACTCTCCCCTTCATTACCACCTACTCAATACAGCACAGCAATATCAAAAGCCTACTTAACAAACATTGGCACCTATTGGTGAATGATCCGATTTTGCGAACGGTTATTCCAGACAAACCACAAGTGATTTTTAAGGGAGCATCGTCACTTAGGAATAAATTAGCCCCTAATGTCCTTGACCCCCCCCTATCGGAGGCATCCAGGGCCTTTTTGATAATTTGAAAGGGTACTACAAATGTGGTAGGTGTCGTGTTTGTAAGCTCAATTCCGCGACATCTAGGCGAACTCAGAAGTTCACCTCCCACAGCACCCATGAGGAACATGACATTAGGCCCTTCATTACCTGCACAACGGAGGGGGTCGTCTACTTGCTGCAGTGCCCTTGCGGTCTGCAGTATGTGGGCAGGACCAGGCGACCCCTCTCCGTTCGTCTAAACGAACATATCACTAACATCTTGAATGGCTTTCCTAAGCATTCTGTCTCAAAGCATTATCTTACTGCTCATAATAAAGATCCCTCCAAAACACTTTTTCTAGGAATTGATAGATATCGGCCCCATTGGAGGGGTAGCTCTTTGGTTAGGAGCATCTCGAAGCTTGAGATGCTCTGGATACATAAAATCAAGTGCTATGCCCCATATGGGCTTAATATTGATACTGACACTAACGCTTTCATAGATAATTCATGAGATTAATTCCATCCTTTGATTTCCAGTTTGAGATACCATTATCCACTTAGAGTCCTGGCCTACCCATAAGGATTATCCCTTATATGTATTAAACGGTTAATACCAGATTTATACCACCCCGAGGGGGTATATGCCCCATTGTACTATTGTAGTTTATTTTCACGTATGGGGTATTTCCCCTGTGTTGATTTGATATCCTAGGTTGGGACTAGTTAACTGTCTAATGTATTTGTCCTGGTTTGGTATGTGCTTTGTGGTTTATGTTATGGTGTTTTTAGTGGTTCTTACACTTGGGAATAAATCACCTTTCTTTCCCCTAGGACCTACCACCCCATTAATGGTCAATATGGTATGTTGTTTCCCGTTTATGTGCCCCTTATAATTTTATTCAGCCATGAAAGGCTTTGAGAATACCTCCATATACCTAATCATTTGCTTTTTGCCTCTATGAACCATCCTATGCAGCTTATTATGCATATAAAGAAAGGGGACATTTATCATCTCCTTTTCCTTCTAGGGCTTTACCGTCAAAGGATGCCCTTCAATGTTAGTTTTAATTAATCTCTAATTTTAATCCCCTCCTTATTTTTATGTTATTTTTATTTTATTTATACTAACCTTTACTAACTTTAGAATTCTTGGCAAGTGTGTGACCAGCCTATGTACGGTGCTAATTTATGCCCGGCATTGTATGGTGATTCGTTATCAATAGTGTGCACAGTATGTTAAGTTTAATCCCATACTCAAGATGACGTTTCTCTGGTATCCGCCCGGAACTAGTGGAACGCAAGGTGATTTCCGGTCCCGTCCTCAGTACGAGGCTTGGTATGTTGTTTACTATATTAATGCGACACGTCAGTGCGTCGCCCGTGCCCCAGACGACGTCAGAGTGTGACGAAACGTACGTCGGGCGTGCTGACGTGCTGACGTGCTGCATTACCGTCTGTAGGACGGGCGATCGTTTCTAGCCGGCCGGCTTATGTGCTTGTTTTTATCATCCAAATGTAAGTGTATTTCCATTTGATTTTATTAAACATTGAAAGCAGGATCACGCTATGTTGCCCTCCTTCTTTTCTTGCCATACTTCTCCTGAGGCTTATCCCTAGCCAGGGGTATTTCTCCTATTAGTGATAACTGCTGAACAGCGTGCTTATCCCAAGCGAAGGTGGTCTGTTTCTCCTTTGATGGTCCCTCCTGGAAAGGCCCCGACCGGGTTAAGGTCACAAGCTTCCTAAGCTTGCTGTTTGGTAAGCGCGCATTTGTATTATTATCACAGTGGTGCGGTGAAGGACTAAGAATTAACTGCCATCTACCTACCCACGTATCTGCTGTCTAGGATCCTTTGAATGGGACTTTCTATACCTATTTACACTTTGTTTATTATACAAATAATGAACTTTTGAGAATATTTATTGTATGCCTTCGTATTACATGGTTTGTCACAGCGCTGCTCCTTTACAACCATTTATATAAGTAACGTGTATCTTACTTTTAGCAGCTGCTTTTGTATATTGTTTTTGATCATTGATTGTTCTATGGTTTCATTATTTTTAATTTGTCCTTGCACAAGTATCATTCACTAATATCCCTTCACAGCGCGGTGTTTTCCTTTTGTTTTTCCTATTTATGTGATACTTTTACACCGCTGCTTTTTTGTCTATACACATTATTTGTTATCACTTAACAATAGATCCAATTAAGATGGATATTTTTGATTATAGGACCTCTAAGAAGGTTAATACCAGTGGGGTGTTTGAACCCTATAAGAACGAAGAAGGTGACCTTAATGGCCTCTTCACTAGGTTAAAGAATCTTACCATCTCTGAAATTCATACCAAATGGGATGTCGCTTATTTAGAGACTTATGTTAAGTCTAATATGGTACCTCGTAGCCTAAGGTGGGAGGTTAGCCCCCAGAAAGGGGATATCCACCTTGAAGAATGGTATAAATACTTCAATGAGGCAGGAGTGGCTCTTCTTAGATTCCTCATTGAAAGGAAGATACAAAAGCTATCGAGATTAGATGAAGAGATTAAAACCCTGCGAGATAAAGTGATTCCCCTTCAAGATACCCCTGAGTATAAAGATAAATCCCAGACTTTGTTGACTTTATTAGAAAAGGAAGATAGGGAACAAACATATAAGAAAAAGAAGAAATATAACAGGGATCTGGCTGACTACCAGGGCGGGATAGTGTTCGAATGGCAGAAGAAACTGTTGACAGCCAATGGGGACCATCCTGCCACAGATAACAACACTATGGAAGTTTCTACTTCCGATATTTCTAATGAGGTTAAAGGATCTATTTCTAACACTGGGCAAAGAATCAAAGACATCAGTGCACGGGGCCCTCGTCAATCCCCTCGGAGACAATTTAATCGCAATAAAGGAGGACCACCACCACCACCCCCCTATTATCAATCGGGACCCCCAAGACGTTTCCCTAAATCTAATAATGAGAGTAGAGGGGGCCGGCACCAAAATCCCCCCCATTCTAATTCATATTATTGGAATCCACCCAATACACAATGGGAACCTAGCCCCGATCGAGGTTGGGGTCCCTACCCCCCTTATGTACCGCAGGGCGTGGGGTCCAACTCCAGGCGGGGTCCCCCACTACGTGGGGGTAATTACTCCACTGGGAGACCCACGGGAGGTCCCCCTCCCCTTATGAGTTATTCTAACAACCATGAGGAAAGATATTCCCATGTAACAGGAGGTCCAATGATTAACTCATCGGGTGGCTCCAATACAGATGAATATTTTGGTTATGGGGGTATTACCCAGAATCGGTTCTTCCCTTTACGTGACCTCGAGGGCCCCCCGGAGGGGGACATCAACCCAGTGGGTTCCCCCTATCCAGGTGATGGAGAAACCCCTGGGCCGTCGTCATACTATGGTAACGACCGAATGGGATCCTCCTATTATCCAGGCCCTGTGGGCCCTAACCCTCAAGAGTGGGGTTTTCACAGGCCAGGCCAGGGCACCAAACGACTGGCAGAACAAGGAGAGGGACCCGAGGGGGCAGACGCCTTAGAGCAAAAAAGAAAAAAGCTCTAGCTGGGACAGGAATTTTTAATTTAAGCACTGTGGTTCTCAGTCAAGAAGAAAAACTGGTACTCGACAGAGGCCTGAAGTTCGCACCACCTAGGAAACTTAACAAGTTCGAAACCTATATGGATATTCACAAATTCATTCGTAAAATTAACATTAAGAGATATTTGCTTTCTAACCCCATTCAGGAGAGAAATGTGTTTTCTGATGATTACCAGCACACGGGATTGGCCAACGCCTCCCTATTCAACCCCCCAGGGGCTATGGCACCCTCTGTCAAGGTTTTTAAGGAGGTGCTTTTGAGGGATTTAGATAGAATGTCCATCAAAAAGGTTAAGTTGGATCGAGACCTTCACATCGGACTCGACTCTCTTTGTAATAACAAAAAGCTAGTTATTAGACCTGCGGACAAAGGGGGAGGGATTGTTGTCCTCAATAGAGACGACTATCTCCAAGAAATGTTTAAGATCCTTAACGATAGAGAGACCTATACCCCTCTGGATTCCGACCCCAAAATCCCTTATCTTAGGGAACTGCGCAAACTGGTTGATTGGGGGTACACCCAAGGTATCCTCAATAAGAAAGAGAAGGCCTATTTGATACCTAAAGCTCCCTGGACTCCTGTAATATATTATCTCCCTAAAGTGCATAAACATCCTACCTGCCCCCCGGGACGTCCCATTGTAAGTGGGATTGATTCTCTTACGTCCCGGGTGGGCAGGTATATAGATTTTTTTTTTTTTTTTTTTCTACAACCCCTGGTGGGTAAAATGCCTTCCCTCATTAGGGATTCCAAACATACCATCAATATACTAGCTAACCTCACTCCCACTCCCAACATGTGGATGGTGACGGCGGACGTTTCGTCCCTATACACGATTATCCCCCATGAGTTGGGTTTTTATGCGGTTGAATATTATTTAAGAAGGGACTCTGGGCTGTATGATGAGCAAATTAATTTTATCCTGGCACTTCTAAGGTACGCCGCGTCCCACAATTACTTTTGGTTCAACAAATGTTTCTATCGACAGGACCGTGGAGTTGCAATGGGGGCTAAATATGCCCCCAGTCTTGCAAACCTGTTTATGGCCCTGTGGGAGGAGGATGTCGTCCATGTTTGCCAAAGGCCCCAGTTAAAACTGTGGGCTAGGTACATTGACGACATCCTCCTCCTGTGGGATGGCGATCGCAGTGACCTTGACCTCTTTATGGAGGAACTTAATTCCAATAATAGGGGCATTGTACTGAATTTTGAAGCCAGCCAGTCCAATATTCATTTTTTGGACCTTAATATCGATATACAAGGGGATCGGTTTGTAACTTCCACCTATTTTAAGAAAACAGACCGCAACTCGTATATCCCTCTGAATAGCTGTCACCACAGATCATGGCTTCGGTCTGTTCCCAAGAGTCAATTCTTACGACTTAAATGTAACTGTACTGACAACTCTCAGTTCATGCAACAGGCCGAAGTCTTGATGCACCGGTTTGTGGAAAAAGGGTATAATAGGGAGTTCCTTACTCAGACCATGGACGTTGTTAAGGGTATGGATAGAGAACAGCTACTTAATCAAGGGGCACCCCCCAGAGAGAATTCTGTCACTCTCCCCTTCATTACCACCTACTCAATACAGCACAGCAATATCAAAAGCCTACTTAACAAACATTGGCACCTATTGGTGAATGATCCGATTTTGCGAACGGTTATTCCAGACAAACCACAAGTGATTTTTAAGGGAGCATCGTCACTTAGGAATAAATTAGCCCCTAATGTCCTTGACCCCCCCCCCCTATCGGAGGCATCCAGGGCCTTTTTGATAATTTGAAAGGGTACTACAAATGTGGTAGGTGTCGTGTTTGTAAGCTCAATTCCGCGACATCTAGGCGAACTCAGAAGTTCACCTCCCACAGCACCCATGAGGAACATGACATTAGGCCCTTCATTACCTGCACAACGGAGGGGGTCGTCTACTTGCTGCAGTGCCCTTGCGGTCTGCAGTATGTGGGCAGGACCAGGCGACCCCTCTCCGTTCGTCTAAACGAACATATCACTAACATCTTGAATGGCTTTCCTAAGCATTCTGTCTCAAAGCATTATCTTACTGCTCATAATAAAGATCCCTCCAAAACACTTTTTCTAGGAATTGATAGATATCGGCCCCATTGGAGGGGTAGCTCTTTGGTTAGGAGCATCTCGAAGCTTGAGATGCTCTGGATACATAAAATCAAGTGCTATGCCCCATATGGGCTTAATATTGATACTGACACTAACGCTTTCATAGATAATTCATGAGATTAATTCCATCCTTTGATTTCCAGTTTGAGATACCATTATCCACTTAGAGTCCTGGCCTACCCATAAGGATTATCCCTTATATGTATTAAACGGTTAATACCAGATTTATACCACCCCGAGGGGGTATATGCCCCATTGTACTATTGTAGTTTATTTTCACGTATGGGGTATTTCCCCTGTGTTGATTTGATATCCTAGGTTGGGACTAGTTAACTGTCTAATGTATTTGTCCTGGTTTGGTATGTGCTTTGTGGTTTATGTTATGGTGTTTTTAGTGGTTCTTACACTTGGGAATAAATCACCTTTCTTTCCCCTAGGACCTACCACCCCATTAATGGTCAATATGGTATGTTGTTTCCCGTTTATGTGCCCCTTATAATTTTATTCAGCCATGAAAGGCTTTGAGAATACCTCCATATACCTAATCATTTGCTTTTTGCCTCTATGAACCATCCTATGCAGCTTATTATGCATATTAAGAAAGGGGACATTTATCATCTCCTTTTCCTTCTAGGGCTTTACCGTCAAAGGATGCCCTTCAATGTTAGTTTTAATTAATCTCTAATTTTAATCCCCTCCTTATTTTTATGTTATTTTTATTTTATTTATACTAACCTTTACTAACTTTAGAATTCTTGGCAAGTGTGTGACCAGCCTATGTACGGTGCTAATTTATGCCCGGCATTGTATGGTGATTCGTTATCAATAGTGTGCACAGTATGTTAAGTTTAATCCCATACTCAAGATGACGTTTCTCTGGTATCCGCCCGGAACTAGTGGAACGCAAGGTGATTTCCGGTCCCGTCCTCAGTACGAGGCTTGGTATGTTGTTTACTATATTAATGCGACACGTCAGTGCGTCGCCCGTGCCCCAGACGACGTCAGAGTGTGACGAAACGTACGTCGGGCGTGCTGACGTGCTGACGTGCTGCATTACCGTCTGTAGGACGGGCGATCGTTTCTAGCCGGCCGGCTTATGTGCTTGTTTTTATCATCCAAATGTAAGTGTATTTCCATTTGATTTTATTAAACATTGAAAGCAGGATCACGCTATGTTGCCCTCCTTCTTTTCTTGCCATACTTCTCCTGAGGCTTATCCCTAGCCAGGGGTATTTCTCCTATTAGTGATAACTGCTGAACAGCGTGCTTATCCCAAGCGAAGGTGGTCTGTTTCTCCTTTGATGGTCCCTCCTGGAAAGGCCCCGACCGGGTTAAGGTCACAAGCTTCCTAAGCTTGCTGTTTGGTAAGCGCGCATTTGTATTATTATCACAGTGGTGCGGTGAAGGACTAAGAATTAACTGCCATCTACCTACCCACGTATCTGCTGTCTAGGATCCTTTGAATGGGACTTTCTATACCTATATGCATACTTGTAACAACACCCCAAAACACATTCTGCTACTCCTCCTGAGTATGGTGATACCGCATGTGCTAGACTTTTTCACAGCCTGGCCACATAGAGAGGCCCAACATGCAGGGACCACTGTCATGTGTTCTAGGGACATAAATGACACATCTAATTTCTTGACTACCTATTACACTTCTGAAGGCCCTGGGGCACTAGGACAATGAAAATGCCCACAAAATTACATTTTGGAAAGCAAACACCCCAACGTTTATTCTACAAGGCATAATGAGTCTTTTGAATAAGTCATCTTTTTCCACAAGTTTTTGTAAAATGTGAAAAGAAAATGAAAATGTATTTTTATTTACACAAAGTTCGCCATTTATAAGATATTTCTAACACATAGAATGTACATAGTACAAATTACACCCCAAAACACATTCTGCTACTCCTCCTGAGTATGGCAATACCACATGTGTGAGACTTTTACACAGCCTGTCCACATAGAGAGGCCTAACATGCAAGGAGCATTGTCAAGTGTTCTAGGGACATAAATTACACATCTAATTTCCTGACAACTTATCATTTTTGAAGGCCCTTCATATTTCTAACACATAGCATATACATTCCAACAATTACACCCCAAAATACATTCTGCTGAGCAAAGGGTAAACAAAAGATTACCTGTGGTTTTAGTAGTGCAGTTGTCCACACAGGAGAGCATTGGTCCAGACAGCAGGCAGGGACAGGCTCAGTGACAAAGTAATTGTCCAGGCAGAAGGCAGGAATATTGTCTATAGTCAGTACAGGCAGCAGGCAGAGATGTGGTTAGCAACAGCCAAAGGAATTGTCCAGGCAGAGACACGGTCACCACAGCCAAAATATTGGTCCTGGTACACTGTTACTTACAGACACTATTATTGTACCACTCTCCAGTCCTTCATAAACAAGCTGCCTCTTGCTACAACTGAATATTTCTATAGTACAGGTAGCAGGCAGAGGTGTGGTCAGTTCATGCAGCAGGCAGAGGCATGATGGAAGTAAGTCAGCAGCAGGAAGAAATATCAGACTTAGGGCCTCGGTCACGTAAGACCTAGGCACAGGGGTAGAGGCTTCTCCCACCCAAATCTCTTTGAAGCCTCCGGTCTTCAGACCCTAATCCAGAAATGTCAAAACCCGGAGAAAACCAAAACATTTGTTTTCTCCATCCAGAAAAACAATTCTGGAGTCCCTCACATATGCGAGACCCCTGTATACTACAGTAGCAGGGCAAAAGATCAGTCCAAGTGGCAGACAGAAGCATAGTCGATAAACAGGCCAGGGTCAGTTCACGTTGAAGGCAGAAATGTGGTGGATCAACTATTCAGATGGTAGGCAGAGGCATAGTCGATAAACAGGCCAGGGTCAGTTCACGTGGAAGGCAGTGGCATGGTTATTTGAGGAAGCAGGCAAATGGTCAGCACAGATGTTGAAAATCGGGAAATAGTTAAAAATATGGGCTAATATTTTAGGGATGTGTGAAAACGTGGGAAGCATTCTCCAATGCATAGGCCGGCTTGGGAGGGACAGTGGGGACAATGATAGCTGGTATCTCTTATAACTCCTCCTTTGCTGCATATGCAACATCTTTTTTGGCATCTTCGACCCCCTTCTGATGGTGGAATGCTCTCCGGGAAATTACACTGTTGAAGTCTGCTAACTGCATCAGAACAAAGGTTTTCTGGGGGGGGGGGTCTTTGCTAGTAGATGAGGGACATGACTATTTATTCTATGAACTTTAGAAAGGGGGTGGGTTTTTCTGTGAATTTGGTGTAGGTGACATAAGCATTATAAATGGCCAAAATTATAAGATAAATGTCAACTTTCTTATACCAGAAACGGGACCTCCTTGTTGCCAAATAGGGCTAAATCCCTCCCATGTAAAGATTATAATCTGAGACTCATGCAGGCTTCCGATTGGGACTGTGTCTTCCAGGAATCTCCACTGAGGTGTCATTATGGATGGTGGACAGCATGTATACATCCCTCTTATCCTTCCACTTCAGGGCCAACACTTTGTCATTTCTCAGACTTGCCGATTCCCCCCTTTGCAACCTTGTGTTAACTAACCTTCCTCTTTTTTTCTGGTGGTACCACAGGCCAGGGTTTTTGCACTTGTCGGTAAAGGGTCAGGCTGGCGTCAAAGCTATCCAGGTATGTGATAACCTTTTTGGAGAAGTGGGTATGCCAGGTTCAATATGATTTTTCCGGTTGTGCCCATGTAGGCTGGGCACTTAGGGGTCTGGAGCTGGGAATCTCTTCCTTCATATATGCGGAACGCATACTGATAGCCCGTGGCTCTTTCACAAAGCTTGTAGAATTTTACTCCATACCTGGCCCTTTTGCTTGGAATATATTGTTTTATTCCTAGCCGGCCAGTAAAGTGTACAAGGGACTCATCCACACATATATTTTGATTAGGGACATAAAGTTCCGCAAATCTTTGGGAAAAAATAATAAATGAGCGAATTTTGTACAATTTGACATCGTTGGGATGATCTTGGGGAGGGCACTGGGTGTTGTCACTGAAGTGAAGGAAGAGCATGATCATCTCATAGCAGGACCTGGGCATTATGGAAGAATAAATGGGCATGTGGTGAATGGGGTGGGTGGACCAGTAGGCATGTCCTTCATTTTTTTGTAAGCTCTATGTTAAGGATGAGGCCCATAAACAATTTGAAATCTTCCAATGTAAAATGTTTTCACTCATACAGATGGGCATAGGATGAACTGGGGTTGTTAGCAATATACTGTTGGGCAAATAGATTTGTCTGATCCACAATAAATTGGAGTAAAGTGTCGGGGCAAAAATAAATAAAAAAAATATATTTCTGAAAAATTTTCAGTATTAGCCTGCACACCTGGCTGTGCAGTGAAAGGGGGAATGCTTGCTGATCCTGAGTTAGAAGGCAGCCATGTTGGGTTGGCAAGAACATCTGGGAGGTATGTATGGGCCCTAATTTTTGGGGGATGTGACACTCCAGTGCTGGTACTTGGGAATGTAATACTCCAGCACTGGTACTGGGCCTTTCATCCTGGAGTCTATTGCAGTTGGCGTTTGCTGACTGACCATTGGGGTGTGTGGCACTGCTGGTGGCTGCCTGGTTTTCAAAGCGCCGTATCCTTTTAGGAGGGACCCTTTCTTCCTCTGATTCGGTCACCGATCCACTGCTTTCGATGGATTCATACACCATATCGGAATCTGACTGAGAACTCCCCGTTACTCTCCTCAGTCATGCTTAGGATCTGAAACACCTAATCACTGGTGTAAATTTTTTTGGACATGGCTGGGACTGGTACACTGCTGATGGTGGCTGTGTGACAAGTACTCTGGTGATGGGCGGCTGTAGGACGAGTACTCTGGTGATGGGTGGCTGTAGGACGAGGACTCTGGTGATGGGCAGCTGTAGGACGGGTACTCTGGTGATGGGCGGCTGTGGGACGAGTACTCTGGTGATGGGCGGCTGTAGGACGGGTACTCTGGTGATGGGCAGCAGTAGGACAGGTACTCTGGTGATGGGCAGCTGTAGGACGGGTACTCTGGTGATGGGCGGCTGTATGTCGGGTACTCTGGTGATGGGCGGCTGTAGGACAGGTACTCTGGTGATGGGCGGCTGTAGGATGGGTACTCTGGTGATGGGTGATGGTACTGATAGGCGATGTGCAACAGGTGCACTGCTGATGGTCACTGATGGGCAACAGGTACACTGCTGATGGGTGACAGGTGCACTTTATGGGCACTGATGGGTGACAGGTGCACTGTGGGAGCAACAGTAACACTGCTGATGGGCACTAATGAGGACTGTAACATTGCTGATGGGCGGTGTGACAGGTTCTCTTTATTGTTGTGCTTGGGCAGTACACTGACAGACACAGATCAGTAACTCACTGATCCCTGGCTCTTCACTCGTCACACTGGAAATGGTGTGTGAGGAGAAAAGAGCCAGCAACAGCCAGTTACCAGTGTGTGTTTACATTTGTGATCGGCTGTGAATGGACACAGCCGATTGTAACGATATCACGTACGGGACATGAAAAGCTGTAGCTAGCTGCCATGTTGTGTGGAAGTAGCCATGATAGTTTGGCTAACCATGTAACATTACAGAGAAATCTGAACTCCCTCCTACTTCCTCCCTTGTCTTAGGAATTCAAAGCTTTTTCAGTTCAACAGAAAAGGTTATCTCAACAGAGAAAACAGAACCAGGCTAGGTCAGTAAAAAACAGCTTGTTGAAAGGGCAGAATGTTCAGGCCTGTCGTAAAACTGTCACCCTGTCCATTCAGAGACCTAACAGGCCTCGGTTGTAATTTGTCTGAATACACATCAAGCTTAAAACAGTGGAATAAGTATGAAATTTCAGCATGTTTCATAACTTCCGACTTAGTAATAGCACAGCCATAATATGGACATATTTAGTTTCCTCAGATAATATGTAACGTTTCAAGTCCAGACACCCCTATGGCAGGTCATATGGGAAACCCCTGGTACCACTTATTCCTCCTAAGCAGGCTATACTTTATAGATATGCCATGTTTAGTGTTGTTTTGAAGGAAATCTCACGCTGAATAATAATATGGGTATTTGCAGTCTGTAAACACTATAGATGCAGATATATGAATATGTATCACAAAATCTACCTGGGACGTGGTCATGAGTGTAGACACCTCCCAGCAACCAACCCCTAAACAAGATGACCAGACGATTGGTTACTGGTCACTGTCAACACCCCCTTTGATTTGACAGAAAAGAGGCGATGCCAAGACAATGGTGAGTTTTCCTTTTACCATCCAAGAAGAAACATCTGCCAAGTCGAGAACCGATTACCTAGCTCATCGATCGAACTCTGATCAACGCTCGGACATTACTTGCAAGTATTCTTTCTTCCCAATTCTACCTTATTGCTTTGTGGCTGTATATTGTCTTTATCTTTTGGAAACATCTTTTTTCTGTAAATGTTTTATTTGCATCAATTTTGACCTTTTCATAATAAACCCTTATGTTGAAAAGTGTTAACCTTGTCTCTAAAGCTCTTAATGCAAGCTATAAACAAACCTGCCTCTTGAAGGGCGCTACTGTTGTAGAGTAAGGCTCTGAGCAGACCTGTCTGTGGTGGCAGTGTGTGTGGCAGACGCTTATTCTAAAATTATAATTGGTATTGCTAAAATTACGAGTCTCCCCCGGCTCGGTCTTTTAAACAGGGGTGGTGGCCGTTAAAAGGTTAATTGTGTAATTAGCCCAGTGACAATCACTCTCAGGCTGCTCGCACTTAGATTGTGGTCCCGCAAGCTGGAAAATCTTTGTGCTGGGCGCAGCTGAGAGTGGCATTGTTGCGTAAGTGACAGTGTGGTATGAGGTTGGCCAGTCCTTCCTTGCAAGTTACCGAGGAGGGCAGGGATCTGACACCCGCGTTCGTCACATATTGGCTGGCAGCGTAGCGGGATAGTTTCGCATTAAGAGCATTCAGTGCATTGTTAGGAATTAGCTCTGCACTGAAGCATTGTAACCTTTGTGGAAGCAGTCCTTAGAGACAAGCTGGTGCATATTTTTTAGATTTTTTTTTGTGTTCAAGAGAGACATACAGCAACAGCTCCTTCCTACACCTTCTTCCTATCTCTTCTTTCTGTTCTATCTTTTCTGCTTGCAAAATGTCTGGGTTATAAGCATATAAAAAGATGAGCAAGAATGAACTGGCTGTTGAGTGCACAGGAAGAGGAATTGACGTCGGTGGCAAAAATCGTGAAGGCTTGATACATGCCTTACAGGAGTTTGATATCCGTGCAGACCAGAACCTGGGGGAAACTGGACCAGAAAGCTTTTCCGCTACTCCAGAGCCCAGTGGTTCAGAGGCGGCCTCAGCAGATGGGCAAGCAGGGACTGACACTGGAATACCACGGATTGTTACCTCCAAGCCACCACCAGAGCAGGCTAGCATCAGATTGCCTGAAACCATCATAGACTCTCTTCAAATGCAAGAAACTCTACAAAACCTCAGGGAGACGGATCCTGTGGTGTACTTGCAGTTTCTGGAACGCCAGGCTGAGCGAGAGGAACGCAGGGCTGAGAGGGAGGCTGATCGCCGGCACGAACTGGAGATGGCTAGGCTCCAGCAGCAGCGACAGGCTCAGAACCTCGGATACCTAGAGCACAGGGATGCCTCTCTGCCAGTGACCCCGGCAGCCAAATTTCCAGTTATGGAAAAGGACAGTGACATTGACGTGTATCTACTGTCGTTTGAAAAAACTTGCCGTCAGTACCATCTGCCCCCAGCACAATGGGCCGGTACCTGACGCCAGGGCTACGAGGCAAGGCCCTGGATGCTTATGTCGAACTGTCAGAAGAGCAGTGCGACGATTATGAGGCCCTAAAGGCTGCAATCATCCAAAAGTTTCAGCTAACCCCGGAAGTGTACCGGAAGCGTTTTAGGTCCTTGCAAAAGGGGCCTGGGGACTCATACCTGGATGTGGTAAGTCGCTTATGCACCACATTCCGGCAGTGGACTGAAGGCTTGAAAGCCGATTCTTTTGAATCCCTGGAAGATCTTATGATTGAAGATCAACTTTTACACATCTGTCCTACAGACGTCAGACAGTTTGTGCTGGAGCGAAAGCCAACCTCTGCCAAAGCAGCAGCAGAACTGGCAGAAAGCTATATCCACTCTCGGGTATCTGACCATCGCAAGGCTCCTCCGAATGGCTGGAAAGGAGGGAAATTGCACACGGCAACCCATCCTCTGCCTACCAACCAAGTTCCTCAGCAGCCAGAACCTGCAGCTCCTGGAGCCAAGGCCTTCCTAACTGACAAACGCAAATGCTACAACTGTGGGGAAGCCGGACATCTCAGGACGCAGTGCCCTGAGCAGAAGAAAACGTCATCACCTGGCCATCCGGCCAGCAACCCTTCTTCCGTGCTGTTCGTCCGCAGGAAAACTCGGGTAACCACCGCCAACTTTCAGGCAGTCACCGTGGGCCACCGGATCGTTACTGGTTTCCGGGACACAGGAGCTGAAGTCACTTTGGTCAGACCAGAGGTGATAGAAAGAAGGGACATCATCCCTGGAAAGTTTTTTACCCTCACCGGAGTCGGAGGGACCCGCTCACGAGTACCCCGTACCTATGTTTTCATTGATTGGGGTGCCAGAAGTGGGATGAGAGAAGTGGGAGTCTCGGAGGAGATCCCCACTGCGGTGTTGTTGGGTGCTGATTTAGGTACCCTTGTTTCTTACTATGCCCCTGCTAAAAGCACCCAGGATGCTCCCATGGAACTCTCTGGACCTACCAAGGTACTGTTTACAGATGTTGGGGTAATATCTGGGCAACCTGTGGATGGACAGAGGGAGGGGGAGGGTGAAGTGGAGGTACAGGGGTCTTCTTCACCTATAGAAGGAGAGGAGGCCCCCTTGCATGTGCCGATATCAAATGCTTGTGTAGCTGATGTTAAGAATGTAATTACTGAATGTAATGATGTTATGTCTTTGTTGGAGGTCACCCACAATGCTGGGAGGGTGGAGAAGATAGAGTCTCTGGTGGCAGAGCCCAGGAGTGGCCCAGGTGGCCCCATTCCTGACTCTGACCCAGAATATTCTGCCTTGACAGCACAATGGGCCCGGTACCTGATGCCAGGGCTACGAGGCAAGGCCCTGGATGCTTATGTCGAACTGTCAGAAGAGCAGTGCGACGATTATGAGGCCCTAAAGGCTGCAATCATCCAAAAGTTTCAGCTAACCCCGGAAGTGTACCGGAAGCGTTTTAGGTCCTTGCAATAGGGGCCTGGGGACTCATACCGGGATGTGGTAAGTCGCTTACGCACCACATTCAGGCAGTGGACTGAAGGCTTGAAAGCCGATTCTTTTGAATCCCTGGAAGATCTTATGATTGAAGATCAACTTTTGCACATCTGTCCTACAGACGTCAGACAGTTTGTGCTGGAGCGAAAGCCAACCTCTGCCAAAGCAGCAGCAGAACTGGCAGATACCAGCAGTTGTCCTTGTGTGTCACAGGACGGCTGGTTGGTACTTGTAGTCCCACGCCTCAGCCAGCACTGCTGAGAGACAAAGGCTTTGCAGTGTTCAGCAGGCCAGCTGTTAGCTCCCCTGCTGAGAAAAATAAACAAAAGTGTGACAGGGACAGTGGGCAGAGAGGCTGTACTGGTTTACAGGCAGGAGGCCTGGAGACTGAAAGGGTTAAACAGTTGCTCACTGTGTTCAGTCAGCCTAAGGTGAATGTGTTGAAGGTGTCACCTGATATGGTCTGTGAAGGTCCAGGTGAAATCAGGAAGGCCAGGGCTGGAGTAAAACACAATGGTTTGTGGCCTAACTTGATGTTCACACAATGTCCCAGCACAGCACCTGTCATTGGCAGAGACCGTATACCTGAACGGAAAGAGTTACATGCCCTGCTAGAAGTGATAGCTGACACTCAGGGAGTGGGCTTAGGCCTTCAGTCCCACTCACCTTTCCTTCCCCTCCAGGGACCCATGATGCTGGCAGTGCTTACAGCATGCTGTGTCTGGGTCATGGGAAACCCTGGGAGGGCACCCCATGGCGTCCACAAGGTGGGCGGCCGGGTGTATTCTCCCCTCACCCTTGCAGCCCACCTTGCCTTGCAGGAGGCGCAGACAGGCGGGGCAAAGGAGACTGAGGAAATTATGCAGTTAGGGGTCATTTAGGGAGCTCGGACAGTCTGGGCACCACTGGTAGTCCTGGCCCCCAAAAGGGATCAGACAACCAGGCTTCCAGGAGCCCTTGAAGGGCTGGACGCCAGCCCTGTTGTTGTGGCCTTCCCCATGCCCAGGAAGCATGAGGGGTCAGAGCAGCTGGTAGGTGCCTGCTGTCTCACCATCATTGACCTGAGCAGGGGGCGTGGACCAACCCCCCTAACACGGAAGGCTCAGGACGAGTCAGCCTTCACCACCCCATGTGGCTTGTCTGCATGTAAGGCAATGCTAGTTGGGGTTGAGAACGCGCCAGCCACTTCTCCGGGGGTCATAGATGACCTACGAGGAGGGGTGGAACCTTGTGAAATGGCCAGCTCAAGAAGCCTTGGAGTGATTGGCCCTGTCTGGGAAGAACACCTGGTGCACCTGTCACAGGTCTTGGACCAACTGACAGCTGCCAATCTGACTGTCAAACCCAGTAAGTGTCAGATTGGCATGACTGATGTGCAGTGCTTGGGACACCAGGTAGGAGGAGGTACCCTGAAACCTGAGACAGGGAAGGTTGAGGCCATCCTGGCCTGGCCTACCCCCCAAACCAAAATGCAGGTTATGTCTTTCTTGGGGACCGCTGGCTACTATAGGAAATTTGTATGTAACTATAGTAGCCTGGCCAAAACCTCTGACTGACCTAACCAAAAAGAAACTGCCCAAGGTGGTGTCTTGGACACCAGAATGTGAGCAGGCATTTCAGGCCTTGAAGGAGGCGCTGGCCAGCATCCCTGTGCTGCAGGCTCCAGACTTCACCCGCCGTTTCCTTGTGCAGACGGATGCCTCTGCCTATGGATTGGGTGCAGTCCTGAGCCAGGTGGACAAGGCCGGAGAGGAGCATCCCATTCTCTACCTGAGCAGGAAGCTGCTTCCCAGGGAAGTAGCATATGCCACGATCGAAAAGGAATGTCTTGCGATCGTGTGGGCTCTCCAGAAGTTACAAACGTACCTTTATGGACGGCACTTCACTGTGATCACGGATCACAATCCCTTGAGCTGGCTAAATTGTGTTGCTGGGGAGAATGGCAAACTACTTCGGTGGAGCCTAATTCTGCAGCAGTACGATTTCACCATCCAGCATAAGAAAGGCAGCGCCCATGGCAATGCTGATGGGCTGTCACGACAAGCCGAGCCCGCAGGAGTCGGTTGCGTCAGGAGGGAAATTGTAGTTCCCTCCCATGCAACCACCTAAGGGGGAGGTGTAACGATATCACGTATGGGACATGAAAAGCTGTAGCTAGCTGCCATGTTGTGTGGAAGTAGCTGTGACAGTTTGGCTAACCATGTAACATTACAGAGAAATCTGAACTCCCTCCTCCCTTGTCTTAGGAATTCAAAGCTTTTTTAAGTTCAACAGAAAAGGTTATCTCAACAGAGAAAACAGAACCAGGCTAGGTCAGTAAAAAACAGCTTGTTGAAAGGGCAGAGTGTTCAGGCCTGTCGTAAAACTGTCACCTTCTCCATTCAGAGACCTAACAGGCCCCGGTTGTAAATTGTCTGAATACACATCAAGCTTAAAACAGTGGAATAAGTATGAAATTTCAGCATGTTTCATAACTTCCGACTTAGTAATAGCATAGCCATAATATGGACATATTTCGTTTCCTCAGATAATATGTAACGTTTCAAGTCAAGACACCCCTATGGCAGGTCATATGGGAAACCCCTGGTACCACTTATTCCTCCTAAGCAGGCTATACATTATAGATATGCCATGTTTAGTGTTGTTTTGAAGGAAATCTCACGCTGAATAATAATATGGGTATTTGCAGTCTGTAAACACTATAGATGCAGATATATGAATATGTATCACAAAATCTACCTGGGACGTGGTCATGAGTGTAGACACCTCCCAGCAACCAACCCCTAAACAAGATGACCAGACGATTGGTTACTGGTCGCTGTCAACACCCCCTTTGATTTGACAGAAAAGAGGAGATGCCAAGACAATGGTGAGTTCTCCTTTTACCATCCAAGAAGAAACATCTGCCAAGTCAAGAACCGATTACCTAGCTCATCGATCGAACTCTGATCAACCCTCGGACATTAATTGCAAGTATTCTTTCTTCCAAATTCTACCTTATTGCTTTGTGGCTGTATATTGTCTTTATCTTTTGGAAACATCTTTTTTCTGTAAATGTTTTATTTGCATCAATTTTGACCTTTTCATAATAAACCCTTACGTTGAAAAGTGTTAACCTTGTCTCTAAAGCTCTTAATGCAAGCTATAAACGAACCTGCCTCTTGAAGGGCGCTACTGTTGTAGAGTAATGCCCCGTACACACGGTCGGATTTTCCGATGGAAAATGTCCGATCGGAGCGTGTTGTCGGAAATTCCGACCGTGTGTGGGCTCCATCGGACATTTTCCATCGGATTTTCCGACACACAAAGTTGGAGAGCAGGAGATAAAATTTTCCGACAACAAAATCCGTTGTCGGAAATTCCGATCGTGTGTACACAAATCCGACGGACAAAGTGCCACGCATGCTCAGAATAAATAAAGAGATGAAAGCTATTGGCCACTGCCCCGTTTATAGTCCCGACGTACGTGTTTTACGTCACCGCGTTCAGAACGATCGGATTTTCCGACAACTTTGTGTGACCGTGTGTATGCAAGACAAGTTTGAGCCAACATCTGTCTGAAAAAATCCTAGGATTTTGTTGTCGGAATGTCCGAACAAAGTCCGACCGTGTGTACGCCCTATAAGACTCTGAGCAGAGCTGTCTGTGGTGAGAGTGTGTGTGGCAGACGCTTATTCTAAAATTATAATTGGTATTGCTAAAATTACGAGTCTCCCCCGGCTCAGTCTTTTAAACGGGGGTGGTGGCAGTTAAAGGGTTAATTGTGTAATTAGCCCAGTGACAATCACTCTCAGGCTGCTCGCACCTAGATTGTGGTCCCGCAAGCTGGAAAATCTTTGTGCTGGGCGCAGCTGAGAGTGGCATTGTTGCGTAAGTGACAGCGTGGTGTGAGGTTGGCCAGTCCTTCGTTGCAAGTTAGCGAGGAGGGCAGGGATCTGACACCCGCGTTCGTCACACCGATCACATGGTAAAGAGCTGCTGTCATTGGCTCTTTACCACCATTGATAAAGAGCTGTATCCGGGGAACACGCCAGCACTGAGATCGCCATGCTGCGTGCACCCGATCGCGTGCATGCTCAGTTAGAATGGGGCAAAGTCATATGCCATCATCCCAGAACAAGAGCTGCCCCGCTCTGCCTTCATATTATTATACAGCGAGTGAGAGCAGGTTAAAGGGATTTCCAAAAAAAGGGGTACACTTCCCAAAAAACTAGTGTGCAATCTTCACAGGTACTCAACTTTTTCATTATTCCTGGTGCCCACTGTGATGCTGGATAGGGGGTTATAACTATAATAACGAATTAAAGAAATATATATATGTAGGAAGGCCAGTATGGTGGCCTGAATTTATGGGAGGAGCCCGGGGGGGTATTTAAGCAGCCCGCTCACCTGTGGTGCTTGTCGGTTTCCTGTGCGCGATATACGTCACTAGGCCGACTATTCGATATACCAGCGTCCGCAAGTTCTTGCCTCGCAAGTTCCCGTATTCGATATTCCGTTCTCAAAACCTTCGAAGTTTGCGTTTTTCGTTCGTATTTTGTACCACGCGTCTGGCTTGGCTGTCGCAGGTAAGGTCCCGTCGGACTTTTCGTTTTCATATCATGTCACTAAACCGTGATTTCAAATTTTCGTTTCACTCGCATTTCACAACTGCAATGTATATCGCTCGTACGTTCGATATGTTACCCTTTCGACAGCACCGCGACGCAGACGTCGCTTCATTTCTAGCATGTCGGTATTCAAAAAAAAATATGTATATGCGTCGGTAGACAGCCATAGCGAGTCGCAAATTGCAATTTATCAAGTCAGTTCGATACCAACCATTTCTCATTTCTGAAACATTTCTAAACTCATTTCTGACATTTCAAATCATTTCTCATTTCAGTCACTTACCGCGCTCCGATTCGAATCCAGTCGCACCAAAGGTGCGCCGATTCGTTCCGGTGTGCCCCAGTTATTACGGCCTCATTTCTATACATGCACCAGAGTTACGTTATTGTCAGTCAATTGTACCTCTGCCATGGTTATCATTTCATTTCCACGTATCATGTTCCGACATGAATTCAGTCGCATGAAAAAAAAAAAAAAAAAAAAATGCACCGATTCATCTCGGCGTGCCCCAGGATTGGCCTCATTTCTATACATGCTCCAGAGTTACGTTTATCAGTCAATTGTACCTCTGTCATGGTTATCATTTCATTTCCATGTATCACGTCCCGACATGAATTCAGTCGCATGAAAAATGCACCGATTCGTCTCGGCGTGCCCCAGGATTGGCCTCATTTCTATACATGCTCCAGAGTTACGTTATCAGTCAATTGTACCTCTGTCATGGTTATCATTTCATTTCCATGTATCACGTCCCGACATGAATCCAGTCGCATGAAAAATGCACCGATTCGTCTCGGCGTGCCCCAGGATTGGCCTCATTTCTATACATGCTCCAGAGTTACGTTTATCAGTCAATTGTACCTCTGTCATGGTTATCATTTCATTTCCATGCATCACGTTCCGACATGAATTTAGTCGCATGAAAATGCACCGATTCATCCCGGCGTGCCCCAGGATTGGCCTCATTTCTATACATGCTCCAGAGTTACGTTATCGGTCATTTGTACCTCTGTCATGGTTATCATTTCAGTCCCACGTATCACGTTCCGACAGGAATTCAGTCGCATGTAAATGCACCGATTCGTCTCGGCGTGCCCAGGATTGGCCACATTTCTGATACATGCTCCAGAGTCCGGATCATAGCTAAATCGTAGACATCGGGGGATTGACCCATATCTCTGTCATGCAATTTCTACCATTTCACTCCCGCAACGCATCACCGTTTCGGAACCAGTCGCATCTGAGGCGCACCATTCGTCACGGCATGCATCACTGGTTCCGATCACATTTCATACCTACACCAGAGCTCGGTTAGTTGCCAGTCGCTAACACGGCACAACCAATTCGAGCCTCGGTCAAAACAATCATTTCTCTCATTTCATTTAATACTGCACTCCTATTCGAATCCAGATGCATCAAACAAACACCGATTCGTCCCAGGAGCACCAATATTTTCAGTTGCCTCATTCCAATACACGCTCCAGAGCCTGGTCCACGGTCGAACAAATCGTGACACGACCAGGCCGCACCTCTGTCATGCAGTTCATTCATTTCACAATCAAGGCAAAACATTTCGAATCATTTCATTGTCACAAAATTGCAAGCACCATACAAATCATGGCTTCAAGTTACTTAGCAATCCCTTCACGAATTGTCACCTTTTTCATCTTCCTCAGGTCAGTCAAAGTTCAGTAGGTCCACCCTGCACCAGGTTGGACGATATCCCCCCAGGTAAAAAAAAAAAAATAAAGAGGGAGAATAAGTCGGGTAAGTATGACTCAGCGGATCAAAGAAAAACTTGAAATTCATCTCACCCCCAATAGGTTACAGTCAACCAGGAAATAAAGCTCGAGAGATCCTCACCAGAGCAACCATGTCCCAGGCCGGCAGTGAAGACTTCACGGCCCCTTTATCACCTACTCCGGTCTCAGAAAGCGGCAGCGTGCAATCCCTCAGGGGATGGACTATCCCCAAACTGACGGCAGAGCTCAGACGCAGAGGTGTCCCCTTCCCCGCCACAGCGAGGAAAGGCGAGCTCTTCAAACTCCTCTTCCCCCCACCAGCAGCAGGACCCAGTACCCAACAGGCATCCCTCCAGTCCATATCATCGGCCATCTCACAGTTACACACGATGGTGTCATCTCTATCCACCTCAGTTGCAGACGTCCAAGCCAGGGTGGCACTTCTGGAGGCCCGACCGGCCACGGCTGTCCCCGACCCAACTGCAACTCAGACCTTGACACCTCTTCCTACAGGTACCTCAGGCTCAAGCGCCATTGTCTACCCCTCCCACCTGGTCCCAACCAGTATCAGGAAGGACATTTTGGACGGCAAGAACGTCAACCTGGCCTCTCTCCTTATCTCCGTGCATGATTTGGCAGAAAATAAGGCCTACTCCTGGGGCGACATATCGGTGGTCCTTAAAGCCAAAGACCCCAGGCTGAACCGCAAGCTATCAGTCCCTGAATTTACCCTGGCCTTTGGCATGCTCAGAGATGTCTTGTGCTCAGCCACCCCTAGCAGGCGGGAAGAGCTGGACTTATACCTCCATACTGTGGTAGACTTGGGCCACAAGTATGGAGGTTTCGCCTTCTACGATTATCATCGTTCCTTCTCAGCCAAGGCCGCCGCCAGATCCTCACAATTCCAGATCACGACAGATTGGAGTCTCATGGACACAGAGCTCTTCTGCCGCCACTTTGCCGGCTTACGCTCACCTCTGTGTGCAATTTGCCAGTCTTCCACCCACACTGCCACCTGGTGCGCCAATACGGCGA
The DNA here is from genome assembly GCF_042186555.1 of Aquarana catesbeiana. NCBI lineage: Eukaryota > Metazoa > Chordata > Amphibia > Anura > Ranidae > Aquarana > Aquarana catesbeiana. Next base: position 380,290,293 of record NC_133326.1, on the reverse strand, counting down.
TCAGACGGCCCTTCGAGTTCCCCTCTACCTCAGGTACAGTACAGGGCCAGTCGATCCCTGAACCAACGCCTCAGGTGGACAAACTCGGACGCCCAGTCCGAACCGTGGGAGGGGCAGCCATCTGTAACAACTTCAATTATGGGTCCTGCAACTTCAGCCAATGCCGTCTACTTCACATCTGCACTTTATGCCAAAGAGCACACCCTAGGAATTTGTGTGAAGTCAAGCAACACAAGAGGGCATGACTAAGCCGAATCAACATCTTATGGTTAGGACTGTATCTCACTTCACACCCCACCCCTTCCCTGGCCACCTACCTTATCCAAGGCTTCACAGTAGGCTTTCACACCGGCCTCATTGCACTGCCCCACAATACTCACGAATGCGCCAATCTTCGTTCGGCAGCCATCGACGAACAGGCCATAGATCAGCTCTTACAGGCAGAGGTAGATCGAGACTACGTAATAGGCCCTTTCACTTGCCCCTCTTTCTGCACATGGAGAGTCAGCCCTATTGGGCTTGTCAAGGGCAAATTCTCTAATAAATTGCGTTTGGTGTACGACTTGTCTGCGCCTCATTCTTCGCACATACCCAGTCTCAATTCCCTGATCCCCTCCGAAGAGTTTTCCCTAAAATATTCCTCCGTTGACATGGCAATACAAGCGATCATCAAAGCAGGCACAGGTGCCTGGCTCTCCAAAGCCGACATCTTGGATGCTTTCAAGCTCCTGCCCATCCACCCATCCCTTTGGTGCTGGCACGGCATCAAATGGAAGGAAGCGTATTATTTTGCCACGAAACTCACCTTCGGTTCGAAGAGTAGCCCGTGGCTCTTCGACACGTTCGCACAGTCCCTCGTTTGGATACTTTTACACAAGGCTCAATGCCATGAAGTCATCCATTACCTGGATGACTTCCTACTGATAGAACCGCCCAACAAGCCCCCAGGAGATCTCGACAAACTTAGAGCAATTTTTGGAAACCTCAATGTTCCTATCGCCGAGCACAAAGTCGATGGTCCAGCAAACATCATCACCTTTCTCGGGGTCAGCTTGGATACCTGCGCAATGCAGGCCAGTCTCCCCCCTGACAAATTAACACGCATTAGGGCAGTCCTTCACGACTTTACACACACCAAGGGCTGTACCAAAAAACAGTTGCAGTCTCTCCTGGGTATGCTCAACTTCGCTATGCGAATTATCCCACAAGGCCGCACATTTGTATCACGCCTGCTTAGATTTCTGTCAGAAACTCAAGACCCTGATCAGATTTTGAAATTAGACTCCGCAGCTATAACGGACCTATCAATGTGGGAGGAATTCTTGTCCGCCTGGAATGGCATATCTCTATTTATACCTATGGTTTCGATCCATTCACCCCAGGTGGTGACTGACACTGCAGCCTCCACAGGTTTCGCGGCAATTTTTGGCCATCATTGGTTTTCAGGACCCTGGCCTCAAAAGATATTGTCGATACCCGGCTTTTCCCAAACATCTGCTCTCTTTGAGCTTTATCCCATAGTGGCAGCCGCACAACTCTGGGGCCACCACTGGACAGGACAAACCGTAGTCTTCACCACCGACAACCAAGCCACGGCAGACATCATCAACAGAGGCAGGTCCAAGTCCCTAGAAGTCATGTCCTTCCTGCGCAGGTTGGTACAACTGTCTTTACAACATCAGTTCAACATACACTGTGAATTTATACCCGGCAGATACAACTCAGCAGCTGACGCACTATCACGTTTCAATTATCCCTCCTTTTTCAAACAGGTTCCCGATGCCGATCCTATGTCGGCCCCTATCCCCGTCTGGTCACAACTGACCCTGGACTAGTTCAACATCTACACGGAGCTACGCAACTCATAAATAATTCCCTCTCCCGCAACACACTCAAAGCCTACCAGACAGCTTGGAAGGCTTTTAATAAATTCCTCACGTCCTGCCGCAAAGAACCAACAGATATCAAACAGGTACTGGCCTTCACGGCACACTGCCACACGCAGCTGGCCTTATCCTACAACACCATCCGGTTATACCTAGCCGGCATTCAACATTTCGTGGCACTTAAAGACCCGACGAAATCATCACTGTTCTCATCTCACGCTATACGAGCCATCCTAAGGGGAATACAGAAACAACAACCAGTCATCAGCACTAAGCGCTTGCCCATTACAGGGCCCATCTTTAGGGACATGTCAAATATTTTGGCTACATCGCCATTCGGTCTGCTCCCCAGCACGGTCTTACAAGCAGCCATATATTTAGCTTACTATGGGTTCTTGCGGCCTGGCGAATTCACCTCTAACAAACCCACAGACCAAGTACTATGCAGACGACACTTGCTTCGACACCAAGACCACTTTATCCTGCACCTCGAGGTCTCTAAAACCCAGCAAACGGGCTCGGGAGTGAACATCCACCTCTACAGAACCAACAACAGCTGGTGTCCAGTCACAGTACTCAACCGACTCCTATCTCTCCTGCCTGAGCAACCAGACAGCAGTCCCCTTCTACCATTCCCAGTCAAACCCTTAAACGCCTCTCAGTTTGTGAGTCACATAAGGATACTTCTCCGCAATCTTCACCTTAACCCTAGTCAGTATTCCGGACACTCTTTCCGCATCGGAGCAGCCTCCGCGGCGTCCCGCCACGGGGTGCCAGATCACATCATCAAAAGACTAGGCAGGTGGAAATCAGCCTGCTTCGCCCGGTACATCCCCAATCCACAAACAGAGATGGCACAGGCATTCTCCAAATTGGCTCAATAAATAACTGAAAACCAATAAAATTATAACCCTACCTGAATGTTTTTGCCCCCTTATTTTGGCATACCGGCCATTAGACCAAGGCACACTTTCAGGTCCATTTCATATGGTAAGTCCACACTTTTAGGTCTATTTCCGATGGTAAGTCTTATCTTTACTATAAGTGTTATCTATGTCCATATCGGACATAGGGCTCCGACCATAAGTAGGAAGGCCAGTATGGTGGCCTGAATTTATGGGAGGAGCCCGGGGGGGTATTTAAGCAGCCCGCTCACCTGTGGTGCTTGTCGGTTTCCTGTGCGCGATACCCACCCTCCCATCCCCATTTCATAGCATTTCTCAACTATTCATTTCATTCATTTCTCTTACAGAATAATCATTTCTTAAACCAGGGTATGCCCCCTTATTTTGGCATACCGGCCATTAGACCAAGGCACACTTTCAGGTCCATTTCATATGGTAAGTCCACACTTTTAGGTCTATTTCCGATGGTAAGTCTTATCTTTACTATAAGTGTTATCTATGTCCATATCGGACATAGGGCTCCGACCATAAATATATATATATATATATATATATATATATATATATATATATATATATATATATATATAGTAAATAATACATATATTTTAACTCCTCAGGTACAGCATTATGATCTCAAATTTTATGTTAATAACAGACTTGTTAATGACATAACGTACCTGTATATGTATTCAGTGCATTTATAACATCCATGATAAGGTAACCAACTTCATATGGAATTCCTTAAAATGTGTTTGTGTGCACTGGCCAATTCTCTGATATATATAATCATGTTACTACTGGTATACAGCTTCCAGCTTCCTGCTTTTTAGTTGTATACAGTGCCAACTTATCAAGCACACATTCCTGATATCAGTTCCCACATCTATGGGATATTCTGCTCATATTCCATGGGATATTGAGCCAAATATGATTGGTTGCTTTGTATTACAGAAGTTGAATGCCAGCAGTGCTCTTTATACTAAATTATTAAATATACTCATTATTTCTCAGTCTACTACATACAGAACGCAAATTCAGTCATTTGCTCCTCCTTGTTAAAATGACACAACGTGCAAGAAAATAGGGTTTCTTATCCACAATACATAATAAATGCAATCTAAATTTACAGAGCTATGGTAAAATTATCATTGAATGGCATCAATTGTTGCTAAATTTATTTACAGATAAAGACATTATCAATATACTTGAGGTTTTATTTCCGCTGGTTCCTCTTAGTGTGTATTTCTGCTTTTTTCCAAGAACGCTATTCTAAAAACGCACATTTTTTTACAATTACATATGTTGAGATTTTTTGATCACAGATGTGTTATCTGATAAATCGTACCAAACACTCAGCAAAATCTAATTCTGGTGTAGTGTTTGTCATTTCCCGTTGAGGTTTTTAAGTTGGCTATAAAAACTCACACCAAGATGACACTTGGTCAGGACAATTCATATCTATATCCTGAAATACAGAGTTCACTACTAGTACACTACTAGAAAACCATGGCTAAACTATCAATCGCTGCTTGTGCTGCACTATTCCTGTTAAGTGCAATTGTTGCTAGTCCCTTGAACCGCAAACACAGTACAACTGTCGCTAAACACTTGTACCCCAATCTAACAATGGAAGAGATCATCATCAAACTGAAGGAAGTTAAAAAGGTAAGAATGTGGACTCTTCATTTAAATATTATAGTTGTTGTTATTAATATAATACATTAAGCACTATAAAAGTCACCAGCTCTGGTGCAGTGTATGACACATTTATTGATGGTAAAAGATCCAAGCAAGTAATTGTCAATAGACTTGCAAGACTCCTATATCAGGCTAGTTAAAAAATTAATGAATAAATGCAAATTTAAACTTAGCTTATATAGGAAAGGGAATATAAGCTCACAACATTAGTTGACCTTTTGAAATATCTATTTTGACTTTGTATGTACTATACTGAGTGAGGTACAACCCTTATCTCATCATAGTTATCTTGCTCTCTCATTTAGCTTTCCAAGAATACATTATCATCTTATGTGGCCAAATTGATTACTGATCAAGACCAAAAGGTAAGAAAGTTTTCAAGTGAAATAGTAAGCTAAAATTATGCAGTTATTATTTGGTTAAAAGAGAATTTGTCCATTCAAATATATTTAACAGTAATAGCTACTGTTTATATGTGCAGTTTCAGTACAATCAGTACTCCAGTGTTATCATGCATGTTGACATGTATATTTTAGCTCTAATTTCTTACATTAAAATTAGCTATGCATAATTTACACTAAATTATAACACTACATGGGGTGATTTATTAAAGGCAAATAGTTGACTTTGCAAGTGAAATTTCCCCAGAGCATACTGAATGTGGTGATATTTCACTTAGCAGAGAATATCCAATCGTGTTCAACTAAAATAAAAACATCCTTTTTGCATGCACATGATTGGACAATGGAAATGAGCAGAGCTTTTACTAAGCTCCTGGAAAAAGTCACTTGCAAAATGTAACTTCCATTGCAAAGTGAAGAATTCTATTTGCCAATCTATGCTGTCTTCTATCATGCATTTATGTGCAAGCAAAAATGTATTGTTTTCCTTGCACATGATTGGTTATCCTTTGCAATGTGATTTTTTTACTACATGGACTAATTTAAGTTAAAATTCCCTTTACAAAGTTAACATGATTTACTCTTTTGATAAATAAACCCCATTTTGTTTAGGGGTGCATTAGCCATTTGGTCAAAAAGGGAAAAAGGGGCAGCTACCACAGACCATCTGGTCCTAAGTGAGCATCATTAGCCTTTGGGTGCCAGGTCTGGAAGCTAAGGCCCAGGCTTTACTTACAGTGTCCCAGCTGCATATTCATACATAAGTATTACATATAACTTTGTATACGAGTCATTGAGATCCAATGTCTGCTAAAGTCAGAGATAGTAATGCACACACTTTTTGTTAAAAAAAAATTCAACTCAAAAACTCAGATATATAGTATATGGAGCATGCTTGAATTTGTAGTCCCACAAAGCTTATTTCTCTTTCTCCTTACTAGGTATTGGCATGCATTTTTAAGTCTGGGGAATCAAAACATCCAATGGGTGCTTATCTATTAGATGTTTGCCCTGGGCCCACTGATGTAAAATGGTCCTAAACATGATTATTAATTACAATATTTGAAGTTAATAGAGTTGAGTTACTAAAACAGAAAATGTTCAATTAGGTTAGTTAATGTGGTAAAAATTCAGCATGATTTGATTATTGAAGCCAGCACAGCTTCACTTCAATCACTAAGCAGGGTGAAAATTGCCTTGCAAAGTGAATGTTCACTGTGCAAAATGAAAATACCATACTCCTTTTGTAAATCAACCCCACTGACACTGAAAAGAAAATGCATTGCTTTAGTAAATCAGTCCCAATTAGTTCATTACCAATATTAATCTGTCTTTAATGCAATTTAAAGTCAAGCAGTACTAAATGTATTCCTTTTTTTACTAGAATCGGACAATTAAAGAAATAGCCTGTAGAGGAGTTAAAGCTCTCAATCTTCCTAACCCTGATCAGCACCTTGTTTCACTAAATCGCTCTCTCGCATTTTTCTCAAAAGGAGTAAGTATAAACATTTAAAGTAATTGTAAAGGTTCTTTTTTTTTGTTTGTTTGTTTTAAATAACAAACATGCCTATACTTACCTGCTCTGTGCAAGGGTTTTGCACAGAGTGGCCCCGATCCTCCTTTTCTGGGGTGCCGGCGGCACTCCTGGTTCCTCGCCTTCATCGGGTGCCCCCACGGTGAGACGTTTTCCATGGTGACACCTGCGTCGGAGTGCTCATGAGTCCCGCTGCTGCGTCCATTGACACAGACAGCAGGACTCTGCCTCGCCCCCCATGTCACTGGATTTGATTGACAGCAGTGGGAGCCAATGGTTCCTGCTGTTATCAATCCATCCAACGAGGACCCAGGACAGTGGCTGGAGCCGCTGGGCTCATGCTCGTTGCTGGAACGATCGGGTTCAGGTAAGAAAAAGGGGGGGGGGTCTGGGGGGCATCTAAAGAACAGAAGATTTTTAACCTTAATGCGTAGAATGCATTAAGGTGAAAAACCATGAGACTTTACAATTCCTTTAAGTCAATATATGTTTGACATGCTGCAGTTCCTATATTATGAAATATTGTTGTAGAAATAGAAAATCAAAGTAAACTAAAAAAAACACAAAAATATGATGAATGTGAACAGCTACAACCACTTACTATTGTACTCAAAATCACTGCATAAACAAATGAAAAAAAAGGGGGGAGTGGTGCGCTTATTCAATATAGTGTGCCATTAACATAAAATAATCTCTGCTTTGTTTTTCTTTCTATTAAGTTACCATTCTATGAGTCATCCTTCTCTATATAAACTGATTCCTACCATTTGGTTTTGCTTGGGCTTTTTTTGCACTTTATTTTAGTTTATTTTTTTCTGGGTTTTATAATAACAGCACACTATATTGAATAAGCACACCATTGCCCCCTTCTTTTTTCATAAAAGTTTGTAGCCATTGCTACAAATGAAGTAAACTAAAGTTTTCCTTTCATCCATGAGCTCATCTGTGTCATTTATGAGACATAGAACAATAATCAATATTTCCAGAATAAAATTTTAAGGAAGAATCATGTGTGTTATTAAATAGTACACTGTAGCTCATATCAAGACAAATCCATTATTCGACATAATGATACAATAATGCAGTGTACAATATTTGCATTGATGCAGGGCCTTGGATGTTTGCATTATATCTTTAAAATGTAGATAGAAAGTTTAAATAGAAAATCGCTTATCTGATTGGAAATGCTTTGTGTGGTAGCACTTAGGGGACACTTCCTACAACCCTACAATAAGTAGGAAAGTGACCTTCTGTTATTCCATTGATCTCCAATCAGATACAGAGCATCTCATTGAGAACCGATGTGTCTGTACAATTGTTCTGCAATGCCAGATTTATTCAGTCAGTGGCAATATATCTTTAACTGTAACTTCCAGTCACTTTAAAAACTGGGAGCTATGGAAGTATTTACAAGCAATTAGAGTTCCCTATTATTCAGTTGTAAAGATCGCCATGTAAACGTAAAGCTGGCCATAGATGGATAGAATTTCAAATGAAAAGTCTTAGGAAAATTTGTATGAAAATTCTCATATCCTTCTCAAAACATTCATTTCTCGTTTGAAAGACATTATTTGTTTTTAACATTTGAGTTTGGAATGAATGGACTTTACCGAAGGAAAACCACATACACTGTTAGAAATTTGTTTGAGAAAAGTTTTCTAACCTGTTCCTTCAAAATTTTCTATCACAGCAGTTGAAAACAAACATCAATTTGACTAGCTAACGATTAAAAAAATAACAAACCTTCTTTTTCAAAAAATGTGTTCAAAATTCTACCCATCTATTGCCAGCATTACTGTATCCATACTTTCCCTTGAAAGTGAAGCTGGCAATACATACTACAATCTGATTTTAGATGTAACGAAGATCTAGAATGGAATGAAATTGAATTGATTGTTAGGGTATGCCCTCACTACGAAGCCGTTTGTATAAATCAAAGGTTGATTGTACAGAGATTGTACATGGATATATTGTAATGTGTGGGGCTCTTTTAGGATAGATAACTGCCTTCTTAACTAAAAAAGGTCTTAAAGTTATTTTCCTTCAACCATCCACCAGATTCAAACCTAAAACCTAAATCTAAATCTTTGGATCTGAATGGGGGTTGTGGGATAATATGTCCTCTTCATAGTAAGTGCAAGCTAGTACATCAGACTGAAAATGTAAACCTGAGCTTTTAAGGAATAAATGGTATGCAAATGTAATATTATTATTGTACTTACAGTAATTTGCTCATCGTACATTAAAAATATTTTTTTTTAGCTTTCTTGGAAAGTTATTTTTAACACTACTGAGATGATAAGAGATATATACTATGTGGTGCATGCGGTACATTCATCACAGTGTTCATGGTGAGATGAGTTAGAGAATCCTGTCAGTTTATTCAGAATGCACTCATCGACGTTGTGATCTTTTTTGTTTTTCCATGTTAATAATTTGTTTATTTTTTTTATAGGTGGATTGTAGAGAGAATTCTGATGAAAAATATGACTTGCAATCGTTTCTTAATGAACTTCATGTGGAATTCCAAAAACACTTCACTAAACATTCTACATAAACCGAGCTACTAAGCAGGGGTTTTTTTTATATCCAAGGAAGAGGAATGTGTGATAATGTTGTGCAAAATGTATTTTAATAACCTAATTTATTTATGTATTTATATATTTATATTAAGTTATATACCCTGTAAGAAGACTCAAATTGTATATTTTTATTTTGAAATATAATTAAAAATAAATATATTTTTTTGGAATATGTGCTTTTTTTACTGTTCATGTTCACTTTTATCTGGTATTAAAAAAATAGCTTTAGAGTAAAACTTTCGTTATGATTCAGTAAATTCAACAAGTAAGAACATATAGAGAGACAAAATTGAAACATACGCAGTTAGGCTGTCCATACATTATACAACTTTCCTTTAGATTTACCAAAACCTTATAAATATATATAAATATATATATAAATATATATATATATCTATAAATATAGATATATATATATATCTATATAGATATAGATATATATATATATATCTATATCTATATAGATATATATATAGATATAGATATATCTATATATATATATCTATATCTATATATAGATATATATATATATATATATATACACACACACACTGTATATATGGACCAAACCTAAACACTTTCAATTTGTTTGCAATCAGGCAGGCCCTTGCACTACATAGTTAAAGGTAAAACTAAAGGGAATTGAATAAGAACATTGTATAATGTATGGCCAGTCTTAGATGGCTGATCAAATTGATAAATGTAAGGTTCTGCACCTGTACTATGATAATGCCACCCCTGTATGCAATGAATAAAGAACATTCAGGCAATACAATGATACTTAAAGCAGAGTTCCGGCGAAAATATGACTTTTAAGATAAAAATACCCCTAGAATACTCATGCCTAGTGCAATGTAACAAAGGTATGCTGTAAACTATGCCCAGTTTTCTATCTGTGCAGCAATGTTTTCCTACTTTGTGAAGTTTCTGCACAGCGCAGCTATCTCCAGTGTGAGCATCTGAAGCCAGTGTCCTTGTTCCTGAATTCCGTGCATGCTGGCTACCCAGCATGCACCTGCTGATATCGCACATGTGCAGTGCGGTGCAATTTTGGTCAGCTGACCAAGATTTTCCATAGACGCCAATGTTAAATGTTACGGGAGCCGTGCGATGCCAAGCTGGCCAAGAATTTCCATAGACGCCAATGTTAAGTGTTACTGGAGCCGTGCGATGCCAAGCTGGCCAAAAGTTTCCATAGACGCCATGCCAAGCTGACCAAGATCTCCCAGGAGCCAATGCAAAACCGTAAATGACGCACAGCACGGCGGGCCCCTAGAGGAGGAAGTGAAATTAGATATAGGCATAAATCAAGTAAGTGAACAGAAAAAATAAATACATTGCCAATTCATTTTAAGGATGCACATTAGTGCTGCATGGTGAGGAGTAAAAAATGTGGGTGGAACTCCGATTTAACAGTATGCTAACTTACAACGCCCAATGCTAAACAGCAGAATCCTTTACAAACCCCTTCTTGAAAGTAGTGCAAGTTTTTGGCCCCTTTATACATTCAGAACACAGATTTGGGCAAAACAAATATATCTGCTGTTGGCTATTTAAAACCATTCTTGCACTAAAAATAAGGTCTGTTTATTTACCATGGTTTCCCTTCCATTCTAAAATAAAATCTGAAAAGCTATGTGGAATAAAAGGTAGATAACTATACTTACCTTACCCCTGCTTCACGTACTGCAGAGGGTGACATTACACTCCTGATGATGATATCCCAGGAAAGATTAAGTAGCCCAGATCTCATAAGATGATGTTACAGCACAGTGCAGGAGCATCTCTTCAGATTGTGCTATTCAGTGTTTCCCTGGGATATCACCAGAAGCAGCATCAGGTTACCTTTGCCTAGGAATCATGGATTAAAACAAGTGGGAAGGTAAGTATTTAATACATTTTCCAATTCTCCTCTACAGTTTGCTTTTAACTTTTTGCAGTGTTTTGGTATGGGGGGGGTGGTAAATCGAGGCCTAAGTAAATGAGAAAACCTTGCTTTTTTAGTGCAAAGCATTAAAGTTGATGCCTTATTGCAGGCATGTCCAAAGTCCGTCCTGCGGGCCAATCGCAGCCCGTGTTCCGGTTTTGAACGGCCCGCCTGGTTATCTGGACATAAATATCTTTTGTGGCCCCAATGATCTCCCAGCGCCGGGGCCACAAAAGATATATATGTCCAGATGGGTGGGAGGGGACAGGGAGGAGGCGGGACGAGTGCCGTGCACACAGGAGTATTTCCTGTTTACACGGCGGCCTCTGTAATAGGAAGTCCCATCTCCGGCGCTGCCATTGGAGGACTGTTCTGTCCATCAAAGGAGATGGGACTTTTTATTAAAGAGGCCACCGAGAAAACAGGATTTTCTTCTGTATCTAATCTTTTGGCACTCGTCCCGTCCCCTCCCTGTCCCCTCTGAGGCTGGAGATGGATGGGCATTAGTCAGACTGCACTAATTGCAATGGTGAGTCTGCATTCCTGGCAATAATGGGGGATGCATTCCTGGCAATGATGGGGGCTGCATTCCTGACAATGATGGGAGCTGCATTCCTGACAATGATAGGGGCTGCATTCCTGGCAATGATGGGGGGCTGCATTCCTGGCAATGATGGGGGGCTGCATTCCTGGCAATGATGGGGGCTGCATTCCTGGCAATGATGGGGGCTGCATTCCTGGCAATGATGGGGGGCTGCATTCCTGGCAATGATGGGGGGCTGCATTCCTGGCAATGATGGGGGGCTGAATTCCTGGCAATGATGGGGGCTGCATTCCTGGCAATGATGGGGGGGCTGCATTCCTGGCAATGATGGGGGGCTGCATTCCTGGCAATGATGGGGGCTGCATTCCTGGCAATGATGGGGGACTGCATTCCTGTCAATGATGGGGGCTGCATTCCTGACAATGATGGGGGGCTGCATTCCTGGCCATACTGGGTGCTGCATTCTTGGCAATACTGGGTGCTGAATTCCTGGCAATGATGGGGGCTGCATTCCTGGCAATGATGGGGGGCTGCATTCCTGGTAATGATGGGGGGCTGCATTCCTGGCAATGATGGGGGCTGCATTCCTGGCAATGATGGGGGGCTGCATTCCTAGCAATGATGGGGGCTGCATTCCTGACAATGATGGGGGGCTGCATTCCTGGCAATACTGGGTGCTGCATTCCTGGCAATGGTGGGCGCTGCATTCCTGGCAATGGGGGTGCTGCACTGATGGCAATGGTGGTGCTGCATTCATGGCAATGGTGGGGCTGCAGATGGGCACTGACCCTTATTTTGCTTCATAGTTCTTTATTTAAAATGTAAAGTTTTTCCTGAAACTTCCCTCTAATGCCCCGTACACACGGTCGGACATTAATCGGACATTCCGACAACAAAATCCTAGGATTTTTTCCGACGGATGTTGGCTCAAACTTGTTTTGCGTACACACGGTCGCACAAAGTTGTTGGAATTTCCGATCACCAACAACGCGGTGACGTTAACCACGTACGACGAGACTAGAAAAGGCCAGTTCAGAACCAAGCGCGGCACCCTTTGGGCTCTTTTTGCTAATCTTGTGTTAGTAAAAGTTTGGTGAGAGACGATTCGTGCTTTTCCAGACTCGTGGCTTTCAGATCGTTTTCTGCTGTTCAGTTTGTGCTTGTGGGCTTGTATCTGCTCTTCAGTGCGTGCAAGCAAGTTCCGCGTGACTTCGTCATTGTGTTCTTGTTCGTTCGTTACTGTTTTTCAGGTCGCTCTTCACAGGCCTTGCTGTTCTTCAGTGCGTTCTGTTACTTCGTTCTGACCAGCCGACCGTTTTCTAGCCATGTTGCGTATACGTACTCCTCGTAGAGTTCGTGCTGTGCGGGGGCTTGGTGTTGGGGTCCTGACCTTGACACAAGTCCAGTCCATGAACAGGGTGGGGAGGAGTTCATGGACCAAGAATTGGTTGCTTCAGCGTGACCAGTTCTCTCATATGCCTTTGCTCCGTGAGATCCGTGAGAATAATCCTGATGATTTCAGGAACTTTCTCAGGATGACGGACCCCGTATTTCACCGTTTGTTGGCTTCGCTGACCCCCTATATCAGCAGGCAGGATACCTGCATGAGGTAAGCCATCACTCCGGAGCAGAGGCTGGTCGCTACCCTGCGGTACTTGGCGACAGGGAGAAGCCTGCAGGACTTGAAGTTCTCGACAGGCATCTTCCCCCAGGCTCTGGGAATCATTATCCCAGAGACCTGTTCTGCCATCATCCAGGTCCTGCAGAAGGAGTATATGAAGGTAAGATTTTTATCCTTTAATATCACATTTTATTGTATTGAATGTTTGCTAATGTATTGTATTTCTTTCCTTATTCCCTAATTACCATGATTGTAATATGCTGTGAATGTCCCCTTTGTCCTCATGCATGCTGGATTTTTATGTAATTATTTTTTTTGTTCTTCATACATATTTGCCTTCACTAACCTCCCCAGCATGGTCTCTCCTGGCCCTATATTCACCTCATGTAGTCACTTAACAATGTATTTTATCAGCTCCATAGTAGTGCTTTACCCCAAACACCCCCTAGAAGGTTTTTAAATGTGATTTGTGCTTTAAATTCAAGCAGAGTGCCAGAGGCATTTTTTTTGTAGTGTCCCCAAATCATTTTTATTAACCCTCCCTCCCCCCCAACTGCTAAGTCAGCTGATACCAATTATCTATCTATCCTCAATCATCTATCTGCTGACTTTGCCAAACCCATACACACTATACCCATCTCTTTAATGGTCAGATTTATGGATGAATTCCCCAAAGCATGTAGTAGGGCCTGCCTGTATACTTTCAAATGGTACTGTTTAAAGTTTTTGTATCTTATAATTATCTTGATAGGTAATAGCAGAATGTCCAAATCTGCTCAAATGTGTACAGTGTGTAGTTATATCTTTGTATTATGACACTTCTTACCTGTCCAGTGGGCTGCCAATAGTGTAACTAAGGAGGGGCTGTTCAAAGTAATACCCTGTATTTAGGCATTCATCTCTCAATGAAGTGAAGAGGGTTACCTGTCCAAGATCCCCCCCCCTATAATGTTAGAAATGGCCCATGAGAGGGGGGGAGGGGGAATATGATAGGTGTACCTTATACTTTGGTGTTGTAAAATTCCCCTTATTAAATGTTTTATCTGGATGTTGGCCAAGAATGTTTGTGTCTAATCTGCTTTCCATGTTTATGTGCAAAAATACTAATTTTTTTTTGGTTTTCCTCAACAGTTTCCTTCCACGCCACAGGAATGGCAGACTGTGGCCTCCCACTTTGCCCAGCGGTGGGACTTTCCTAACTGCGGAGGTGCAATTGATGGGAAACACTTCCTGTATGTGGACGTGGGGAAGAATGGCCGGATGTCCGATGGTGGAGTCATCGCCCAGACGGAGTTTTACAGGTGTCTCCAGAATGGCAGCTTGGACTTGCCACCTCCAGAAGAGAATGTGGAAGGACTCCCATTCGTCTTCGTTGCGGATGAAGCATTTGCGCTGGGGGACCATCTTATGCGGCCATTCCCGATGAGGACCCTCACCCCGGAACAGAGGGTTTTTAATTACCGGCTGGACAGAGCCAGAAGAGTGGTGGAGAACACATTTGGAATCATGGCCAGCCGGTTCCGCCTATTTCTTACACCAATCCATATGGCGGAGTATAAACTTAATCATATAATCCTGGCGTGCTGTGTTCTACATAACTTTTTACAGCAACATTCTGCCAACTATGCTGGCTCAGTTGGGCCTGAGGCCGGAATTATACATGAAACAACCCTGACGGCGCTTGAAAGTGGCCGTCCTGGTTGCCCTCCCTGAGTGCCCGTGATGTCCGGTTAAGATACCTTGAGTTCTTTGCGGGTAGGGGGGCCATCAATATGCCAGACAATTTGTGAAGCCTTTATGAAATAAAAACAAAAAAAAGCAAATCTTTAGTGACATTTCCTGCTTGTGTTTGTTTTAGCTGACCCTGACAGAAATGTGGGGAGTGCTGAAAATGGCGCGATTGTGTAACCTTTTATACAAAGCACTGTTGGGTGTGTAATAGTCCCTGTCACTGGGAAAAGGGATGGGATCTCTAACCCTGTGTCCATGTCTTATGGAGAGCCAGCAGGTTGTGTGCCCAGGTGCACACAGCCCATATAACGAGGGGCTAGTGAGAGCAGAGGGAGGAGGAAGGTGGAGTGTGTGTAGCTTGTTGCTACTGCTGTGTGAAGACAGACCTGTGTCTGGAGAGTGGTCTGCCCTGTGGGAGTCTGCAGCCTATGTAAAGGGGATTCTTTGCCCAGGGACTGGGAAAGGCTGGCCAGCCTTGAGAGTCGGGGAGACTGAGGAAGCCAGTGAGTCCAGGGGGCTGTAAAGAATTGGCAAATCTGTTGAGAGCAAGCAGAGGAACTGCTGACAAGAGAGCCAGGTGGCTTGGTATGTTTTCCTTATTTTTGGAGTGCTTAATGAAGTTAAACCCCTGCGTGGGAATCCTGAATGGACCTTTTTGCTTTTGTTTTTCGGTTTAATAAACGTGGGCTACCAGGCCCTTAACTATAATGCCTGTCTGAGGTGGACTCACTGCACTAAAAACGCATTTATCGCTTGAGCTAAATACCCCAAACATTACAAGTGGTGGAGAATGCGGGCACACAGACGGTAAAGTCCGGGTCTCTGCGCCAGTAGTGAGTCATTTCAGGAATTGCTGCTAGCGGTGTGTGGCAGCCAGGCAAACTGCATTGCGCAGAAGTTAAATTGATGAACTGTGTTGCATACAGGCGTTTTACCTGTGGAAGTGAGTTCAGCGTGGCCTGAGAAGATGTCTCCACCTAGGAGGGCCAGTCCAGAAGGCCAAGTGATGTGCGATACAGTGAATGAATGGTTCAAGCGGAATCTCAAAAAGTGGGCTGCAGTGCAAGGGGCTGAGATTGTGGCCTCTGACTATGTGCAACCCATGCTACCTACAGAGGAGGTTGGGGACTTCCTGAAAAAATTTGAAAAAGTTGCTGTAAGGAGAAAATGGCCTAGGGATCGGTGGCCAAAATTGTTGCAACCCTTGTTACGGATAGAGTACCGGTCGGTTTACCATTTGATGGATTGGGACCAGGATGACTACTGCAAGTTTAAAGAGGAAATTCTTCTTAGAGGAGTGTTCCAGCGTATCATGGGCTGCCAGCAATGCTCCAGGATGGGAGAGGTGTCACCGGAAGACCAAGATTTTGGAAATGCAGAGAAACGCAAAGTTTTGTGTCATGGCCGCTTAGGGAAAGTGGTGAGCTCAGAAAGGAGGGTGCAACAGCCTGCATCCTGCATGAGGTATAGCCAACCGGTTTTGGAGTGTCCAAAAGGCTTATCAGAAGTTTGACAAGTATGTGGTTGCCCGTAGCAACGGCAGTGATGTCAAGTCTGTGGACTACGCGAGAAACGTATTGCCGACAGAGGATCGTGGCATGTTTAAAGCAACAATGCTTCAAGGAGCGCAAAGTCGCTGCTTTTGGGAGAGTCAGCAAAGTACAGCTGGAAGAGTGCCATCTCCCTTAGCAACAAGGGATCGGGTGTTAACCGGAAGGAGGAGATACAGTGGAGATGTGGAGCGGCATCCCATTAAAGATATGTGTAAAAATGTACCATGCCTGGAATGTGGTCAACTGGGGCATGAAATTTTTTCTTGTCCCAGGTTATGGAACATGCCTGGAGATGTGGTTACTGGGCAGAAGTCTTTGTCTGCAAGCCCAGATTTTTGTGCAAACCTATTTTCAGTCACCTCTGGCAACAGTGAGGAAGTACCTGTTGTGCCTGCAGGGGGTGCTAAGGAGTCAGAAGTGGCTGCTGCAGTTTCATCCCATGGCCACCAGGGAGAGTTAGTCAGTAAAAGTGCGATAAAGGATAGACAACGTACTCAAATGAAGCCAGAGTTACCTGCTACAGATTATGGTAAGACTGTTGCAGTTTGCGGGACTGATCCCAGTGAAGTGGGAGTATATCCGGCTGGGAGATCAGCAGAAGTGGTAAAAATGGACTTGCTGCAGTTTGCTACCCCAAGTAGTGGGGAGACACAGGTTGAAGCTCAACCTGCAGCAAGGTTAAGAACTCAAAAAGACTGGACTCTGTATGTACCTGGTGTAATCCACCAGAGTGCTGGAAGTGGTAACCTAGGGGTGACCAATACAGTTTGTGTGCCAGGTTCCCTAGTGACAGGTGCTACAGAGATGCCCAGGGAAACCTCCCAGGAGCCCGCAGTGGTGAGGCACATGGTTTCCCAGGACAACTGTGGAGCCGCCCTAGTGGGCAAAAGAATGCCTTTGGAGAGGAAGGGTGGTGTGCTGAGCGTTACACGGGGTGCTGTGTGTTCTGACCAAAAACAGCCTGTTAAAGCTTATAACACTGCTATGTCTATGGCTGATGATACATGTACTTATTGTGATGTATTCAAAAGTAATGATGATGTTGAAAAGTGTATTACTGACAATGTTGATGGTTTGGTGTCTCCCATGGTAACCACAGGTAGTGCAGCAGAGTTGTCCCAGGAAATCTCAGGAGGACTCCCAGTGTTGGAGCCGGCGGGGCTCCAGGACAGCTCTGATACTGCTCAGGTGGAAAACAATGGGAAAATAGCTCAAATGAGGGAGTATGTATTATCACAATCTGATGTGGTTGACAGTGACTGGTGCAGATTGTCTGCTGCTAAACCACTCTGTCCACCTGTGTCTCCATGGGCAGAGGGAGCAGTACTACAGAGTGCTGATGACTGGAGCACAGACAGGATAGACTGGGATAGTCTCGCCATTAAGGTGATAGCGTGGTGGAAAGAAATTTCTGAAGGTAATAGTAAGCTGGACACTATTGCTGCTGTGACAAATGGAGAGGCTGCAAAGCCAGTAGACACAGGTGCGTTGGCTGTTGCAGAACTTAACCCCCTCCAGGCGGAAGGATCGGAAAAGGGCGCATATATAGCAGAAGTTTTGTCCACAGCAAAAGAGATGAGTAATGTTGAGTGTCAGGATGATGGGATAATGGATAGGGACATGGAAGAGCTCAGTGTTGCTGAAAATGAGAGGATGAGTGTGACACATGCGATTTGCAGTGCTCATGGGGAGCCGCAAGTTTTGTCAGTGGCCTCTGAGGTGGAGGTCTCTTTGAGTGTCTCAGCCTCTCAAGCCTTAGCAAATGAGCCCCTCCACGTCGTTAGTAAGGGAAAAGTCCCTAGAGTTCTGTGTTTAGATGTGGCATGTCTAGAAATAACTGAGATGTTGTTGGAATTGGTGAAAATCTTTCCGCTGTATACCTGCATGTATCCACCGCAGATGGGCGACCTGGTACTGCGTAGTACCAATCAGTGGAGACACGTGGTACAGGCGATGTTAAGCAATGTTGATAAAAATTGGGTACTGCAATGTTGGTTACTTTTGCAGAAAGTGGTCTCGCAGTTCTCTGCGAGAATGCTTCCAGCGACAGTTATGTGCGGAAGGCGTTCAGGGGAACTGCTAAAGGAATCAGAAATGATAGACATAGTAGAAGTCTCTCCGTATGCTGGTGTGATGAGGTGCATTCCTGCTGGTGCGATCCGAGGTGCAGCTGAGCAGTGGTTGGTACATGGCGCGTGTGCTGTCTCACCCGCTAGACCTCGTGAAAGGGAAGGGCCCGGAAAAGACGCAGCAGTAGTGGGAATTCAATCCATCACTCGCAGGGAGGTGCAGTTTGAGGTACCCGGAGACACTTTGACAGGAAATGGCAGTGTTGGTAACTGTAATGAAAAAGTGTATGAGAAGCACTGTAGAGCACTGTCGGACAACTCAGAGGTATTGGTTGAGGTACCAATGGACACAGAAATGGTTAAAGAGATTGGTGTGGAAAAATGTGGCGCAAAATGTGTGTTGGTAGGACAGTCGCTATTGGAGTGTTGGACAACCGGGAGCGATGTGAAACTGCGGGAATGTCCCATAGGGAGTAACTGCTTGCCTGTAGATGGTCCCTCCCTAGACCCTGTCCTAGCAAACCAGGTGACAAGAGGTCTTGATGATGATG
Organism: Aquarana catesbeiana; assembly: GCF_042186555.1. Lineage (NCBI taxonomy): Eukaryota > Metazoa > Chordata > Amphibia > Anura > Ranidae > Aquarana > Aquarana catesbeiana. The sequence goes on along the minus strand of NC_133326.1, from coordinate 380,271,288 downwards.
ATAATATTGAATTAAATAACCCCTTGTGGAACATTGCTATCGAGGTTAAACAGAAGTATGTGGTGTTGATCTCAGATGATTTGGTTGCCAAGGGTAACCACACAGGGGTTAGTGAACCTGATAAACAGATGTTGTTGGTTAGTGTTGCGTCAGGTAGTGAGAGGGGTCAGTCCCTGACAGATTTCATGGAAATGGGTCCCCAACAGTCCCAGGAGAGTAGGTCTGTGGGAGGGAAAAGGAGGATCCCGTGGCCAGAAGGTGGAAGGGATAGAGAGATTAGTGGGAGCCCATGGTTCAAGGTGAAGTGCTGGTGGAAACATACCCGGAAAAAGAAATGGGCCTACGCAGCGAATGGCTGGCACAGAGGTGTCCCATTCTTAGTGACTGGTTTATGTGTTCCTCCCTCCGGTGCGAAACAAGGGGGGAGTATAGGGAAATGTAGGACCCTGTTAAGATCCAGGGTGGGACGTACCTGGAAGCGCACCCGAAAAAAAGGTTGGGCCTACGTGGCTGACAGCCAGCACAGAGGTGTCCCAACCATGACGGGTGCTGGTGTTCCTCCCTCCGGATCGAAACAAAGGGGGGGGATATGTAATAGTCCCTGTCACTGGGAAAAGGGATGGGATCTCTAACCCTGTGTCCATGTCTTATGGAGAGCCAGCAGGTTGTGTGCCCAGGTGCACACAGCCCATATAACGAGGGGCTAGTGAGAGCAGAGGGAGGAGGAAGGTGGAGTGTGTGTAGCTTGTTGCTACTGCTGTGTGAAGACAGACCTGTGTCTGGAGAGTGGTCTGCCCTGTGGGAGTCTGCAGCCTATGTAAAGGGGATTCTTTGCCCAGGGACTGGGAAAGGCTGGCCAGCCTTGAGAGTCGGGGAGACTGAGGAAGCCAGTGAGTCCAGGGGGCTGTAAAGAATTGGCAAATCTGTTGAGAGCAAGCAGAGGAACTGCTGACAAGAGAGCCAGGTGGCTTGGTATGTTTTCCTTATTTTTGGAGTGCTTAATGAAGTTAAACCCCTGCGTGGGAATCCTGAATGGACCTTTTTGCTTTTGTTTTTCGGTTTAATAAACGTGGGCTACCAGGCCCTTAACTATAATGCCTGTCTGAGGTGGACTCACTGCACTAAAAACGCATTTATCGCTTGAGCTAAATACCCCAAACATTACAGGTGTTATTTACTAAAGGCAAAGACTCTTTGCACTACAATTGCACTTGAAACTGCACTGAAACTGCACTTGTAGTGCAAAGAGGATTTGCCCTTAGGAAATAACCCCCATTGTCACAGAAAGCAGCAATTACATCACCACAAAAGTGTTGTAGCGTTGACACAATAATCCACACATTCTTGATTAAAACAATCTTTTTAATACCTGCACAATCACATGTGCATTTAGAAGAGGTTTTTAAAACAAACCAACATGTTTGTTGTATAACAATTTTTGGGGTGGCATTATCAAAAATAGAAATGTCCATTTAAGATAAAACAGGCATGTGTAAAACCAACAAGAAAGACACAAATCTTGAACTTACAAAGTTCACATTAGGTAGAACTTGAAGGCAATATCAGACATGAGTATTTAGGAACTGTGTTTGATATTGCGTTCAGATGGGGTGAAGTCACCCCAGGAAAAGCCAAATTTGGAAGATGCACACAAATTTGACAATGTCAACATGTGCTAGCTGCCATCATGGGGGATCAAGGGACGTGTTTTGGGGGAGAAACCCCTTCCTCTCAGCTACTTTATTATTGAGGAAGGGGTTGCACCCCCAAAACGCGTCAATTGATCTCCCGTGATGGCAGATAGCACATGTTGGCACACTGTATTCATCCTCCAAATTTTGCTTTTGGAAAAATCGCTAAAACATTTTGAACTTTGTAGCACACAAAAGAAGAAAGTGATTTGGAGGGGTTTTAAACTCGCCCCAAAACATCAATGATGTTCTTATTTTTTTGAATAACATCATTGATGTTTTTCTGGAGGTTTTCCAAAGCTAAATTACACCCCATGATCTCCCCGATTAGGATCTGGGCACTTTCTGATGTGAAAGGATCTGGATCCACAACATCACGATCACCTAAAAAGAGAGAAACCAAACAAAAACAGGTATCAAAAATATGCCGGCATCCATCTCTTACCTGAGCCTGTGATCGCAGACACTCACCTGTTGTGGTGACAATTTCCACCACATCTTCTTCCTCCTGCTCTTCTTGTGTTGGGGGGGATTTCCCCTTCTTCCAGAGGGGGGGTCTCTGGTCTCCTCGGATGAGGGGTGTCCTCTGAGTCTTTTCTCCCCTATATAAAACAAAAATGCTATACTTAGCACACAGATATTTGATGGCAGAACTATAAATAGGAAACATTGCTTGGAAGTGGGGTACAATTGTTAATTTTAGCAGAGTTCCAAAATGTAGCATTTTCAGTGTCCTTTGTCAAGCTGCAATACTTTACCTGTTTAGTACAAGCTTCACAGATGGAGACCCCCCTATAGTATACACTGGAGCACCTGTGTGGGCCCCTAATAAAAATGGTGTTCTGGTGTCCCACACTAGTGCTCCAGTGTCCAGATGTGAAAACAGCAGCTGAGTGTCCTCTCCTTACACAGAATCTAGTTTGCATTTCATTCTAGTAACAAAGCCATCTACACAACCAAATTAGTTTCATACAAGTAGGGCCAAATGCATATGGGCAAAACAATGGTGTTTTATAGGCCGAAAGAAAAATGTTTGATACGAACGAATAATGTGCCCATGAACATGAAAGTTGCCATTTTAAAATGTACAGTTTTAAGAAAAGCACATGGAGCAGCACGAACGTAATAAACATAAAGAATAGGAACACAGCACAACTACTTACTTTTTTGCAGCACTTTTTGGATCTTTCGGTACTGCTCGTGTTCTCGTAATTTGAGGTCCGACCACCGTTTCCTGAGCTGATCTTTCGATCGACGTACCCCGAAATTCCGGTGCAGACTCCTGACCACTTTCGCCATTATCTTGGCCTTTCTGACATTGGGGTTGGGGTAAGGTCCATACTTCCCATCATAGTCGGCCTTCTTCAGGATGTCCACCATCTCCAACATCTCCCCAAAGAACATATTTAAGGCCTTAAATCTCCTTCTGGATCGGGACGTGTCCGGATCCGGGCTTTCCTCCTCCTCCTCCTCGTTCCTATAATTAGCACGCACCTGCTGTGTATCCGCCATGGGCTCTTCCCCCACTGTGCAGAATGAAAAGGGGCTGGGAATAGACTAGAAAGAACGTCAGGGGCGGGCGGAGTTACACGCATGCACAGTGTGTATAAAGAGTAACACGCATGTGTATTGCGTACGATCTGTGAGCGGAGGAAGGAGCATTGGAGGCGCCGATCGTAATAACGAAGGTAAGAGCCAAACTTGGGTCTATACTGCTTCTAGATTGAGGCCTATATTGTAACAAGATTAGGAGAGTTTTGCCTGACATTAGGGTTTGTCTTGTGTTGTGTCTTGCAGTTAAAATGGATATCTTGAATGATACAGACTTCATGGCAATATTCATTGACATGTTCAGGGAGCTGCCTTGTCTGTGGGAGATAACCCACCAACATTATAAGAACCAAACAAAGAGGAAGGCAGCGCTGGATCAATTGTTGGAAATTGTGAAGCAGGTGATCCCCACGGCAGACATCACATATTTGAAGATCCTAATTGGTGGCCTGAGGAGCACATATGTAAGGGAGCGCAAGAAAGTCCAGGATTCACAGAGATCCGGAGCAGCAGATGACATCTATGTCCCCAGGATGTGGTACTATGACAGGCTGCATTTTCTGGAAGGCCAGACTGAACCCGGGTCATCACTCTCCAGTCTTCCTTCCACGCTTCCTTCCCCTCCAGCTGAGGCTTCTGACGCCCAACCTGGGCCTTCCAGGCAGCAACATGTGGAGGAGCCCAGCTTGAGCCAGGTATAGCATTCTTCTAAATATTGCTGGTTGTCCAATCAATGATGTTAACTAGATGTTAGTTTGGAGTACGAATTTATGATTGTGATTGATGATGCAAAAACTAAAACCATGTCCCTTTTTCATATACAGGGAAGTCTCAGCCAGGAGGTGGCCGGGCCGAGCAGGCTGGCTGATATGCAGGTCCCTCCCCTACACCTGCAAAGAGAAAGTGGCAGGAAGAGGAGTACCCTAGAGGAGGCTGCCATAGGCCTCTTTTGGAAGGCTACAGAGGCCCTGGGAGCCCCCCACACTGTAGAGGAGGACTTTGCTGGCATAATTGCCTGTAAAATGCAGCGGATGGAGGAGGGCCAACAACTCATGTGTGAGTCATTAATTTTGGAGGCTCTCAATAAGGGGTTGAGGGCCCAAATAACATCTGATACCCACATTTGTGACCTCACACATGGTCCTCCTCCTCCTCCAGGTCCTCCTCCTCCTCCTCCTCCTCCTTCTTCTCCTCCAGGTCCTACTAGTCCTCCTCCTCCTCCAGGTCCTACTCCTCCCCCTGCCACATCTCCAACAGCAGAGCCACAGCCAGGAAGGAAGCGTGGAAGGAAGACCAGAAAGTGAGGACCCTGGGTTCAGTCTGGTCTGGCAAAAGATGCATCCTCTTGTAGTACCACAGCCTGGGGACACAGATGCTGCTTTCCGGATCTCTGGGACTTCTGGACCAGACTGCACTTCCTTACATATGGACTCCTCAGGCCACCAATTTTGATGTTCAAGAATTGATGTCTGCCCTGGGGGTCCAAGGCTTCGCTAATTTCTGCTGTTTCTCCAGCGTTGCCTCCCTCTTTGTTTGGTTCTGAGCCCTTAATAAAGGATTTTTGGTTTCAATTATACTTGCCTATGTGTGTTTTCCTTCAAAAAGGACAGTTTGTTTGTGAGGAGGCAGGTACATTTCAAATATACAATGTGAAATTAACAAGGGACACCAACACTAAACAATCTCCTTGAGATTAAATAATAAAAGATAATAATGGTGTTGTGGTAACTTGACACACAAAACACACACAAAAATATTCTGGAGTAAAACTAAAAATAAAATAAAACAAAGATCAGCCTTTGAAAAAATACAAACCTAAAATAAAAAAAAAAATCTGCCTTTAAAAAACAAAACAAAAAAAAAAATAACACAAAAATATTTTTGTCAGATGTGACAAATCAAAATATATTAAGGGAATCCCAATAAATAATAAAGAAATAAGTTTGTGAGAAGTCTGTGTGAATATGAGCAGCAAAACTACTTCATTCTTCTCACATTATAAAGAAGAAGAGAGTGCGCTGTATTAAACTATTTTTGACATTGCAGCGTGACTAAAGTGTATGTATCCATTGCGAACGCTAAGTTTACCAGACTGAGCTGTTCCGTCTCGGAATTTCTTCTGAGCATGCGTGGCACTTTGTGCGTCGGAACAGGCCACACACGGTCGGAATTGACGCGATCGGATTTTATTGTCGGAAAATTTTAAAGCCTGCTCTCAAACTTTGAGTGTCGGAAAATCCGATGGAAAATGTCCGATGGAGCCCACACACGGTCGGAATTTCCGACAACACGCTCCGATCGGACATTTTCCATTGGAAAATCCGACCGTGTGTACGGGGCATTAAAGTGAAGGTGCGTGTTATACGCCAATAAATACGGTATATCCAAATAACACGCCCAAGATCATCTCTTTACTCACACACAGCCACAAAGGCAGGATAATTCTTGTTGGGCAGTGTATTAGTGCTCGAACTAACACACAGACCGAATTTTAATGGTTCAAAGAATGTCAGGCAAAATGGTTGGCCCTCAAGCATGTTCACTTCATCAAATCTGGCTCTCTTTGAAAAAAGTTTGGTACCCCTGCCTTATCGGGGAGATTATAGTCTACTTTAAACCATTCAATTCTATGTTTTGGATGAAACAAACTGTCTGGAAATTGTGATATATTACATTACAAATTCTGCTGTATTATCACACATAGAACCCTTATGGACGTTTATCAACAAAACTGATTGCATAGCTGTAAAGCAGGGCCTTCCCTGAACAACTATATTACAGTCCAATAGTGTTGAATCCATATTTAACACTATTGGACTGTAGGATAGTTGTTCAGTCACATAAGGATTACTAAATTGTATTGGAGGATTTCTTTTATGTCTAGTTATTCAAATGTATGTACAACATATATTCACAATCAAATTCACATATGATTGCCATGGTATTAGTATACATGTTTCCACATGAGTAGGGATGAGCCGAACACCCCCCTGTTCGGTTCGCACCAGAACATGCGAACAGGAAAAAAGTTCGTTCGAACACGCGAACACCGTTAAAGTCTATGGGACACATGAACTCCACTCTGACGCACGGTGACTTGACGGGACTTCCCTGTGACGTCACGGGAAATGCCACAGGGAAGTCCCGTCATGTCCCGTGCATCAGAGGGGGGCGGGGTCACCGGGTGGCCCCGCCCCCCCCCCGTTATTTAAGAACTGTCAGACGAGGAGCGCCGTCACACAGCGCGAGCCTCCCTCCATGCCAGCATGGATTGCGGAGCGGCCCGGAGAAGAAAATGAAGAAGAGAAGAAGAGAAGAAAAGAAGAAGAGAAGAGCGGGAGCCTCCCCCCCATGCCATGGGTGCGGAGCGGCCCGAGGAGAAGAAGATAGAAGACGCCGCGGAGGAGATGCTGGACGAGAACGCCGGAGGAAGAACCAGAAGAGCCAGAAGAACCAGAAGATGAAGGAAGATAGAAGAAAGAAGAAGCATTTAAATAAAGGAATTGTCAAAAACTGTCCATTGTCATTTTTAACATTTTTGACACTTTTTTCGTGAAATGGTAGGGGTATAAGTACCCCCTTACCATTTCACACAGGGGGGGGGCCGGGATCTGGGGGTCACCTTGTTAAAGGGGGCTTCCAGATTCCGATAAGCCCCCCGCCCGCAGACCCCCACAACCACCGGCCAGGGTTGTGGGGATGAGGCCCTTGTCCTCATCAACATGGGGACAAGGTGTTTTGGGGGGCTACCCCAAAGCACCCTCCCAATGTTGAGGGCATGTGGCCTGGTACGGTTCAGGAGGGAGGGGGGGCCGCACTCTCATCCCCCCCTCTTTTCCTGCGGCCTGCCAGGTTGCGTGCTCGGATAAGGGTCTGGTATGGATTTTTGGGGGGACCCCACGCCGTTTTTTTTTGGCGCGAGGTTCCCCTTAAAATCCATACCAGACCTGAAGGGTCTGGTATGGAATTTAGGGGGAACCCCACGTCATTTTTTTTTTTTAATTTTGGCCGGGGTTCCCCTTAATATCCATATCAGACCTGAAGGGCCTGGTATGGAATTTAGGGGGACTCCCACGTCATTTTTTTTTTTTTAATTTTGGTTCGGGGTTCCCCTTTGGGGAATTCCCATGCCGTTTTTATCAATGAACTTCTATGTGTATTGTCGGCA